>NC_067138.1:84763632-85363632 GCF_903995435.1 Acomys russatus
TATTGTTAAGCTATTTGTTGAGTGCTGCTTGTTGTACACCATGCTGTTGTGAGAATCAAGTAAAAACTAAATATCGAATTTACTTAAAACTGAAGAGCTGCTGTACGCTGTACTGTTTTCAGGTTGTTGATTCTCATGGTGATATAATGTCCCTGCAGCAGGAGTCTGGCAAATCAGATTTATAATAATACAGAGCTAACTAGGCTGGCGATAACGGTCTGTGCTCCGTTCACAGTGACTCTGACACACAATGGGTTTTCAGAGTAGCTTTCTGTGAGAGAGATGCTTCAAGTTGTCAGGACTTGGCATCAGAGAGCAGCCATAGCATTTGATCCACTTCCTTTCCCCCTCCCTGCCTTTTTACCTTTCCACCTTGAATATTCTCTGACACATCCACTCAGGCAGCTTCTCATCCAAACATCTTACAATGAGCAATAAAAATATCCTCTATCATCTTACTGTTAAGTGCACCTCTGACAGTTGTTCCTGCTTAAAGGAAATAAAAATAACCAGGGTCTAATTAAATGGAATATTGCCAGTGGGAAGATCCCACTTTGTACTGTCATTTGATAAAAGAAACCTCAAAGTGCTATCATGAAAATCTGTTATAATTGATCTTCATTACATATTTCTTTGGCAGCATTGGTGTTAAAAGTCAAAGTCAATCATTTCTCAGGATTTGGGATATTATTCTTCCTCTTGTGTGTGACAACTTTGAAGAGAACTTTTATCACTTTAAGATTGATTTATTTTGTTTGTTTATAAATAAGCACATACAATATTAAAAATAATAACAGTTTTGTAACTATAAAGATATTGGTTACTATTAATCTAAATTGTAACATGTATATACTGTCTAGTTCTTTCTGGATTAAAAAATGATTTTTATATACACATTTTTAATGACGTACTTTTATTAAAATCATGGAATTAAAAGTTTTAAAATGTATAAGCTAAAACTGTAAAATGTTTGTAAAGCTGTCTAGCCATATACGGAAATGGGTTTGTTACAACACATATTTTCTAATTTTTTATAACCATCTAGTACACACTACCTTTCCCTACAACATGTATGTTTATGTATCAAGTCACAGCAAAATCACGATTATTTTTTGTTCTTTGAAACAAGGCTTTTCTCTGTAGCCCTGACTTTCCTGGAACTAGTTCTGTAGACTAGTCACAAAGACATAAAAGACCCAAACTGACACTGAGGTAGATCCTCCAATCATGAATTAAACAAGGTAAATGTATTAAACAATATAATTTCAGAAACCTTGGGAAACAGCTATGCTGTCATATTTGGGCTAAAGTTAAAGGGTAAATATGAAATATTTGGGATAAACTTTATAAAAACCATTACCATATTTATCATTTTGGGTCAAGAATGAATATATTCAGGTTAACTATATTTGAATATATAGTAAAGCACACGTCTATTTAATGTTTGTTTTTATAATTAATGCATGCTAAAAGTACCATGATTTCTAAAGTGCACATCTTTCCTAGCTTCCCTGTTAGTTATCCCCTTAGGCTCATCTATTTTTTATCTTAGCAATGAACTAGATCTTTGAGAGGAGCTGCACCAAAGAGGCAGATACTTAGTAAGGGGTGTCTAGACAGGAAACTTGGCATTATCAGAAAGAATCTGTGCTTAATCACGTTTGGAAGAAATGCAGAAAAGGAAGTCATGTAGCCAAGGAGAGACAGTCTTAATTCCCCTGCTGAAATACGAACTAGTATATACAAATTTAATTTGGATAGATAAGTTGGAAACGTGAAAATGGATAGAAATTCATTACAACAGCCCAGGAGATGGTCTTCATCAAGGACAGTGTTGGGGCAGGAGAGGAAAAGTCCAAAGGATTCATAACCGAAGCAGTTTTGATTAGACCTCATTAGGCATGAAGGGAGACTTACAGAGTAGAGAAAAATCATTATTAGTAACTAGTAGAGAAAAACAATGAGATTTTTGATCTAGGGGAATAAAAATCTGTTAAAGAAAAGTATACGAGTAATATTAATGGGGAAACGGAGGGGGGCATATCGATCATGAGTTCAGACTTATTGTATGAAGCTTGAATTGATGCTACCGCAAAACATTGGCATGGTATAGACATACTTGGAAATGCATTCTTTAAGTTTCAGGAGATATTCATGCCTAAGGTATATATTTGATAGTTGTTTTTATAACGACAGTTAATAGTGTAGCCAATGGTAGTGATTTGAAACAGCTGTAGAAACAAATGACATCAACTTGTCATTAAAATCTATGCATATGCAGTTAATTTTCATACTGAAAAATTGTAATTATAACTCATTTGTATATGAGAGGTCAGAATGAATGTCTTTGATGATGTTTGTGCTGGGTTTTTATCACACTAGCATTTTATATTTATTCCAGGCATGTTGTTTTTAAAATAAGGTCAATTACTGATTCCATGATTGAGAAATTTGCTGTAAGGCATGCATACACATTAAGTATGAGATAAACCAAAATGATAAGGAGGAAATTTTCATCTCACTTTTGTGAACTCAGGTGTTTATCATTATAAATATCCCGAGCACATAATACTCAGCAATAGACTTGCCTCTTCTGCAATCACATGAAATTATGGAACGACCGTCATGAACAAAGGAAATAGGTTACCACACAACAGGAGGTTGTTATCATTGTTTTCAGTACATCATATAGAAAGACACCTTCACAATACTCATTCAAAATTAAGTTTTTCCTTAAAAATTCTCTAAGTTAGAGAAAATAATTTGTGTGAACAAATAATAAAACAGTTCTTGCAACATTAGCCCTTTAGAGTTCAGCAAAGCAAAGCACCAGGCCACTCAGGAGTATGTAAAAGAATCAGTCTTTTTCTTGCAGCCTCCACCAATTTTGTGCTCAACCTGCTTGATCCCCCAGAGAGTGGCCCAGCAGTTAACTTGTGGCTTATGCCATTTACAGAAGCATATTGACAGAGCAGTTCCTTCCCAGGAAAATTTCATGCAGTGTCCATTCATAATATTTTCCTAGAGCTTTATAACACTCTTATTAGATTTTTTTTATCTAGATGAGCTTTTTGAAATTTGTAAAAAACAAAACAAAACAAACAAAAACAAAACAAAAAGTAAAAAGTAAATGGCTAAGACATCTACTGGACTTGGTGTTTTCAATGCATAATTGTGATATACTATGAAACTGCTTAACACACAATAGTAATCATATTCCCTAACCGTTTTCTTATAACTGTTTTTTGAAATAAGTATAATGCTGAGAAAGAAATTAATACATAATTAACATATTTCTCTACAAGTTGATGAGAAATCTTACTAAACTCTGTGAGAGGATACTTTAATAAACTCTCAAAACAAAGAAAATGAGAGAGAGAGAGAGAGAGAGAGAGAGAGAGAGAGAGAGAGAGAGAGAGAGAGAGATGGATTACCAAAGGTATAATTCATGTGTCAGGTATGTCTAATAGAAACCACTATGTTCTATTTCATAAGTTAACAGTTTTCTCAATCATTTAACAAATGCATTTTTGTTTTAAGTAGAGAGTGTTGGCCATTTGGAGCAATAACACTATGAAGAAAGTAATACAGGCAAACCTAATATAGAACAGAAGCAACCAGGCTAATAGCTCCTGCAGCATGGTTTACAACTGTAAATTCAGGGTATGAATGTTTATGTAATTATAGAATATATAGAAAACAATTATTAAAATCTCAAAGGATTATTTTAATCAATATGTACAATTTTAATTGTGATAAATTTTATTTCATCTGTTCCCTGAAAAAAATTTAAAGTTAATTTAAGAAGAACCCTAAGTTCTTATCAGATCCATGGAATTCTCAAATAGTAAATAAGACATTTACTTGCTTAACACCCCTTACCACTGACAGAAAATATAAAAATATGAACTACATTACTATAAACATATGTCAAATCTTAGAGCTACATTTAAAGTGTTTTTAAAAACAATAAAAACAATTCCCCATGAGAATTAGAGACCAACAACATGCACTTTATATTGAATATGTAAACATAGATCTTAAATGTAATCTGAATGTGCTTTTTCATCTGTCTCTATATAGAGAAATAAAGAAAACAATACCACCTCTGAATGTCTTCATAAAACAAGCACATTCTTGTCTGTGTTCAGAGACTACTATCAGTTCACTAATGCACAATTTCAGAATGTAATTCCACACACAGTGGGTTTAGTCCCCTGGAGAGATTAGCTGCTGAGCATCCCAGTTGGGTTGTAGAGAAAGCTAATGGCAAAGCCTAGGCTATATAAAGTTCTTTCTCCAGGAGAAGCAAAACAGTAACTAAAAAGAGCCTAAAATGAGAAGGGAGAACATTCTTGCCAATATTATCTAATTTAACCAGCCAGTTAGGGTTTTAAGTTATCATTGCTAATATAATTGGATGAGTTTCTACTTTTTCATGATAATGAGGCACATCATATATTACACTATTAAGACATTTTCACTTAATTTTCTCATGGGCCAAATCCACAATGTCATATTTTAGTAAAAGTCAGAATTATCTAAAGTCAGAAGCCATTTTCATATTTATTTAAGCTCAGATACAGACAGGAAATCGAGTGAACTCTTCATTTAATTCTGTTCCAATTATAGAGCAAATCAGTATCACAGATTCAAAATCCTGAGCCCACTGTATGTCTTAAGTTACTTTCACAAAATTGGAAGTGGCATTTCTGGATTCACAGGATTCTGAGGACAGTGTAATAAACTTAAGGAAACTCAGAGGACATACCATTCCATGTAATGGAATCAACATGAAGCTGGCAAGTAAAGTCTGAAGTTTTGAACATCTTTACTGAACCAGGAAAATAGAATAGTTTGACAGAGTTAGGTCTTTAGTGTTACACAGGTCATTCAGCCTGCCAAGGTTTGTCCTGAAACCACTGGTAGAGATAAGATGCACCATAACAAATCAGAGCTGATAACTCGTGACTTTTTGAAATCAGCAGAAATAGTCGACTCATTTTCTATATTATTGATTTTTCCAATACTCTAACAACTCATATCAATTTGAAACGGACAAGTTCTCTAATAAGAGATTAACCACAGCAAAGACAGATTAACAATTGTGACGTCATCCCTTCCTTATGCCACCTTCAATCAGCTTATGCATAAGTTCAAGTACCTCCATTTAAACTATAGATTTACTTTAGGGCATATATAGGCCACATGAGTACAGTGATGATTTTACAACACTGTGCCAAATGTTTCAGCTCACTTTAATTTCCATAACAGAGTAGACATTTAATTCTGTATAAATATTAGATTTCTTTGTTAGACTATTTTCCCTTGAGAATGCTTGTTGTAGGTCATTTTCACACAGGATTCTACATGCTCTATTTCTATGGGGTTTTAACCAAGGGAAGATATGAGACTTAACATTTTGCTTTATGTTTTAACAAAGTGGATACTTACTTCTGATTCATGAGAATTACATAAGAAACAGAGAAGTGCTGCTCCTATTTATGTGACTGAACATTTCGTTCAGCTGTTTTTAGGTCAGTCTAACACAACAGTCAACAGACTGGTTTCTTTTTCTGACATATTGTGAAGGAGAAGCCATGTTTTCAGGGGTTTCTCAGGAAGCCACTGGTGGTCCATGTTCTTATATGCTGTTCTCAGGCACAGTTTGGAGCTTTATCTCCCAGCATGTTGCCATGATAGTGAAATAATACCAAGGCTCTAACAAATCATGGTGTAAGGTTCCTGGAAATCTTAAGATAATCTTTAGACAAAACGAACAAAAAACAAAAACGAAAAAACCAAAAGCCCAATCCTTACTCTTTCTCATTAGCCAGATTGGGTGACATGATGATGAACGCAATGAAGGAAAAGGAATAATATTAAACCAGATATTTGTTTGTTTCCTCCTCAGGGTTTTGCAGACTGCCTTGCATGACATATTATTCACCAATCTCAATCGGAGTTTAAGGACTGGAGCATTTCAGCAGGCGGCTCATAGCAGTGATGGCAGCTTCTCCTCTGCAATTTCTTTTCTATGTTTTAAAATCATATGACAGATTATCAAGAAATCATTCATTGTAGAGAAATGTAAATAAATGTGGCAAAGGCTTCTGTATGTGTAGGCAAGCCAAAGCACAAGCTGCAGGAGGAAGATTCAAAGGATGGTGAAGGGGCAATGCCGACCGAAACTGCAATGCATTATTAATCTGACTCTGAAAGTGTAATTGCTCTCTGCGCCAGTCTCTTGGAGCTTGCAAACCACTGCACTTAACAACTTTCTCCTTGATGAAGCTTAGTGACCATTTCTCACTGCAGTTTCACCCTCCTATTGCTTTCGGTGGTGTAACTAAAACTCAGGTAATAATGAGGGTATCTGAAACAGATACTGGGGTTATGAGGCTCTGTCTATGGATGTTTTCTTGAAAATAATCTCAGAAGAACTATCAAACTGATTTCAAACATCACTGGATTTCAACTTTTTCAACTTTATTCAACTTTCAAAAAAAGTTGGATATTGGAGATGGGTTACAACTTTTCCTTCAGTTATGTTTTGCTAATGAGAGCCACACTGAATATAAAATCAGTTATCAACACTAAGGAATTTATTTAATAGACAGAGATGACAAGTACTGCAAGAAGGGTGCTGTTTATAAATCTATATTTGGAATTATTATTTATAAAAATGAAGACCATCTCATAACAATAAAGATTTTAAAACATTATGAGGAATAGCTGAATTTTTTCCAAAATTAAACTGTAGTATGTGCAGGTAGAAGCTCTAAATTAAATAAATACATGCAGGGACAAGTTTTTCTTCCTCTCATGATTTAATTCATATTGTCATGAACTTCAACTGTTCTGGCATAAAAATAAAGCATATATTTCTAAAGAAATATTTACAGCCCCCAAATGTTTTGTTTGTGAAAATTCTAACACTGCCTGAAGTGCATTTTCTGTCTTTTTAGTGGATCGGTAAGTAGCTTGTCGATTGAGATCTTAACGTCTTTACAGAGTATAGATTTCTTCCTCAGGTTCTAACTCTAGATTTTTTGTACAGGATAATTTACATTCAGGTATTTGGCAAAGAATGTGAAAATGAAGTTGAATTAGTGTTTCCACTTACACATGCATTGCACTGTGAATCGCCAACATCTAAGTTCTGCATTTAATATGGTAAATTATGCCTCAGCCATGGTACACACAGCAATTCCTACAGTTATGGCAAAATAACTGACAATATTAGTTTGAAATTCTATCTCTTAATTGCACTAAGCTTTAATAATACATGAATAAAGGACTTAGCAAAATTTGGCCAAGATTCCTCTGAAAAGTTCAGAAAAAGGCATTAGAAAATTTCAGGCAATAGTTCTGTCCTGTGATTTTCAAGCTCTTTTTTTTTTTTCCACAGAATGTTATTCAATTCTTGAAAGTAGTGTAAATCACTTTCATTATCAAAAAATTCAGGTGATCCTTCAAAGCATTCAAGCTTAACCCACAGAGATCTGATGTCTAAACAATATACTCAAAATCAAAATTATATTTCTTACTCTGCTTAAGTTCTCACCAGTGAGGAAAAAGAAAACGTTTTCTCATGGTGAGATGGCACTAGTTGGCAAAATGAAGTGTGGAGAAGAACTGTAAATGTCACATGTGCTGCAATAATATATAGGAAATATAGAATTACAAAAAATGAGAGAAATTTAAGTCATTCTTATTACATTAGCAGTAACAGTATCAATAAAGCTTCCTAAGGTTTGGCAGACAAATTGAATAACATTCTGGATACAGCTCAAAGCAAACAATGCTATGGATGGTTGAGGCATAGATTTTATTTCACATCAGAGCATTGAGTGAATATTTGAGGGCTTAAATTGGCAATGGGATAGATTAATATTCCGCTTCTTTTAAATTATTTTCTTTTTTATATGTATGATTTTTTGTCTGCACATATGTATTATGTACATATGTCATGTACATGTGCCATGTATGTGCCTGGTGTCCATGTAAGTCAAAGGAGGACTTTGGATCCCTTGGACCAGGAGTTGTGAATGGCTGTGGACCACCATGGGGGTGCTGGGAATGGAACCAAGATTCTGTGCAGGAGGAATATATGATCTTTAAAGCCATCTCTCCCTTCACTTTTTCCCAGTTATTATTTAAAATGAAAGGGGATATATTTGGATGGAATTTGTATGTGAAAACTATCTATCTAAGCTGATTACTATAATCAAGAGGTAGGTGGCAGGCTTTTTCTCTCAGGAAGTCACAACAAACAGCAAGACATCATACACTATATTCCGGTAAGTAGGCAATTGCCTGGTGATAAAATCACATAGAATTATTTTTTAAATACATACATGTGTAAGTTCAAGATGGAATATTTATTACTGATAAATGTATCTTAAAATAATTAAAATCTTAAACTTAATGTTAGAAATGGCAATATGACGACAGTCCCAAGAAGTAGAAAACATGCAAAACAAAAGACAGAGGGGTAAATGTATGCACTGAGACTGCACGTGGAGGTTACCACATTAAATTTTCCAATCAGCTCAAACTGGGTCTCGTTACATATGATCACTTTGGGAAGACCAGCAAGTGTCATAAGTAAGAACATTTTCCACACAATTTAGGGCATGACAAACCCATAAAAACGATACATGATTAAATGGTGTCTAGTGCTGCTACGGCCCACTACATGCAAAATAAATGTGACAAAGCAACAGAAAAACACTCATAAGCCACAGTGAGTTATACAATAAGCCATATTTATAGGCTATCCTTGAAAGCCGAGTTCGGAGATCAGAGGTAACCACTATATCTCACTGTTTTACGGTTTATATAAACTCACAGTTTATTTTATCCTAGGCCAGTATATCAAATCTAAAATCAACAATGATTTGGACGTAAATACCCATGCTTTCTTTAACAATTTATGTCTGGAGTTAAATTTTAATTAAAGAAAAAAGCCAAATCCTTTTTTCACTCTCAATCCATCTCGATCCTTAAATTTGGTTATGCTTGTAATCTCAATTTGCAGGATGGTGTGTGTGTGTGTGTGTGTGTGTGTGTGTGTGTGTGTGAAAAATATATAGAAATCAATTTAAAAGCCAATATACTTTGAGGATAGAAAACACTAAATAAGAGAAAAAACACAAAACTGTGTATCATTCTTCCTTGATTCATATGTGAGATTTCACTAGGCATGACACACTTTAAAGATTTAAGCAAACAACTAAGACATGGAAACATGAAGACATCCAAATTAAAGGTGCTGGGTCTGAACATCTGTAGGGAATGCTTTTGGATTACTTAGGCTACAGTGCTGGCATGACTTACTGCAATGCTGTAAAGAGCTGATCATGAAGAGAATAGTTATGAGTGTGGTAACTCTTTACTAGGAACAGGCAGAGCTGAATGAGAGCAAACTAGGTAACAATTCTTGCATAGTAATTCCTTGGGGAGGCAGAGTTACTTTTCTCGGGTGTGGGCCTCCTCTGACAGGTTGCCCATGTGCCAATGGGTGACCCTATAACCGTGCACATATGGACAACACTATTGGACTCAGTAGGTTAATAAATGAACTAACTTCATACAATATAACAAAATTATGTGCAATTTTGCTTAAGCTATTGAATGATATTGGTTTTACTTATAATACAACTATTTTTAAATGTTTATGAAGGAATAGAATGAGAAAAAAGAACTACAGCCATTTTCTTAACAGCCTGTCATAGCTTACACATTGTGATCTTGATTTCCAATTCACAGACTTGTAGGAAATGAGAGTATCTAGAGTATTCTGACATACTCTGTGGATTAATTCATTGATCGATTCATAACTTGATGGCATTTCTGTGAAGTGGAGCAAATAAGAAACTTGAAACACGTTTTTGAAGTTCTATCTCACCCACACACACTTTTGTATCTTTCCTTTGGGCTCCTGACCATCATGGTGTAGATTGCTTTGCTTTACCATTATTTCCTCAACTGGATTAGAGAGAAGTCTCAGAAACTGTGAGCAGAAACAAATCTTTCCTTCTTTAATAATGTTTAACCACATTTTGACCACAGCTATGGAAATTAACATACATTCATACACACACACACACCCCACACTCACAAATCCACACACACATGTGTGTGCTGTATTTTGTTTCAAGACAGCTACCGAATTTTCATATACTTATTACCACAAAATAATATTTCAACTGATGCCACTGTTTTATAGCCTTGTGAATCATTTCATACTGGATAACACATAGAAACAGTACACTATAGTCCTTAAACACAGACAAGCATTATAAACCACAAATGTAAACTATAATTCATTTTAAATTAAAGTAGACATAGAGAGATAAAAATGTATAGAGATTCTACTGGATAACAAACTGATAATTTACATCAAAAATAAATTTTACAGATTAATAGGGCTAAGTGTAATGTTCTGATTTTGTTTTTAAGTCTGTAAAATATTTGTAAACTCATACTTTTAAATTTTAATAGAAACTAATAGTACATGAATTCTTGTATATTGTGTCAAAAGGTAAAAGAATGCACTTATTTAAAGTGGCTAATGAGGCTATATCAGATCCCTATTTTCCAAGAAATACTATGTAATATCTAATTATGAGAAGAAAAGGATTGTTTGTTTTCAGTTGTTTATTTTTCAGTTCATTGCTTATGAGCTGTGGTGACACATAACTGAGAGAAGAAGACACATAGCAAACATGCTCAACACATGGCAAGGATCCATTATGACATAAAAAAAATGTCACCAAGAACGAAGCCCTTCTATAAGGCCCCACACCAGCAAGTTTCCACCACCTCAAATATGATGTGATTAGATACAAACCATCAATATAGGGACATTTGTGGGACACTCCACTCCAGCAAAAAATGCAAAAATTATTTTGAGACAGATTATACATCAGAAGTCCATCTATTCTTGAAAAAAAGTAATAATTCAGAGCAATTTTCAGAGAACTTAAAAACAAACTAAATGACCATCTTTCATTTCTTTAAAGTTGCAAAAATTTAAAACATGTAAAATGAGCTAAAGTGATTTGTCTTTCTTTTTTTTTTTAATTTATTTTTTTTATTAATTTATTCTTGTTACATCTCAATGTTTATCCCATCCCTTGTATCCTCCCATTCCTCCCCCACCCCATTTTCCCATTTGTCTTTCTTTAAAGAGAAAAAAAAAATTTCATGAATTATAACATTTTCTGCCTCACTGTTCTGAGTTATAAAGTAGAAGAGCACTTTATTAAGTTGGAAATAGAGTACAATGGCCCTTCTGTAAGGAGAAGATTCCCGAATTCACAAATGGAATTCAGTAATATACAAGTACTCATAGGAAAACTGTTAAATAATTAGGAACGCTGCTATTCACTTCTTTTAGTTAAAAACAAAAACATGTAGATTTTAAAGTGTTATCAGTAAATATTAATTTACATAATAATGACCTACTCTCCACACATGAGTATTGTGCACCTTCACACATATGAACATAAAAATCAAATAAACTAGTGTAATAATATTCAATTAATTATTCAATTGACTTGCTCTGTATAGCAACATCCTTATGAACCACATATTTTCCTTCACCTTATATTATATACAGTTTTCATTCAACCTGAAAGACTCATTTCGGAAGAGAATGGAATTCATGATACTTACAAAGTAAAGGAAAAGTACAAGCCTGAGAAATTTGAAACTAATGAAATTCATAGAACCATATTCAATTTTATACAGCAGTCAGAACTGCTGGGGAGACAGATTTTGACTTGCTGAGCTGCCAGCAAGCTGTTGGAGAAGTAGAATATTCACTCATGCTCAGGTGCATATGGGACAATGGGGCTACTATGGAGTCATACATGATCCTGCATTCACCCTCCCCCTGCTCTATAAAGCAGACTGATAAACTAACAGTTTTCCAAATTGGACTTCATTTTTAATATGTTCTTACCCTGTGTATATTCACCAGACTTTAGGTTTCATATCCTTGAGAGTCCACAAAACAGTTTGTAAATATTGAAAAAACTAAAAATATTTTTATTATGTTTCTTTTTTAACATATACATTTATATTCTTACATATGAGTGAAATAAACTACATACAACAGGAAGAATCACGAGACAATCAGGAATTATATAAATGTTACATTCATCGTATTTGGCTATTTGTATTTGGCAAACTTGAAGTAAACATCTTTCCTATCTTGTTGGGTCTAAATTTCTGAATGAAGGTTAATATCTATCATATCTCAACTCTGTTAACTTAAAATATCTTTCTTCATATAAAAAAATCTTATGCTCTAACCTACTAAGCTTAATTGAAAGACTAAACTATCAGGTCTTCAAACCCATCAGAGATGTGAGAGAGATAAAACTTTTTTTTTGAGAGGAATAAAACTTAAATACCTGGTAAACCTGGGGTGTGGGTTAGCAGCTTCCAAACTGAAAAAAAAAAATGACTGAGGCAGTTTACTGCCTAAACAGTCACCAGAAGCTCTCTATAATGTTGGAGCATCTTCTTCAGCCTTCTGAATCTGACAAACATATTTGTGAGGCAGGAACTATTTTTTGTTGAGGTTGTCTTTATTGCAGGTATATAGAGAACACAGAAAAATGGGGACATGGAAGTGGAAAGGATTCGTTTAGATTCGCTTAGATTCGTTATAGATTAGGATGCATTTCACTGCCATTTTCATACTTCGTTGTCATGCACTTTGATCATATTCACCACCATTGTCCTCTCTTATACCTCTCACTTGTCATCTTTCTCTTCCTAAAGAGTCCTCTTTCCACTCTTATATCTCATATACATTTTTAAGTATAAAGTCTAGGGTCCACGTATCAGAGAAAACATGTGATACTTATCTTTGTGAGGTCAGCTTGTTTAACAGAGGCAGGAACTATCGAGGACTTGCTTACCCTGTCTTGGCAGAGTTTGGCTGTTGACTCTGCCTGCATCTAAACTTGCCTATTTTCAGGCAGAAGGTTCTTTCCACTGAGCCCGGAGAGCCACAATTGCAACTGGGATGTCTTGAGCTCAGGAAGCTGCTCTAAGGTTTCCTTAGACCTTGCTCTTCGACCGCCTTTCTCCCCCAGCTCAAGAAACTTAGTCACAAGGGTTCATGAAAAACGAACCTCAGTTAGGTAGCGAAGTCCTGTAGTCATGTGCCTTACTGTTTAAGTTTACAGAACGCGGAAAAGTTTAATGATGACCTATGTCGTAGTAGTTTGGGTTGCAAAAATTCAAAGCACGGGGCTATAATCCCAGCACTGCAGTGACTGAGGCAGGAGGATCTGAAGCTCAAGGTACGTTGTTGCGTACATTTCGGGTTCGAGACCAGTCTGAGTTCCATGAAAATGCATAAAGTAATTGTGGCAAATAGGTGTGGTGGTATATGCTTTTAATCCCAGCACTCAGGCAGAGGCAGGCTGGCTCTCTGAGTTCCAGACCATCTATGGCCAAACAGTGACAGCCTATTTCACAAATAAATAAATAAATAAATAAATAAATAAATAAATAAATAAATAACAGAGCTGGAGAGCTGGCTCAGCGGCTAAGAACACTTGCTGCCCTTCCAGAGAACCAGAGCTTGTTTCTCAGCACCTACCTTGGACAGCTTCACACCACCAGTAACTCCCAAGTCCAGAGGGATTTGACATCCTTTTCTGACTTTTCAGGAACTCGGTCACATGTGTGGAATATTCACACATATAGAGTACACATAAATCCTTTTTTTTTTTTTTTTTTTTTTTTTTTTTTTTTTTTTTTAAGTATTTGGAGTCTGGGGAAATGATTTGTCAGTTAAGAGTACAAACTGGCCGCTCTCCCAGAGAATCTCTGTTCTGTTCCCAGCCAGAGTTCCAATTGTAGAGGATCCTACACCTTCCTCTAGGGTCTCCCCAGAAATGCACTGGGACACACACATATACAGGCAAGACACGTATAAATGTAAAAATAAAATCTACTAAAAAATGTTGAAGTAACCAAAGCCCCAGTCTCTGTCCTACCTAAGTACATATGTGTATTGGTAAACCAGAAAAGCTGTGACCAAAATCAGTATGTATTAGATGTTTTTTTTTGTTGTTGTTGTTGTTGTTGGGGGCTTTTTGTTTTGTTGTTGTTGTTATTGGGTTTTTTTGTTTTGCTTTGGTTTGTTTTTTGTTTGTTTGTTTGTTTGATATTGTTTGTTTGTTTTTAGTTTTTCAAGACAGGGTTTCTCTGAGTAGCCCTGGCTATCCTGGACTCACTTTGTAGACCAGGCTGGCTTTCTTTTGTTGTTTTGTTAGACAACGTTTCTCCGTGTTGCCCTAACTGTCTTGGAATAAGCTCTGTAGACGGTTTGGGTTTTTTGTTTTTGTTTTTTACTGTATTTTACTAAAGTAGCAAAACAATGTGTGGGCTGGAGAGATGGTTCAGAGGTTTAAGAACATTGACTGCTTTTCCAAAGGTCCTGAGTTCGATTTCTGGCAACCGCATGGTTGCTCACAACCATCTATAATTAGATCTGGTGCCCTCTGTTGGCCTGCAGGAGTATGTGAGGCAGAGCACTATACACATAATAAATAAATAAATATTTTAAAAATACTCATGTACATTTATCCCATGTGCTAATATGGTTAGACACATAGCTTCCCATATTAAATCTGAAAAGCATTAAATTGATGTTCTTTTACAAATATTTATTAATTATACAACGTTTAAAGCACTCTAACATTAAAGATTCTTGAAACACAAATATTAAAAAGGAATTAAAGGTTATAATGTAGCTCCAAATTAGATCTCATTAAAATTCTCAATAACACACAAGAGACAGCTTGATATGGCATTGCTTGCACATCTAAGAACGTTTGTTCAGCCATGCTATCAAGGTCTTGATATATGAAAGTCAAATACCCTTTGTGGAATTTGTTTTCAATTATTGACTCTGATACCAGCAATTGGTCAGATAATAAATGTGTTGTAATTTGAGCCCTTTCATGTTTACTGATAGTGTTTCTATCTGTGCCTTAACAAGATGTAGAGTTGATTCCTACTCTCTCTTGAAAATTGTCTTCCATTTTTGTTTATTGGCATGCAAATTATTAATGTAGTAAACAAAAGTTTTTGAAAATTTAGCAAATAGAATAAAAATAATATACCATGAGCTCTATTATGATAAAATACCGTGTATATGTTTAAATATAATATTTATGTATTTAAATATATTATAGTATTTCTCTTATTTATAAATAGAAACATGCATGCTATAATGAATCATTAAGTTATTTTGTTTGCTTTTATTTTACAATGAATTTTAGATAATTGATCATTTGTGATTACAAATGTAGTGTTAGTAAGATGGATGAGCCCTCTAAAGCAATGCCCGTTCTTTGGGTATAAAATAACTTTGAGATAACTAAAGAAATCAAAATCATCAACAAGCACTTTGTTAAGAACATCTGTATACCAGAAAATCTATGTCCAATAATTGCAGAGATGTTGGTACCCGCATATAGCAATTGTTATTTGTCTTCCCAAGCAGCTGGAGGAAGCCTTAAGAGAACAATATCTCATTTCCCTTTAAAATGGGTTGGAAAGGGACTTGGTTGCTTTCTTGGGTGATAGATGTTTATTTTCATTGGTAGTTGGTTATAAGTTATTATTGGTCATATTTAGAGAGAAAACAAGGTTGGAATTAGGGATGTCTCCCTTTTCCTTTATGCTTCATTCTTAGGTTTGGAGATAGGGGTTGAAAAGAAAGAAGGGCAAATTAAAAAAATATAGGGTGATAGGACCAAAAGTAGAATAGTGAATCAACTCCTTGACTTAATGCCTTAAATGTTACTCATAAAGTTTTTTTTTAATTGACTGGTATAGAATTTTGTATATAGATGCAAAATAAGTTTAATTTTAGATATATTGGTATGGAATTCAAATTTAAAATTATTCTTCACACATTATATATTTCTACTCTAATATGCTGTATTGTACCCACACAACTCAATTATAGTACAAGGTTTGCTGCCAATACTTTGAAAGTGCTACTGCAGGCTGTTTAGGATAAATAAGTTATACAAGTTAACTGTTAGTTGATCAAATCATGGTGATAACAATTACTGGTCTATTTTTATCACAATATACATCCAATATACATCCTAGGTGTAACAGATAGATATGATTCTATAGAAAGATAAAGTAAAGTAGTTAGAAAAGGTCTTCAAAAACCTTAGAGACATACATGATATGGCATTTAAAGATGTTTTTATTATTTTAAAGATACACTTACAATGAGACAGGTTAATTCCTGGCAACACCTAGCCTACCACAAACAGGATGATGAGCTCAAATAATCTCCCTAGGGAGATGGCTTCAAATGTGGCAGATCCTACCAGTAGGAAAAATGTCCTCATTTCTGCCACAGACAGAATTCCACCAAAAAATGAGCAAGCTTGGAAGCAGGCAAAGTCAACAGGCAAACTCTTCCCACACAAGGTAAGCAATTCCTCATTCATTCCTGCCTCACAAATATGTTTGTCAGACATACAGGGCTAAAGGCTGAAGATCATGCTCCAACATTATAGAGAATTTTGAGTTACTGTTTAGGCAGCAAACAGTCTCTATATCTTCTCATTTGGGAAACTGTTAACCTGTACTCTCTGTATACTCACGTAATTAATTTTATTCCTTCTCAAGTCTCTGATGGGGTTGATGACCAGATAGTTTAGTTTTATAATTAAGTTTAGATGTTCAGAGGTTAAGATACTTTTTAGGTCTAGTTAGATATTTTAAGTTAATAATGACAAGATATGAGAGATTTACATTCAGAATTTTAGACTGACCATAATAGAAAACATATCTTCTTCAAGACTGCTAAATACAAATAGCCAAAACACTATAAATGTAACATTTATATAATTCCTGAGTGTTTCATGGTTCTTCTTTCTGTAGGTAGTTTATTGTATATAAGTGTAATAATTTAAAGTATACGTAAAAATATTTAATAAAAATTGTAAAAAATATTAAAAAATAACATTTATTAACATAAATGAATAATTCACTGTCTACTAGAAATTTCAATAGGCACCAAAGATAAGCAAACAACATGTAAACATGTCAGGTACTCCTCATATAAATAGATTAGACAATTATGTGTGCCTAACACATACATATATAATAACATGTTACCTGTATATATTAACAACTCAGTAGACAATGAAGGTGAGAGACAATTACTTTTACATAGAAAGAATTGAACATTTATCCACTTAATAGGCTGATGAGCCATTCTTGTGACATGGATTGATGTTATGAAAATGGCCTGATTCCTGATCACACTAACATTTGAACACACACATAAGTCAATCATAAGTATGCACCTCCATATCTTCTACCACTTTCCAATTAGAATTATTTCCAGACTCTATATTTATATTTCCCAGGAACACTGAGTGACATTGATAGTATATGTCAGTATTTTTTATGCTTAATGGAAATTTTATTTGAGATATTATTGCTGACCGAATATTATTACCTGAAATACACATATTTTAAAACCTTTTAAAGAGAATTTTGAAGGAGAAAGAAATAATTCAATTGGCAAAAGTGCAGGAAATTTACCAGAGGTGCTATGGAAACTGTTCCCCTTTTCCAAAAATCCCGAGGAAATACACAGTGGTAATTGATCATTTTCTGTTCTTTTTTTTTTTTTTTTTTTTTTTTGTCAGTACATGAGTTTGTAGAGTATGAACCCATGTCAGGCTTGTCAACTGAGTGCACAGTGATGGCTGTACTGTGCCCTTGAGGCTTCTATAGAGGCATGTCTCCACTCTTTGATTTTTTTCCAAAACAGCTCTTGGGTCCTTACAATATGGAACTTATTGTCTTCAACCACAATATCTAGAAGCTATATTACAAAAATTCTTTTGCCTCTAGCTTGAACTACATCATCATGAAAAATGAGCTCTATATTTTCTGACATAGATGTTCCTCCTGATAAGATTGTATCTTACCTTCAAAGCAACATTAACCTATATATATATATATATATATATATATATATATATATATATATATATAAAACATGAAATTAGCTCTGCAATAATCAGGAAAACAAATACTAAGAATATTTGGGATCTGTGTGTGTGTGTGTGTGTGTGTGTGTGTGTGTTTGTGTGTGTGTGTGTAGGGGTGTGTTTACAAGTATGCATGCATGTGCATATTCACATGTGTGTACTTAAGGGTGAAAGTCAGAAAGCAACATCAGCCATTTTCTTTAATCACTACATTAAGTAAGGAGCTGATAGTGATAGGTCCACAGGAAAGAGAAAAATGGTAAGTGTGAATTCCCTCACAGATACATTCCTGACATGACTGTACATTCTATATCTTGGGTTTTATAAGAAAATTGGAAACTTTATATTTTAGAGTAATATTTATTTATTGGCTGATTGGTTGCCAATTTTCTCATAATGTAGTGTTTAATAACAAAAACTTACCAATCATTTATGGGAAGCAATCTTTTGAAGTTTCTTGTTATACATTGCTCCATGTTACACTCCTAGGTGAAATTTTTGTGCAAGTAGTTCACTTTGTTAACTCCAACACTGTTCTCTATAATTCATATTTTAATATAATACTGTTTCCAGATACTTTTGCCCACAAAGATATGTGCACATAAGTTGGCAAGTGTAAAGTGGTAGTCATTTTTACTCTCCGTTGTAAAAGAGTAATAGTAATATTCAGGCTCCAGACATATTCTATGTGCCCCTACTCCAATGGGTCACTTTGTTGGTGTAGGACAACAATGTGATATATAATTTCTTAGGCTTTTGGTCTCTATCTTCTTTAAGCATTAGTAAGGGTGAGCCAGTAAAGTGTTTGCAGGAAGATGTACGGTCAGGATAGATGGTGAAACAACCCTTAGCTTCACTTCATCCTCACTGTTGTTCTTGTTAGTTTCAGTTTTGCACTGTTATCAGCCAATTCATAGCAGAAAATTCAAAAGCAATACCTCCTATGAGCCACCATTCCTATAAGGCCCTATCCCTAAAGGGAATCTTTTATTTTATATCATCATAATGATTGTTTTTATTAGCAATTATTAAGTATCTGAGTTTCTGGCATTTAATATGAGTGTGTGAATGAAAACCCATGCTTTGGACTGGACAGATACATGTGGCAATGCCTTTGGCAGCAGGTCTAATGAGGGACTCTAAGAATCTGCTCAGAGGACTATTAACAGAGAATTGTCTATCCTCAAGGAAATAGTCACAGAAGTTCTAGCACACTTCAGCCTCTCCCTGAATTGTCCTCCTGAGTGTAGGACATTGTGGAACAGAGGCAGTGGTGGTTTGAAGGAAAATGTTTCCCAAAGCCCATATGTTCAAGAAATTGGTCTCCAGTTGGTCATGGTCTTCAGTAACGTCATGAACACTTTGGGAAACAGAGCCATTCATAACTCAAGGTATGCTATGAGTCTTTATAGTCTCATTCAATATCTAGTTTTATTTCTCTGCTTCACGTTTAGGGTTGAGTACATGATCTTTTGGCTTCTTGTTCTGGCTACCATGTCTGCCTGCTGTCATGCCTCTTTACCATGCTGGACCATGATATCTCTAGAACTATAGCCAAAATAACGTCTTTCTTCCATAAGTATCTCTTGGTCATAGTGTTTTATCACAACAGAAAAGTGCATAACTAACCCTATATATAAAAAATCGGGTTTTAAAAATGTATGTATACTCACACTGACATTTTGAAATTTATTTTACTAAATCTCACTATCTTTATGTAATTTTAAGTAAGAAAAGCCCATAGATGAATGAATAAATTGCATTGTCATTTGAAATTTGCTCAAACCTTAAGCCTATTATTTTTTTTTAAATCCAAAGCATTATGTAATTGTTCTTAAACCATAGAGAGAATATTTATTGTGTTCTGTTAATGTTCCAGGCAGTAGCTAGACAAGGAGATGAATATAAATAATTCCCCAGTTTCTGGGAATTGCCTGCCTAGAAGCAACAAGCAGACATAAATAGTGGACCACACATTTCCTTAATTCCAAAAAGTAACCTTTATATTTAAATTGTCTCGAGAGCAAAGTATATCATATAATAGATGGTTTTATTTCACATTAGAGTAGATTTTTCCCTGGTGGAAATTTTATACTTAAACAATAGTGTGTTGTCTTGTTCACAAGGGGTGTTTTATGAGGATGGAAACAGCATCAATAAGGTGCTAGAGAGTAAGTGGGTCTTGCAGGTAAAGTAATGAGCGAATGTTTCAAAGCATGTTAAGGGTTGTGATTGAATAGTGATTTGTAAAGTGTGGAGCCAAAGTTCTGACTTACATTAGTTGTGAACAGTAAATGTCATCTTCAGGCTTTCAAGCATAAACTCAGATTATTGAGCACTGAAGAACCAACTCTGAGCTTCAAAACTAGAGTCTCTAAATGATGTGGATACTATTTTCTCAGGGAAAAAGTAGAGAAATGACCTTGAAGATCGGGATATTCAAAGCCATTGATTGCTCATCTAGTTAAGGAAATATGCATTAATCAGGTGATAGCCAAATTAAGATATTTGGTTTTGTTGCATAAATAAAAAGAAAATTTAGTACATAAAAACAAACAAAAATAAGATTGAGGGAATCCACGTACTGTTATTACTATGCAAACACATGAAACAAGTTCTTCAGCAAAGGAAACCCAATAGATTCTACATGATCCCTGTTCAGCAATGAGAGATCTCTACACCACAGAGAAATAAATGCATGTCCCAGTGTTACACAGCTAAGATGAGAGGCTGGAATGCAGAATGGTGAAACTTGCGTCTCCCATCAGCATAAAGCATTTCCTTCTAAATCTTTTGCTACACAATTTAAAATTGTAACTCTTTTAAATATTGATTTCTTTTCTCAACTTTACATATAATTGTAACATATCATATGGTGAAAGATTTATTTAATCTATATATTTTTCTATTTGTTCCTACCACTTTTGAGTAACTAAACAACAGGAATTTATAGTTTTTGCTCATGGAATTATTCCAAAACTAGGAGTGTGTCTATAACAAGGTTCTGCTGCATTTGCTGAAGGAATAAACAAACAGTTTTGGTTTTCTTTTTAAGGGGTAGGGGGTGGTATTCCACCAAAGAACAGTAATTGGCGAGGAACCACAGCAGAGTGGGAGGTATGTTCTGAAACAGTAGTGGTTAGTGCAATTTGCCTGAGGCTTCAGTGGAAAAAGTCACTGAGCACAGCTCCTCCTGCCAGGGTAAGGCTGCCTTGGTTCCACACCAGCCTTTGCATTGCTCCCTCACATTTTGTTTATAGCTTGTTCAGCAGTAGACACTGGGAAACGGGTCAGGAAGACATCAAAGTAGCTGCACTGTTCATATTTTGTTCTCCCTTTGGCAGCTTTTTGCACTGCTTCCTGCTGACACTACAATTTCAGCAATTTAATGATACCATTGTTTCTGAAAATGACACAGAAAGAGACACCTCCAGCCACTTAATTGGGGGCCCTGATAAAGTAGAATCTGCTGTTTACTAACGTCCTTATTGGTGTGTGTGTGTGTGTGTGTGTGTGTGTGTGTGTGTGTGTGTGCGTGCATGTGTGTGTGTGTGTGTGTGTGAAAGAGAGAGAGAGAGAGAGAGAGAGAGAGAGAGAGAGAGAGAGAGGAGAGATGGAGAGATGGGAGAAAGGGTAAAGGAGAGATGGAGAGATGGGAGAAAAGGTTTACTTCTATTTAAAAGGATAAGCTCTTACAAAGCAATTTTAAATTTAAGCAACACAATTAAGGTCTGCTATTTTCTACAGCACACACTAAGAGTCCCTTGAGAAGCTCACTTTTAATCACTGCAAGGATGTTAATGAAATTATTAGTCTCTGCTTATGCTGCCCTTAGGTCAATGCAATTTTACTTTTCATACCAATTCTATACCATTTTATGTCATTTTTTGCTAGTGTTCTGCTGTTCCAAATACGTTTATAAAACTCTGTTCCTCTGTGTATTTTAGATCTGCTATATCTACTTTTGGCAACAGAGTTGTGGAATGGACTTCTGTATACTGAGATTGGACAGGTGCAACATTTGAACTGTCTCAAATACAGTCACAGTTATATATGCTTTTATATAAAGACATTTCTCTGTGCCTGACAAATTCTAACCAAGATGATTACAAATTTTCTTCATTTTAATTATAAAGATGCAAAATGATACTGAGGTAACAATAAAGTCTACTTTACATGGACAAGCATGCAAATATTACTTAGGGTATTGTGGTATTAAAATCAAGGCATAAACAAGTTCTATATTTTACCAAGGGTGCTATAAATTTAAGAAAGGAAGAGCCTGAACACAGGTTTTCAACTTAGTTAGAAGAGTAGATTATTAAAATAATTTATGTAATGATCATTTAATAATACTAAATCAAACTTTAATATCTAAATTTCTTCCATCATGTTAACATAATAAGGAAGAAGAATTAAATTACCACATGATATATGCAGAAAGCATTTGAAAAACTAAAGAATTGCATTAAAAATAAAACATATGAATGAATTAAATAAATGGAGAAGCTTCTTCCTGGTAAATAATATTCATTAGAAATCTATATGAGAACGGTTAATGGGTAGGATCTGGTATACTTCTAACATCAGAAAGAATGTGAGGGTGTTCTTGCTCACCACTCCCTTGCAGTCATGCTGGTAGTGCTTGATCATAGAATAATATTTCCAAAAAAGAATTAAAGGGATAATTGAAGATGTGTTTGCATTAGGTAATCAGAGGATCTCTGAAAATATAAAGGAGTAATCAACACCAATGACACTGAAACTCCAGAAACTGATAAGCAATGAGGACAGGATTTCAGGATACAAAGCTGTAAAACAAATCAAGTATCATTCTACACGACATAAATAAACAAATTTAACTTACATTAAAAGAAATTACACATTAGCATACAACTTAATTAAATCCCTTAGTATCAGTTTAACAAAATATAAAGAAAAACTGTGAAACTCTGATTATAGCAGTTGAAAATAATGATTCTGGAGACAATCCATGTTCAATGGTAGGAAGATATCATATGGTTAAGAAACAGGTGTCAAAATTTATCTGTTTTAATGTCTAAAAAAAGCTTAAGAATACATTTCTCAACCCTCAGCAGAGAAGATTCTTCTTGAAATAGATGGTAATTAATGCAGAGATCCACGACTGGACAACATGCAGTGATTGAGAGACTTTGGACCACTCAGCCATAAATGGGTTGTCAAATCCCTCCACTCAAGGCCCAGGGATCTATGAGGAAAAGGGGTGAGAGGTTATAAGATCCAGAATTTGTGGATAACTCCTAGGAAAGAGCAATTTCTAGACTTGACAAGGCTGATGTAGGTAT
Organism: Acomys russatus; assembly: GCF_903995435.1. Taxonomy (NCBI): domain Eukaryota; kingdom Metazoa; phylum Chordata; class Mammalia; order Rodentia; family Muridae; genus Acomys; species Acomys russatus. Next base: position 84,787,034 of record NC_067138.1, read on the forward strand.
GAACTCACAGAAACTGTGACAACATGCACCAGACCTGCTGCACACACTTAAGGCAGATGTATATCCAGTGGAGATGAGGAACTTGATGTGATGTAGCACCGGTAACCAAGAATACATTTGCTATTGATGGCCACTGGGAGAGGGACAATACCTTTTCTTCAATGAAGTGAAAATACACTCGTTATATCAAGGGTAGGGCAGGACCATGCTCAGAGGTAGTTGTTGGGCACAAATTAGACTCTTTTTATTTTAGGTGGCTTTTTTGTTTCTTTTTTAGGAGAAAGAAAGAAGATGAAGTTGGGGGAAGTGAGGGGGATCTGGCAGAAGTTGTGGATTGGGAAGATTTATGATAAAATAAAGTATAGAAAATTTCAATGAATAAAATAAAAGAAGAAATTATTTAGAACCTTGACCATGATGAACTTTAAAAGATTTAGAAGTGATATTGGAAGGAAAAGTAGTAGAAAATGGGGAGGGAATAAGAAAAAGGTAAGTGGGGGTGCATTTGTTCAAACCATGTTTCACATATGTATATAAATGTCTAATAATAAAATTTAGAAAGATTAAAAAACTCATAACATGGAAAGCAAAAGTTAGCATAATGGATATAGAGCAGCAGAGACACTTATTTGTTGTTGATAAGAATTATAAACTTATAAACTTTATTTATCTAGGAAACTCAAAACTGTATGTCCATATAATGATCTTCATATAAATTAATTATATTTGCTAGAACTTGAAACAATCAAGTTCCTTTAAAATGTGAATGTATAAACTGTGATATAGACAAATTATGACCTATAGTTTGGCACTTGAAAGGATTGGGCTATGCAAATCATAAAAAGGGAAATTTAAATATATATTGCTATCTATGATACATCAGTCTTAAAGTACTTTATATTGTAGGGCTAAAAGGATATTCTGGAAAAAGAAAAAGCTATGGAACACAACAAAAAACAAAAATCCTCACTTGTTGCCAAAAATCACAGGAGAAAAGGGATGAAGGCTAAGATCACAGAAATTTATGTCTGAAAACATACTCTGTACAAACCATAATGGTCTTTATATCACGATACATTTGTACAGATTAAGGTAAACAACACAAAGAGTAAACACCAAGAGTAATCAGCAATGACCTCTTGGATTGAACTTTGAACTTTGGATGACAATTTCAGCAGTGTTTATTAAACATAACAAATGCACCTTTTTGCTAGTCTCTGATAATGGTCCAAGGTGAGGTAGGAGAAGTGTTAGGGCTTCTTTATCCTTTAATTTTGGTAGAAACTAAAGACTCTTGTAGAAATGTCTTTTAAAAGGAAGCCCTTCTGTAAAAATGGTGCTTTGTCTCTGCTGCAGAGCATCCCTACTACTGCTTTCCTCTTAATCAACTCCTAGGAAAGGTTTCTTTTCTATAGTCTCAGATGATGTAAATTAAACCAATTGCTGTCTTAATATGTCAGAAATTACAATATGAAATCTTCATAGGTATCTTTTTTCTGTCAAGTTTGTTCAAAAGTCCTTGGGTAAATATAGTAATCAAGGCCAGTAAAATAGTGACTCTCTTTAATAATACAGCATGTAAGAGACCATTCACTGTGATGTTTTTATTAAGTCAAGCACAGTAATATCATTTACGAACTAGAGTGTTCAAGCCTGTAGTAAGCTGAAATTAGGTGGAGACCAAGATGGAATCCCAAAATCTGGAAGATGATTAGTAAGTAGTCAGACAAAGGGAATAGAAAGTAAAAGAAGTCTTGAAAAACAAAAGTTTTCTTTTTTCTTTCTTTTCTTTTTTCTTTTCTTTTTTTCAAATAATCACAGTATGGGAAACATATGGCAGATCACGTGCGGGAGGTTTTCATGGGCTATGGAACCAGATATCAAACTTTGCTTAGGTGGCATTGGCCTGAGTTCACATCCAATTAAAAGCTTAACATAGAAAAGAATGGATCAGCAAGAATGGGTGCTCTAACATCCAAGAAGAGTACTCCTAATATAGAAATCTTGGAGGCTAAGAGCCAAGAGAATGAAGAAAGAGAAGTGCAGGCATTCTTTATCATTGAAGGAACATGAGGAAAAGTCAGCAAATAATGAAAGGAAAGGCACTGTTCAGAGCTGAATCTGAAAGAAGAAAATAATGCCACTCCAGAGAAATGGCAAATGAATCTAATGTTCAGTTTGGGAGGTGTATGAGGGCTACATTGTAAGCTACAGTTGAAGCTGGAGAACAGGACAGCAGGAATCAAGCACATCGCTGCAGACACAGAGAAGCAGTTTTCTAGGTGTGAAATGAAGAGATAATAGAGAGGAGATTTTGGATTGTGAATACTGAGATGAGAACCATCAGATGTACCTTGCCAAGTAACCTGGCATACAGACACAGCATGAGCAAATACTGTACTTCAGTCACTGTCTTCCAGTTTTACAATATATAGTATAGACAGGACTAAGGGACAGAAACATTTGAAAAGCCAAGTATCAGAGCCACATTTCCACCTAGGTTGTTTTTTCCAGAATCCATGCTCTGGGCCAGTTAGTCAAAATGTCTTCAACATTATAAAGATACCTTTCATCTTAAAATATATTTTCAACATCCCAGTCTTTGTAAACCATGTAACACTGAAAAATGCATTACTTATCTTTGCTGAGAAATCCATAAATATTTTATCTCATTTTCATATCAGATATTAAAAAGGCAAGATTAGTTTTTATCTTTTATCACAGGAACCTCATTCCATCTTGAATTGAGGAGCTGATGAACAATATATAAACAGAAGACTGTAGTGAAACACCAATAGGTCTTTCTGTGTACACCTAAGCCAAGAAGGGAAATATACCAGGAGTTTGTGCTTTGCCTGAGTTCCTGCAAAAACTCACTCTTTGTGAAACAAGTGACATTTATGCATGTGGGGGAATTGTTTTTGATACATCTGACTGAAATTTAATGTTAGATATTTATCTATTTTATTATAACCTTTCACTGACAGTACTTTTACAAAAAATGAATGAAACAAAAAAAAAACCTTTCAATAACAAACTAACATAATCCACCAATATTTATGTAAGGTGACAGGCAAATACAATAGTATGGAGTATTCACATCAAACTTTCACATGATTGGCCTATTTGACTTTTATTACAGCCATAGATAAAGTTGTAATGCTCTCTTCTTTTTCCACCTTGATCTCATCCTTTCATTATAGTCCTGAATAAATAAAATGTTATATTTATATATAGAATTCGCGTGAATACCCCCTACATCTAAGTGGTCCTTTCTTAAAGAGAAGAACTGTTATTATGCATCAGTAACAGCTCTGATGGCAGTGCATTGCTTTACAGAGAGACTCTGTTCTTGTTGAGTAGGAGAAAATATGAGATTTGATATAGGATGTACATCTTTAATATCTATAATTTATAATTATACATAATAATTTTTAAAGAATTTATAGGGTGAACTGAGGAGGTATGTATGACACAGTAAAAAAGTAAAAAGGGGCCAAGTCTGGTGTTTCAAGGCTCTAACACTTGCTCTCAGATAGGAAGATGATCAGGAATTATGAAAGCCAGTCTTGTCTATGGGGCAAGATAAGACCAATTTGAACTATACCTTGAGCCTATTTCAAAAACTAAATAAAATAAAATGTGTAAAAGCTAATTCACAGAGGTAGATTCAAGTGAATCATAAAGTGAGGTGGGACTTGTTCCAAATTTCACTCATTCCTTTAAATATCACAATTAGGGAACCTCAGGACATTGGGAGTATTAATGAATAAAAGCCATATGGCTTTCGTGGGACATGCCCCTTGGGCTAGTATGTAGATATAAGTGAGTATATACCATTTAAGTCCTTCTGCTTCTGGGTTAACTCACTCATTATGATCATTTCTAGCTCAATCCATTTATCCACAAATTTCGGGAATTCCTTGTTTTTAATAGCTGAGTAGTATTCCATAGTGTATATGTACCACAGTTTCTTTATCCATTCTTCTACTGAGGGACACTTAGGCTGCTTCCATGATCTGGCTATTATGAATAAGGCTGCTAAAGAACATGGTTGAACAAATGTTCTTGTTGTGTGCTGGAGCATCTTCTGGGTATATTCCCAGGAGTGGAATAGCTGGGTCTTGAGGAAGCCCTATTCCCAGTTTTCTGAGATAGCACCAGATAGATTTCCGAAGTGGCTGTACTAGTTTGCATTCCCACCAGCAATGAAGGAGTGTTCCTCTCTCCCCACATCCTCGCCAGCATGTGGTGTCGCTTGAGTTTTTGATCTTAGCCATTCTGATGGGTGTAAGATGGAATCTCAGAGTTGTTTTGATTTGCATTTCCCTGATGACTAAGGAGGTTGAGCATTTCTTTGAAGCCTTCACTTACCAGGAAACTGGTACAGAGAGAAGGACATCCTATTGGGACTCTAGATGAGAGAAGCATGGGAGAATAGCAAAGTAGAAGTATCCAGAGGGTCCTAGAAACCTACAAGTAGAACATTATGATAGGCAGATTTGGGCCCAGGGGTCCCGCTCAAACTAAGGGACCAGCCAAGGACAATACAGCCAGTAAACTTTAAACCCCTTCCCAGATCTAGCCAATGGTCAGAACATTCTCCACAGTTGAGTGGAGAGTGGGATATGACTTTCTCACATACTCTGGTGCCTCACATTTGACCATGTCCCCTGGAGGGGGAGACCTGGTGGCACTCAGAGGAAGGACAGCAGGTTATCAAGAAGAGACTTGATACCCTATGAGCATATACAGGGGGAGGTAATTCACCTCAGGAACAGTCATAGGAGAGGGGAATAAGGGGAAAAGTGGAGGGAGGGAAGAATGGGAGGACACAGGGATGGGATAACCATTGAGATGTAACAAGAATAAATCAATAAAAAAAAATTTAAAAAGCCCTATGGTACGTACTAAACATTAAAAGTGGTGATGAGGATTTAAAAAGAGACTTTCCATTGGAGACCAAGTTGTGTTGTACTGAGCATTTGGTTAAGAGGCTGTCTTAGTTAGGGTTACTATTACTATGAAGAAACACTATCACTAATGCAACTTGGGAGAAAAGGGTTTATTCAGATTAGCTTCTATGTAACAGTTTATCATTAAAGGAAAGCAGAACAAAAACATAAGCAGTTTAGGAAACAGGATGTAGAAGCTGATGTAGAGGCCATAGAATATAGCTGGTAACTAGGTTGCTCCCTATGACTTTCTTATAGGACTCAGAACCAACTGAGCAAGGATGGTCCCACCCACAACAGGCTGGGCTCTCTCCCATCTATCCCTAATTAATAAAATGCCCTGCACTTGTTTCCAGCCTGATCTTAGGGAGGCTCTGCCCTCTTCAACAACTAACTTGTGTCAAGTGGACATAAAACTAGCCAGTACAGGGGCTAATCTATAAGATCTTTATTGCATGTTACAACAAAACAGTTGGTTTTCTGTTTTGGTTACTAAATAAGTTTTACTTGATAACAAATTTTTGTGGGTGCTGTTTTTTGTTAACCCAACAAAGTACATTAGATTAACAGAATCATGCTATTTTGGTTTGACCCTAGGGCACAATTAAGGAAATGCTCCTTGCTCTTGCCTCTTCAGAAGTACACATTACAGGTACACAGAGAACTCCCAAATCCAAGGGTATCCTCTTCTAAAACCTTCATTAGAAAGAGATAATATTCTAGGGAATAAAATGTATTATTTTTATCACATGTGTCATATTTCAAGGTACAAGGGTAAAACAGAAAGCTGTCATTTATTAATACAACAGATATATGTGAAGGGCAACTGGAAAGAATGGTACTTGATCTCAAAGTTACTATGGAACTGAACGAGGCTGAAAAGAATGTTCAGCAGTTAAAAACACTGCTGTCCCAGATGATGTGAGTCTGGTACCCAGGACCTATACAATGTAGCTCATAACTTCAGCTCCATGAGACCTAACACACCGTGCTCTAGCTTCCGTGGGTACTTCCACACTCTTATGGCCAACTCTCTATCTTAAATACACTAACATACATGAATAATAATTAATTTTAAAGAAAACGAAAGGAAATCTGAGCAAATGTAATTGCTTGGGAGTTGGACGCCTTGTTATGCTTAGCAAACCAAAGTTGAAAACTTTACTTTCAAACCTCAAACTACCTTGTCTTAAGGATTGATGCTCGCTATTTAGTAAACACAGCACTTTTACAGCAAGGCACAGCACTGAATATTTACTAACCAGGAAAATATAATGCACCTTCAACAAGCTCTGCGCAAACTTCAGGACAACTATTTTGATAAAACATACCACTCTTTCTCATCACATCTTTCATTTAGTCTCAATTTATTTTCACCTCTATGCTTCTTTGTCTTTCTCTCAAAATAAATTGATTTTTATCTAACTATACATATATATTTTTTCTCATGCAGCTCAAAATCTCAATTGCTTCTTTAAACAAATTCTGTTGTTGTATATAGGGTAAATTAAAGGCTTTCTTTTAGGAATGTTCCTTCTACTTAATTTGATAACCTCTGAGTCTCTGTTTGTGGTGCAGTTATGTACATATGTTCCCAGCATTTCTTTTTCCATTTTAAAGACATCATTATATCTAGTATTTTTATGGCAACAAGGTTTTATACAGTTGCTATTTTGGGAGCAAAACAAGAACACAGAAGTCTTAGAGGTTGTACAGTGTCAACTCATGTTGAGCTTTCATTCTCTACTTCAGCACCTTGATACATGTGCTACAGGAGAGTGTTATAATTCAATAAGCTAGCCAACTTCGATGATTACCATTTTTGTCATTGCTTCAAAGCTATGAAATGAGACAACACACACTGACATCTTTGAAGCCTTAGAGATAAAGAGCTATTATGTAGCTCTGACATTAAGTGGTTCTACAAACCACCAACCATCTAAGAGCCTTGGTTTATTATGAGGTTTAAATAAGAGTAATCTCCTTAAGCTCCTGTACAGAAAGTTCTCATCATGTTAATGATTTGCTTTTGATATACCATCTCATCATCTACGCCATTCCTTCTAAGAGAATATTTGATTCAGTTGAAAATAGCAAGAAACAATACAACTTGTTCAAACATAGTGCTGCTACACCAATGTAATAGATAATGGGAACGGATATTTTTTAATAATCTTAACTAAAATGAGAAATTATAATTTTACAAAGAGAGGAATTCAACAGGAGAATGATTTAATTTATCTAAAGATATTACTTACTAGTTACGTGATTTTGAGATAGGTCCTTTACTTCTTTGAGTCTTCATTTCTTCACCTGCAAATATTAGGACGTTATACTAGGTCTGTGTTTTTCTGAAATCATTAAATAAATTCATTTATTTACTTATTCTGTTAATGAAAGCTTATTCAGATTTAAAACATGAAAGCATTATAAGTAGAACAGCTCTGAATGAGGAAAAATAATTAGTCTCCCATTTTTTCTCAGGTCTTCCCTAATACTTGAGATGTAAATAGGTTAAGAGAAGATTTCCTGCAGCTCTGGTAGCTCGTCAGCTACTTAACTCTGCTAAGTATGCATGCATATGTGAAGTTGTGTGTGTGTGTGTGTGTGTGTGTGTGTGTGTGTGTGTGTGTGTGTGTTTACATGCCATGAAGCACAAAAGCTAACCTATGCAATCTTCGAACAGAAGAGTCTTGGAAGCTACATTTTTTCGAAAACTAAAAATTTCTTAGTGGAATTCTACTATTCCAATGCATACAGAAGAAAATATAGCCATCATCTTAATAGTTAACAATATGAATAAATGAAAGTGAATAAAATTGTTGTTTTATAGTTTAGCAGATAAATTTGTTACAATGCTCATGTGAATCCACTATGTACCAACTTCAACATTACTAAAAATGTCAAGACTACTGCCACACTGTGGAATGTTTAGCATAAAAATTTAATGCAAAATGTTTAGAATATGCTTTGGAGTCAGATATATGACTTTTAGCATTTCCATGGAGTCCTTGGAAATTTATATCTCTAAGCATTTGGTTACTTATAAAAGGCAGATGATTATATTAACTTCCTGCTTTTGCCTCCTCTTTGTAATTATTAAATAATATGTGTTATAAGAAAACACTAGTTCATACTAAGAACACAAATAATAATATTATTTCCACAGCTCTGAGTTTAATTCTCTACACAATGACAATTCCTTGGGCACAGAGTGCTAACAACTCAGCTTTTTAATGGCTTCTTGCACAGTGGTTTCTGTTTCTAACCTTTTGAAGCTGTTAAAACAAAGTCAAATAATGATACTGCTGTGACAAAAGTGTATGCTAGAATCAATAGATTGTGCTTCTTGGAATAAATAGCAATTAAAGTGGGTAGTGCTTGATTGCTTGACAGTAGGTAGTCTTTCTGGCACAAACAAACTGAAGCCTCAGTCTGCTTCATAAACTAATTAGTATGAACTTCACATGAATCCCATCAAGGAACCATTCATTGATATTGACTCCTGTCTTCATGACGATTGGTTCTTGAATTTGTCTTTTGTCACTTACAGGTAACCAGTCTCTTGTTTGTGTAGTCCCATTTATAAGGAAAATTTCAACTTTGTAGAATAAGAACATACTTAATCATATTTCTAAGTGATCATTACAACAATTGTGACATTTCAGCATTGCCACAAGACTTTCTACTTTTCTATGCACTTAATACAATTATTCATGAACTCAGGAGTGGAAAAGCCAACTATAAGATAGTGAAAGATTCTAATTACTGAATATTTCCCCTTAGCCTTTTCGCATTTGGAATAGCTTATTTAGACTATCAGAGCAGCACAAACCTGCTTCGTTTCCCACTCACATTACAGGGACATACATGTATTTTCTTTCTGCTCAATCTCATCATCACATGTGCTCAATCATTGTTTTCATGACTGTCATTATAATGGACATATAATGGAATGTGGTTTTACTTAACTTTTGTGACTAATATTTCTTTTCAAAAATTGATTACATTATTGATTTACTTTACATCCCCATCACAATTTCCCCTCCCTTCTCTCTTCCTAGGCCCTCTTTCTCACCTCACCTCCCTCTCCATATACTCTTTCTCCTCTTCTCCTCAGAAAAGGGCTGTCAAATGGATATCCACCAGCCTTGGCATATCAAGTTGCATTAACAACTTATGGAAACTGATGCAGGGACACATAGCCAAACATAGCTTGTGCAATTCTGTAGAAGGGGAAGGAAGGGTTGAAGGAGCCAAGGGGGTCAAGGACACCACACACACACACACACACACACACACACACACACCCCAAAAACAAAAACCTACAGAATTAATTAATCTAGGCCCTCAGTAGGTCACAGATTGCCAACCAGAGAGGATGAATTGGTGGATCTAGGCCCTCTATATACATGTAACAATAGTGCAGCAGAGCCTTCATGTGGCACTTTAAAGCAGGAGCAGGGGCTATTTCTGATTGCATTAGTTTTTTTTTATTTCAATTTTAATTTTCTCTTTTTTACATGTATTATTATACCTTATTACACATATTTACAACAAACCACCTACAGTAAGAAGAACCATGAAACAATCAGGAATAATATAAATGTTACATTCATAGTGTTTTGGCTATTTGTATTTGGCATCCTTAAAGAGAACATCTTTCTTATCTTGGTGTGTCTAAAATTCTGAATTTAAATCAATATCAAGCACTTGAGATTTTATGTAAGACAGAATGCTGGTATGTTATTACATCCAGAAAATTACTAAATTATATTTATAGTAAGATAATAGACAAGCAAAAGGGTAATAAGACCAATATGTTAGGAGATTTGAAGAGGCAATAAAGTTGAGACAGTTAAAGAAGGCTATGAGTTATCTATACCTTAAATATATAGGGATTTCTATGAGTCCCCTTTGGCCATTAATTTAACAAGCTGTAACTCAGGGCTTTATGTGGTCATTTCTGGGTCATTTTTTACCTGTTATTTAGATAATCCATTTGTATTTATTTATTAAACATAGATATACATATATTCTTACACAAATATAAAAATATGTGTTTATATGTATTATACACATACATATATATGTAGTATCCACAGTGGTAATTTTCCATATGGTTTTTCAAATGGTCTTTAGTGAATTTTTTCCTCCCCATATTTTGACCCTGGCCCTTCCATTGCCTTTTGCAGTAATCCTTTCACTGTGTCTCTATATATTCTACGTCCCCTTATTTGAGAGATCCTCCCCACGGTTCCTTACTTGATATCAAATCTCTGTGGTTATCGGGATTTTATGTTTAAGGCTTGAAAGTTGACATCCACAAATAAGGGAACATATACTATTATTTTCTTTTGTATATGGATTACCTTACACATGGTAATTTTTTAAAAACTTTATACATTTATCTGTAAATTTCATAATGTCTTTTTTAACAGAAAAAATGTACTCCATTATGTACCTGTAAATGGGATATAGTTTTAATTTCCATTTCTCTGATAGCTACTTGAAGTAAACTTTTCACTTCCTGAGGACTGTGGCTATTTCTCTAGCCTAACTGTGGATTTGTTTGTTTGATTTATTTTTTATTTTTGTAGGCTTTAATATTTTATTTTATTATATTTACATATATATATATATATATATATATATATATATATATATATATATACAGTAAACTATCTACAACAAAAAGAGCCATGAAACAATCAGAAATTAGATAAATTCATAGTGTTTTGGCTATTTGTGTTTGGCAGTATTGGAGAAAACATCGTTCCTACCTTGGCGTGTCTAAAATTCTAAATGTAAATCAATATCATATCTTATCATTAGCAACTTAAAACATATTTTATTTTCTAGATATAATCTTATGTTAGTTATATAGGTAGAAAATATTTTCCCCCAATCTTTAGACTGCCTCTTCATTCTGGTCAATGTTTTTCTGCCATACAGAAACTTTTTAAGTTAACAAGGTCCTGTTTTCCAATTATTATCCTCATTTCCTAAGGAAAGAAAGTCATATCAGAAAGTCTTGGGTATGCCTATGTCTTGAAGGCTTTCCTCTAGATTTTCTTTAGAGGTTTTAATTTTGTGGGGTTTTGTATATTTTAAGAAGGTACTTTATAAAGATTTTCCAGTCCTTTTAAACAGTAAATTATGGTAGATTTTGACTAACAGACAGTAAGTGCTCAAAGAATGTTGTATAAACATGAATTCGTCAAAATTCAAAATTAGTATTAATAATACATGTTAGATTTTGCTGATGATCTTAATTTGCAAATAGGTAAATATTTAGATAGATTAAGTTTTTCTTACATATATCAAGTTAAAAAGATATAATTTAATATGTTACATAATGTAAAAAAGTACAGCTATTTTATTTAAAAGAAAAGATTCTAATATCAAAATATTGAGATGCCATCATGAAAAAAGTTCTAGAGAAAATAGGACAGTTAATATAATAAAGACTAGATGTATGAAATACCCATAGCCAACATCATCATAGAGAAAAGCTTGTAGCAATCTCATTAAAATCATAATGAGAATGAGACACGGCTGTCCAGTATCCACACTCCTCTTCAATACACTGTTTGACACACTAGCTAGAGCAATAGAGTCAAAGGGAATAGAATCAAAGGAAAGGGAATCAAAGAAGTTAAATTATCCTTATTTCCAGATGAAATTATATTATATTTTAGAGATGCCAAAAATATCACTATAAAACTAGAAATGATCAACAACTTCCAAAGAGAGATATCAACCTTAAAAAAATAAAAACTTTCTATATACCAACAACAAGCATCTGTGTTCATAATAGTCTCAAAAACAAAGGAACAAACTAACTCAAGAAGGTGAAAATCCTCTACAACAAGATTGTTAAAGTGCTTTTAAGAGACTGAATAAGACAGTAGAAGATAAAAAGATCCTCCACATGTTCATGAAATACAAGAATAAATATATTAAAAATGGCTATTGTACTAAAACCCTTTGGGAATTCAGGGCAATCCTTTGCTCATAGAAATTTTTTTTCTTTTTTTTTTTTTTATTAATTTATTCTTGTTAACATCTCAATGTTTTATCCCATCCCTTGTATCCTCCCATTCCCCCCCCCATTTTCCCATTATTCCCCTCCCCTATGACTGTTCCTGAGGGGGATTACCTCCTCCTATATATTCTCATAGGGTATCAAGTCTCTTCTTGGCTACCTGCTGTCCTTCCTCTGAGTGCCACCAGGTCTCCCACTCCAGGGGACATGGTCAAATGTGAGGCACCATAGTAAGTGAGAAAGTCATATCACACTCTCCAGATATACATACAAGCACAAAAGACTTCAAATAGAGAATGCAATTCTGAAAAAAAAAAAAAAAAAAAAAAAAAAGAACAAGTCTGGGGGTGTTGGGTTACCAACCAAAATTGCAAATCATGGCTATAGTTTTAATAATAAAAAACACTATGGTACTGGCACATATGGAGATATGTACAACAATGGAATAAAATAGTAGAAGATGAAAACATGATCACACATAATGACAGTCACTGGATATTTACAACGGAAAAGAGACAGCATCTTCAACAAATGGTTTTGGGGAAACCCAACTTGGCCCATATCAATCAGCTGGAAGAAAAACTCACTGCAATAGATCATTGACCTAATGTGAATCCTGAAACCTTGGCATTGCCAGAAGATAGCCCAATGGAAAACTTTCAGGATATTGGTGTAGGGTGTAACTTTTTGACTGAGACGCAATTCACTCATAAATTGAGTAAGGCCGAATGCTGACAAATAGGACCTCATAAAACTAAAAAACTTCTATTCAAGTAAGGGAACAATTAATCAAATAAAGGGGAATCCTACAGAGTGTGAAAAATCCTTGCCAGCTAGACATCTGGCAGAGCATTAAATATCCAGAATATATAAAACTCAAAACTCAAAGAATAAAAATAACAAGTGACCTAATTAAAAACAAATTGCAGTGTTAACAGAGTTACCAAAGGAATAAATAGAAATGGCTAGTAAAATTATCCAAAAGTATTCATCATCCTCAGCAAGCAGGAATGTACATGTTAAAACAACACTGAGATTTTTTTTAAAACATCATATGCCAATCAGAATGGCTAAAATCAAGAAAACAACTGACAACTAAGTTTTAGGAGAGAAGGTCTTGCTTATAGAGGTTCATCACTAGAGGCAGGTCTGAGATTAGGTAGCCTCAACAAATTTCAAGGGTTTGCTCTCTCTCTCTCTCTCTCTCTCTCTCTCTCTCTCTCTCTCTCTCTCTCTCTAGTGTTTTCATGTATGAAAATGTGATCTCTCAGCTTCCTACTCTTGCTTTAGTATCTGTCACTTGCTGCAATGTACCCATTCAATGATAGTGCCTTATTCTCTAAAACTGTAATCCCAAACAAGATATTAGGAAAGAGGGAAAGAAGGATGTGAGGAAGGAAAAGAAGGAAGGGAGGGAGAGAAGAAGGAAGGAAGGTAGGAAAGGAGGGAGGAAGTAACAAAGTAAGGAAGGAAGGAAGGAAGGAAGGAAGGAAGGAAGGAAGGAAAAAAGAAAACTAACAACTGAAAATGTTGGCAAAGACGTTGGAACGGGAGACACTCATTCACTATTGGTGGAAATGTGCGGCGGTACAACCATACTACTCCTTGATATTTTTTCCTCAGCCATTTTCACTGCTGTTCTATTCAAAACATGTAGGAAATGAAAATAACCTAAATGTCCTTAAGCAAATAAATTGATAATGAAATGTGTGGTTCACATACACAGTGAAAAACTATTCAGTGGTAAAGAAAACTGAAAAACGTAATTTGCAGGAAAATGGATGTAAGTAGCAAACTAGGAAATGTAGATTCAGAAAGACACATGGTTTAAGTTATCTCATCTGTAGCCCCTAGCTGCAAATCTTCAGGAATGAATATATCATGTGGCGTACCATAAAAAAAGAAACAGGGAAGGGAAATGGGACTTGATGGTGGGGTAGATTTCTTTTTGTTGTCTGCTTGGGTGGGTGGGCGAAGATATCCAATTCCCTCTGTCTTCATGTTAGAAGTTTCTAGGGTTGAGGCTTCTTGAAGCTTTCTCCTTAGTGCTGGGCCATTAAAGTCCCACAGTCCCTCTCTTTTGTTTTATAATGGAGATTTACTATCATAGTCAACACTGTTCTGTGTCTGCTTCCCCCTCAGGGTATCCAGGCTCCTTTTTCACCAAGCTGGACTTGAAGGAGGGATGCTTAGTTGGGCCGGAGTGAAATGCGGGATCTCAGTTGGTAGTAAGAAACAGACTTTTTTGGGAGACATTTTCAGTGAGACAGCTCATTTAATTGGAGTGTGGGGACAAAGGCTATTTCAACCTTTGTTGGTGTGAGTGTATATCACTGGCCAGGACTGGGGTGCTGAGGATTTCTCATTTGCATAATGGGGAATTCCACAGCAGCAGGACATTATTTTATAAGGAGAGAGGAAGTTTGAACTGGCTGCCAGGCTATGTGACCTCCTCAGGAGGGTAAGGCTGAGACACAGTGCTACCTTCCCCAGGACACACAGAATTCCTTATGTTATGTGGCAAAAGAAAATTAAGGTTGTGAAAGTTAATATTGCTAACCAGATGTATGTGAGTGGCTGGCTATTATTCTCAATTACCCAATTATTCTAAATGGGAAAGAAAAGAAATGAGAAAGATTCTTTGTGACATAACTATGAAAGAACTACAGGTCATGGTTGGGTGGCTTTTAGATGAAGAGAAATCATGAGCTGAAGACAGAAGGCAGCTTCTAGAAATCATTAAAAGAAGGGAAAGTTTCTCCTCAGCCCCTGAAATAAATGAAGCATGAGTGGACATGTATTTGTGGTATATATTTTCATTTCTCAAGAACATACACCTAAGCATAAACTTTCCATGTCCAGTGATAATCCTGTAATTAACATTTACAGAAAATGCCAGTGTGTTTTACAATGTGCGGGGAACCATTTATATTGTGATTAATGATAACATGAGAATTCTAGTTTATTCACATTTTCACAGATAACTCTTATAGTCCACGGTTTTTGTGGATTTGATATACAATTCTTTAATAGCTAATTATGTGTGGCACTTTTTGCATTTATGCCACATTTTTATATTTCTACTGGATAAATGGTCATCCAAATCTGTACTCATTTTCATGCTTTTCTATGTAGTTAGTAAAGAAGAGCTATCTGTTACTTAGGCAGACACTTCTAAGTGGGCTGTGTCATGGAAAACAAACTTATATATCTTTATTATAATGGAGACAACAAAAGAAAAGAAAGCAGGGTGTGATGTAGATTAGAGTAAATCAAATCTGCCCTGATGCAATTCAGAATTCAGATTTCTTTTCTTTTACATAATAAAAAGAAAGATGTTAGAGGTACCTGCCAAAGCGGGTAGATGAATTGAATTACCTTATGGCGCAGATTAAATTCTGAATAGAAAAGGCTAGGAGGCAGTGGGAAAGAAACAAGAGATGTTATCACTTACATGTTATGTTAGTGTAAAGAATGTACTTGCTGTTCCCTCCCCGAACTGTATAGGGGATAATGTGACACAGAAGCCTCATTAGTGTTTATAAGCATTATTGAAATATAAATGACACCAAGGAAGTATAAAAATACAAAAGGAATAATATTGTTTTATTTGTACCTCAAATTGTTATGGTGTATAACAAAAACACTAATAATAGGGTATAGGAAATCTCCTTTCACGTGGTGTTCAAATGAGTCCAAGAAACTCCCAAATCAATACAGGACATAGTCATTGCCCTTGATTATCTCTCAAAATTTGAAGGCAAGTCTCTATTCCTGAAGACACCAAATACTTGGATGTAGGCTTTGAAGGAATAGATCAATCTGGATCTGACTTGGAAGTCTCCTTATAGTACTGGAAGTTTCCATGAAATTGGCGAAAGATGGCTGTATGGCTTGTAAACCACAATAGTGAATGAACCCATAAGGTGATCACAATAGTACAACAGTGCCACTTTAATGTTACCAAAACAAACAGATATCTAATTACACTTAATGTCTGAGCAGCACGAGGGAATCCATATCTGGTACTACACACCTAATCAAATACTTATAGCTGATGAGATTATAGACCCTAAAAGAGAACCTACCATGCTAGTTACTAAACCAATGTAATTTCTGTCTTCTAAATATCTGTCTGTATACCCATAGATAAGGTCTCAACCCTCATAAAATAGATTTTCCACAGAAGATGAATATTATTGCAGAGCATGTCAAAATTCAGAAAATAAATGACTGTGGGGAATCCAGCTCCAATCCCAACTGATACATGCACAACACAACCATTATACCTAAAGTCTGGGAAAACATGGAAATGGTGTAGGAAATTCTAAGATTTAGAAGTCTAGAATTCCTGTTGTGAGGTAGTGTCTCCAGGACCTGACAAGAGGAAACATCAGAAATAATGACATGCCAAGATGAATAAGGGAAATTCCACCTGGTCCCACTTCTAGATGAGTCTACAAGATCTCAATGGATGCTGAAAGTTTCCTCCAAGATCAAGCCCCACATTGGTTGTCAAATTCTAAGTTGTTATCCCTTAGAGACATGTACATATGAGCTTAGTTAAATATTGGTAGGCTATATTTACATGTTTGTACATACATTTGCATATACATATAAAATTAAAGAAGATATTGTAGATTTGGGAGTGAGGAACAGGATGCATTAAAGGGAAAGATGGGAATGTGAAGTGAGGTGGATACAATACTCATAATTCTGGTTCTTGAAAAATTAAAACTATTAAATGAAAGTTTGAATTGTCTTGACTACATGCATTTATGCAAAGAGCCTTTGTCTGAAATGTTCAAGGGCTCCTGTGGCTCCAGCAGACATGTGCCTTACTATTTGCAAGCCGGCCAGCGGCATGTCTTGAAAATATAGTTTTTTTATTATCATAAATATTAAATATATTTCAACAAAACAAACATACTATTAAAATTCAGAATAGCTAAAAAGAAGTACTTGAGAGCAAGTGAAATATTATCTTGAATATAGACATTCTGAATTCTGTTATTGAATACTGCCTACCATTCCATTATATTATTTCATATGACATAACTACAGTTGTTTATTTCAATTTTCTATGCTTAAATTTGATTATTAATAATTATATTACTAAATGTGCTATTACGATGAACAAAGGATGTAAAATATAACCAATTTGCCAAGACTAAGATGGTGGCTCTTGACAGCAAAGTCTGTAGTGTTTGCAGCTCTCCATGAAATGACAATAAAAAATTCTCAGTGATATACAGAGCATTAATTAAGACTGGATCATCTATGCACTCATTCATAGAGTTGTTCATTAAAATCACTGTTAATGCCCATTCAGGATGAACCCACATTATGGCACATGTGGTGAGATACAATGGTGATTAAGGCAGAGTGGCACATGACCTTGTATAATTTATAGGCTAGTTGGAGAAGTATTATGATTTATTGGAGTCATAAGATGCTGAAAACTGGTACAAATAATAGTATACATTTCTATGAGAACAATGTAAAGGAGATGGATATAATCTTGGGAAAAAGAGACAAGTCTCATTTCAGAGGAGGTGACACTTACACACAGATGCGTAGAGGGAAGCTTACATAAGCTGATGACAAGGGAAGAAGTCACTATACATAAATACATATTCATCGTAGAGTTCTAATTTGATATATGAGACATTACACATTAAAGAAAATTGTGATAAATGTTTTAAAGAAAATATGCATTACCAACTTCATTGTAAATTAGTTTGACTCATCTGTTATCTAGGATTGTCTAAATTACTGTGGCCCTTCATTTATGTGACTACTGAGTATTGAACATGATTAAAATCTATGACTCATGTCTTTGCCTGGCTTTATGCAGCTCCTATCACACGGTCAACAATAACCAATCTGTTTCTTTCAGTGCCCAATTATACTTTGATGGAGATTAAGAGTCACATAGCAACTTTCTCTATAGAAATGGGAATGGATTTGTTCAAACAGAACCACTTATTCACCACTAAGGAAAAAAAAGTTGTGTTAGAGCCATGAAGTGATTACAGGTTGCTGAATAGCAGAATTGCATTCAATCTGAGCTGGTGCTCTTAGCTTTTAACTTTTCAGGCTAGGAACAAAAGCCATAATTTATCCAAAAAATAATAGTAGTTTAAGAGATGCTAGTATCTCCTAGATTTCAAATCGAACATTTTTGTGATACTTAGGATTTATAAAATCTTGTTTTACATTTGTATAAGCAAAATCTAACCTGTTCTCTCTCTTATATTTTTTCTTAAAAATTTTGAATAATGAAAATTTGAGAACCCAGAAAAATGTGAGGAGATATGGGGAACTGTGATACATTATTTTGGTACTTAGACAGGATTGGAGGAAAAGAAGCCCATGGAGACCTGCCCACCCTGAACAGTAATATACAGATAGTCACTCCTACAAGACTGAGTTTAGAGCCACAGTAAGGTGAAGATCGTAATGTGTTGCAGAGGCAATGATAGGACATTTCCATCTCATTAAGTGTCATTTTGAGAACAGAATATGGTGGAAATAAGACTGATTACAGTAAGCTCTTATTTCATCAGTCCATAGCCTCTGGTTAAGTTCCAGTGCAAAACATTTTACCTCATTACACTTTGGCAGGCAGTCCATTTCTACCTAATTTTAGAAATTAATTGAGTTGTGCTCACAGAATCTGTAAGAACATGCTGCGCTAAAAATCAAAATACATGAAGCTATTTTACTCTGTTTTCCTATCAATAGATTATTATTATGATTATACTAATGCCTTCTTGACCTGTGAACATGTCATCATCCCTGAGTGTACTTGACCACAAAGGGCATCCTGTCAATGGGATGAGTCGTTCCACTCAATACTTTGTTTGGACCATGGTCATTCCTATTCTGCTGAAATCCTCTGTACCACAGCATGTTTGACTAGGGCTGAATTAACCTGATTTACTGCTATTTGAGTAGAAAGTTTGCATCATATCAGCAGTGAAAGCACTGAATATAAAATACACAATTGTCACATGATCCAAAATTAAAGTAATGAAATATGGAACACAAGAGATAGGAGCTAGATATATGTGACTGCATCTATTTATACTTTTATGTAGTTTTGAGTGTAGTTTTAAGAGCATGCCTAATGGAATATATTGCTTGCTCAAGCCTTTAGAAATGTTGGGTATAAACCTTTCAGTCTTTTAATATGTTATCACTCAATAATGTATTTTTCTTTCTATCACTCTATCTAGTCACTATTTGTAAGCCACATATTATTCAATAGTCTTGAACTAAGTAGAGAATGAACATTGTTGCAGGCAGAAACTTATCCAGAGATATCTATACTAATACACCCATCTTGGCTTCTGCTGCATAATATCCTTAGTGCTGAGATTTAAATGCCACAGTATATTTAGGCAACTTCTGTTTTATGAAAAGACTGACTTATGGAGAGCCAAGATAGCAGCAAGCAGTATGGACTGTGTATAGAAGCTCCAATAAAGGATTCAGGGAATTGCACAGAATTCTGAACGAGGAACATTAAGCTCCCCATCCCACTGCAGAGGGAGTACTCCACGATTTGAAAGGACCAAAATACAGAAAACCTGCATACCTCTTCACATGGGAGGAGCGTGGATATTCTTGGACGAGAACAGCAGCGGGGGCGGCTGAGGTTTGCAGTTGGGAAACCTCTGGCAGAGGTGACTGGTGTGTTGACCGGTGGAAATTGCTGCAGGAGAGGGGCTCAGTGCAAGATTTGATGCCCGCGACCCTAGCTGAACTCAGCACACAACTTGGGCCCTGTGACCCAAGCTCAACTCGGTGCACAGCTCACGCCCTGAGAACAAAACTGGACTCAGTGCGTGGTTTGGTCCCTAAGACTCTAGCTGGACTTGGTGCGCAGTCCCAGTCCTGAGACTCTGGCTGGACTAGGTGCGCAGTTTGGGCCCAGAACTAAGCTAAGCTAAGCTCGGTGCACAGTTTGGGCTCAGAGTCCCTACCTGGATTGGGCACAAGATTTGGGCCCAGAGTCCCAGGCTGAACTTGGGGGACAATTTGGGCCCAAAATACCTAGCTGAACTCAGCGGCCAGTCTGAGTCCAGAGACTCTAACTGAGCTTGGTGCATGGTCCCGGCACTGAGACTGTGGCTGGACTCAGTGTGTGGTTCAGGTCCTGAGACTCTGGCTGAACTCAGTGAGCTCAATGTGTGGTTTGGGTCTGTAACCCTGAATGGACTCAGCTCTAACAGGACTAAGTGCATGGATTAGGCCCTGAGACCTGTTTGGGTCCAGAGAAGTAAACTGGACTCAACACTCAGGTTAGGTCCATGGACACTAATTGGACTCAGTGTGTGAGTGGTTTGGGCTCCTTGTCACTAACCTGCACTCTGCAAATGGTCTGGGTCCCGAAATGTTACCAGGAACCACAGACTAGTGGAGCATAAGAGCTCCAGAACTAAGGAAATCTCAGGGAGACAGGGAGAAGAGTGGCCATCAGACACCCTCCATGCAACCTGCTTCAGATCTGGAGAGCTCTGGTGCTGCAAGTGAAACCAGAAGGCTGTGGACACTTTGACCTGACCCAGCACACATTCTGAGACCCAAGACAAGTACAGTGGAGCTGGGGATCACTGGCTGTGAGAGACCCAAACTACAGGGCTGGCCTCCTGCCATCCAGACCAGTGAAGCATCAGAGCTTCTGGCCTAGGGAAATAGTGACAAAACAGGTGAATCTATCCTCAGTCTTCCTCCACCCAACTCCAAAAGCTACCTTTCAAAAACAGAGATGGCAAAATTACTAAAGGACAGTGTAAAATCATACACAAAGAACCCCAAAACAATATGGCATCTCCAAATAACAGCTATCCCAAAGAAAACGACCCAGAGAACTCAAACACAACAGAAATACAAGAAAATGACCTCAAATCCATAGTATTGAGGATGGTAATGGAGGAAATAGATAAAATTCGTAATCAAATGCAAGAAGACGCAGCCAAACACATGGAAGACATAAAAGAGGCCTATAGAGAGGCACTGAAAAAATTTCAGGAAAATACAAAGAACCAGATGAAGGAAATCAATAAAACTGTTCAACCTCTGAAGAACTATAAAGAGGCAATGGAAGAAACTCAGGAATATACAACAATCAGATGAAAGAAAGAAATAAAACAGTTCAAGATCTGAAGATGAAAATGGACTCAATGATAAACACACAGACAAGAAAAACAGGAACATGAGAGCTCAGAGAGGAAGGCGAGCAACACAGAGGCAAGCCTTTTTACCAGAATCCAAGAGATGGAAGAATGAATCTCAGGTCTAGAAGATACCATTTTAGATCTTGAAGCAACCATTAAAGAAAATGCGAAATCTGGAAAAATCCTGATACAAAACATCTAAGAAATCAAGGACACCATGAAAAGAAGAAATCTGAGATAATAGGCATTGAGGAAAGGGAAGACCCAGACTCCAAGGCCCAGGAAATATTCTCAGCAAAATCATAGAAGAAAACTTTCCCAATCTAAAGAAAGAGGTGCCTATAAACATACAAGAGGCCTACAAAACACCAAATAAAATAGACCAGAAAAAAAAAACTTCCTGTCACATAATAATAAAAACATAAAATATACAGAACAAAGAAAAAATATTAAAAGCTGCAAGGGAAAAGGTCAAATAACATTTCATGGCAAACCTATCAGAATTACACCCGACATTTCAGCAGAGACCATAAAAGCCAGAAGGGCCTCAACAGAGATCCTGAAAACCCTAAGAGACAACAGATGGCAGGCCAGACTACTTTACCCAGCAAAACTATCAATAAACACTGATGGAAAAAACAAAATATTCCATGGCAAAAACAAATTCAAACAGTACCTATCCACAAACCCAGATTTACAGAAGGTACTAGAAGGAAAACTCCACCCCTAAGTGACAAGCTACAACCAAAACTACACAGGAAATAGATAACTACACCATTGCAAAAACACATCAGTACAAATGCTATACTGGAACCAACATCAAAATTAAGACTCTTAATAGTCACTGGTCATTAATATCTCTCAACATCAGTGGTCTGAATTCTCCAATAAAAGGACACAGGCTAACTGAATGGATGCATAAACAAGAGCCAACATTCTTCTGCATTCAAGAAATATCTCATTCATAAAAATAGACATTGCCTTATGGTAAAAGGCTGGAAAAAAATATTCCAAGCAAATGGTCACAAGAAACAAGCAGGTGTAGCCATTTTAATATCTAACAAAATAGACTTTCAACCAAAATTAATCAAAAGGGATGAAGAAGGGCACTTCATACTCATCAAAGGTAAAGTCAACCAAGATAACATCACAATTCTGAACATCTATGCTCCCAATACAAGGGCATCCACATTTGTAAAAGATCGATTAAAGAAACTTAAACCACACATCGATCCTCACACAATAACAGTGAGATACATCAACACTCCACTCTCACTGAAGGATAGGTCATTGAAACAGAAACTAAGCCAAGAATTAACGTCATTAACCAATGCCATGAATCTAATTGATCTAACAGATATATACAGAACACTTCATGCAAACAAAAAGGAATATACTTTCTTCTCTGCACCCCATGGAACCTTCTCCAAAATTGATCACATAGTAGGTCACAAAGCAAGCCTCAACAGATACCAGAGGGTTGAAATAATACCTTGTGGCCTATCATATCACCATGGTCTTAGACTGCACTTCAACAACAACAGAAAAAACAAAAAGCCTACACATACAGGGAAACTAAACAACTCTGTACTTAATGACACCTGGGTCAGGGAAGAAATAAAGAACACAAAGATTTCCTGAAATTTAATGAAAATGAAGGAACAACATAACCAAATTTGTGGGGTACCAGGAAAACAGTGCTAAGAGGAAAATTCATAGCACCAAGTGCCGTTAAAAAAAAATTGGAAACATTGTACATAAGCAACTTAATGAAACAGCTGAAAGCCCTAGAAAAAACGAAACAGAAACACCCAAGAGGAGTAGATATCTGGAAATAATAAAAATCAGGGCTGAAAGTAATAAGTTAGAAACAAAGAAAACATTCCAAAGAATAAACAAATCAAGAGCTGGTTCTTTGATAAAATCAACAAAATAGACAAACCATTAGCCAAACTAATTAAAGGCAGAGAGACAGTATCCAAATCAACAAAATCAGAAATGAAAAGGGAGACATAACAACAGACACTGAAGAAATACAAAGAATCATAAGATCCTACTTTGAAGGCATATATGCGACAAAATTTGAAAATCTAATGGAAATGGATAATTAACTTGATCAATTTCACTTGCCAAAATTGAGTTGAGTGAAGAACAGATAAACAAGCCAAATAGTTCCATTTCGCCTATAGAAATAGAAGCAATCATTGATAGTCTCCCAACCAAAAAAAAAAAAAAAGAAGTCCCCGGCTAGATGGTTTCAGTGCTAAATTCTACCAGACCTTCAAGGATGTGCTAACATCAATACTTCTCAAACTACTCCAAAAAATAGAAATGGGTGGAACATTACCAAATTCATTCTTTGAGGCCATATTCAAATTGATACCTAAACCTCACAAAGACCCAACAAAAAAAGAGAATTTCAGACCAATTTCTCTTATGAACATTGATGCAAAAATACTCAATAAAATCCTTGCAAAACGAATTCAAGAACACATCAAAGATCTCATTCACCAAGACCAGGTAGGCTTCATTCCAGGCATGCAGGGATGGTTTGATAATTGGAAATCCATCAATGTAATCCACCATATAAACAAACTGAAAAAAAAAAAAAAACCACATGATCATATCCTTTGATGCAGAGAAAGCATTTGATAAAATGCAACACCCATTCATGTTTAAGGTTTTGGAGAGATCAGGGATACAAGGCACATACGTCAACATAATTAAGGCTATATATAGCAAGCCAATAGCCAAAATCAAATTAAATGGTAAGATACCCAAGGAAATCCCTCTAAAATATGGAACAAGGCAAGGCTGTCTACTCTCTCCATATCTCTTCAATATAGTACTGGATGTTCTAACCAGAGCAATAAGACAACAAAAGGAGATCAAGGGGATCCAAATGGGAAAGGAGGAAGAAGTCAGTAGCCTTCTTATATACAAAGGATAATCATGCAGAGGAAGAAATTAGGAAAACCACACCTTTCACTTTAGGCACAAACAATACAAAATATTTAGGAGTTATTATAACCAAGAAAGTAAAGGAATTGTTTGAAAAAAAATTCAAAACTCTGAGGAAAGAGATTGAAGATGACATCAGAAGATGAAATGATCTTCCTTGCTAGTGGATTGGGAGAATTAACATAGTAAAAATGGCCATCTTACCAAAAGCTATTTACAGATTCAATGCAATCCCTATCAAAATACCCACACAATTTTTAAAAGACATTGAAAGTTCAATTCTCAACTTCATACGGAAAAACAAAAAACCCAGAATAGCTAAAACGATCTTGTACAATAAAAGATCCTCCAGAGGAATCTCCATACCTGATATCAAGCTGTACTATAAAGCAACAGTAATTAAAACAGCATGGTACTGGCACAGCAATAGGCTGGTTGATCAGTGGAATCGAATCAAAGACTAAATATGAATCCACACACATATGGTCACTTGATTTACGATAAAGAAGCCAAATCTATTCAATGGTGATGGTCTAACTGGTTGTCTACATGTAAAAAATGCAACTGGACCCATACTTGTGACCAGGCACAAAACTCAAGTCCAAGTGGATCAAAGGCCTCAACATAAAATCAGAGACACTAAATCAGTTAGAAGAAAAAGTGGGGAAGAGCCTGGAACACATTGGCACAGGAGACAACTTCCTGAACATAACTCCAATAGCCTAGGCCTTAATGTCAACAATTAATCAATGGGACCTCATGAGGCTGAGAAGTTTCTGTAAGGCAGGAGACGTTGTCAACAGAACAAAGTGACAGCCTACAGACTTGGAAAAGATCTTTACCAACCCTACATCTGACAAAGGTCTAATATCCTAAATATATAAAGAACTTAAGAAATTAAACATCACCAAACCAAATAACTCAATTGAGAAATGGGGCTCGAAACTAAACAGAGAATTTTCAACAGAGGAATATCAAATGGCTAGAAACACTTAAAGAAATGCTCAGCCTCCTTAGTCAGCAGGGAAATGCAAATCAAAACAACTCTGAGATTCCATCTTACACCCATAAGAATGGCTGAGATAAAAAATTCAAGTGACACCACATGCTGGCGAGGATGTGGAGAGAGAGGAACACTCCTTAATTGCTGGTGGGAAGGCAAACTAGTACAGCCACTTTGGAAATCTATCTGGTGCTATCTCAGAAAACTGGGAATAAAGCTTCCTCAAGACCCAGCTATTCCACTCCTTATAATATATTCAGAAGATGCTCCAGCACACAAGAACATTTGTTCAACCATGTTCATAGCAGCCTTATTCTTTGTAGCCAGAACATGGAAACAGCCTAAGTGTCCCTCAGTAGAAGAATGGACTAAGAAACTGTGGTACATTTACACTATGGAATACTACTCAGCTACTAAAATCAAGGAATTCCCAAAATTTGTGGACAAAGTGGTTGAAGTAGAAATGATCTTAATGAGTGAGTTAACCCAGAAGCAGAGAGAGTAAAATGGTATATCACTTATATCTGTACACTAGCACAAGGGTCATATTCCATGAAAGTGTTCACTTGACAGGAAAGTGAGACAGAGGGGAGGACATCCTATTGGCACTCTACGTGAAAGAAACAGGGGAGAATGGGAAAATAGAAGGATCCAGAGGGTCCTAGAAGCCTACAAGAAGAACATTATAATGGGCAGATCTGGTCCCATGGGTTCTGCTCAAACTATGGCACCAGCCAAGACAGTATGTGCAGTAAACCTTGAACCCCTACACAGATCTAGCCAATGAACAGGACATTCTTCACGGTTGAGTGGAAAGTGGGGTCTGACTTTCACATGTACTCTGGTGCCCCATATTTGACCATTGCCCTTGATGGGGAGGCCTGGTAACACTCAGTGGAAGGATAGCAGGCTATCAAGAAGAGACTTGACACCCTATGAGCATATACCGAGGGAGGAGGTCCCCCTCAGTCACAGTCATAGGGGAGAGGAGTAAGGGGAAAATGGGAGGAAAGGAGGAATGGGAAGATAAAGGGATGGGATAACAATTTAGATGTAATATGAATAAATTAATAAAATATATTTTAATAAATAAATAAATAAAAATAAATAATTACATATAAAAAAATGAAAAGACTGACTTAAGAAATGACTGGTGTTCAACAAGTTATAGCTGAGAATAGTAGTCCAAAAATGATATATCTCATAGTGCATCCATGTAAGCAACAGTATACATGGCAATTTTCCTTTAACAAGACATTTATGATTATGAGATGACTCCATTTTCAGGCAATTTATCAGCTAGTTTGTCTGAATGTGCAGTAAAGCCATGTTCTTTATAATACTAGCCTCTAACATACTGTGTTGCCCTATGACATTACAGTTGAAATTGCCATTTCTTTCGTGACAAATTTACAAGTAGAGATATGGTCATGCTGATGCTGTCAAGGAAGTCCTGGGGCTTTCAGAAAGTGGCAGAAGCTGTGGCAAGCATGGAGCCAGTTCTCACAATATTGATCTGCCAAGGACAAAACCTAATGTTTTTCCTTCTCTAGGCACTTGCTCCCCAAAGCTTGTTTATTCCACTTCCTAACAGCACTTTTCAGTCATCAATATTAATTGATGCTTTGTTTGCATCATTTTAAAGTGTACTTTAAAAAAATTCCAGTATTTGCCATCCTCTATATTATGACAGTCCTCTTTAATCTCAGCAAAGTCTTCATAAATATGAAGAAAAATGATACGAGTAAAACCTCTGGTGACATTCTAAAGTCATTCACACAGATATTTATTTCATAATTGCTCATTGTGTATATTCATATAATGTGTATTATGTGGGGGACACTTGTGAGGGTTAGACAAACACTTTGAGAGTAAGGTATCACCTCTTACATTTTCAAGGGTTCCAGGCATGGAACTTGAGTTGTCACGGTAGTGTGGCAAGCTTCTACATTGGCCATGGCATATTACTGGCTGTAGATATTCATTGTGCCAAGATATCACGTAAATTTACCATTACTTTATACCAGGTAGAAAAAGTAAATTTAACTAACATACTAGAAATGACCGTTTGGTAAATTCATTTCTATATTATACTGAAAATTTTCCTCCACCCCAATAAATCAGTAATATTAAAACTAATTCAATTACTCTGACTCTTCCAAAGGGTTAACCCTCATGCTCTTCTCAGTCTTTCTTAAATTTGAGAACTTATGAATAAAACTGAAACAATATTTTGAACTTCCAAGATGCATTATTATCTTACCTTCTCAGATCTAAAACTACACCATTTGTGATTCCAAGTTCCACACTCATCCTATAAATATTGGTGAGCATACATAAGGTTGTATATAGGTAGTGTAATTGCTATGAATGTCTTCCAACTTCCTAATTATACCTTTATACTGGTCATCTAATGACAGGTAATTAACATGAATGTATGTATCACCTCTCCAAGTGGTTAATGAGCTTGCTATAAAGACTTGCAATTCTCTTACTGTTGATTATTGAAATCTATTATCTATATAAGTACACAATTTTATTAATAAAACATGAATGTCAATGTACTTTTGATTCAAACTCCAAAATTGCACAGATGTTTATCTGATCTTTTTAAAAATCATTTTCAATCTGGGCAGGGTGGCACACATGCCTGTAAATCTCAGCACTTGAGGAGGCAGAGGCAGGCACATCTCTGTGAGTTCAAGTCTAGCCTGGTCTACAAAGCGAGTCCAGGACAGCCAAGGCTACACAGAGAAACCTTGTCTCAAAACAATGACAAGAATAAAATAAAAATAAACAAAAAAAATAGTTTTCATAACAGAAGACTTTTGACAGATGCATGGTGATGGCTACATTAACTTCCTATGTTCTTTTAGAAGTTTTAGTATTTTACCCTAGAGATTGTGCTTAAGTTATACAACACTCAGTTATGAACTTACAATAATTAGTGTATTTTGGTTCAGCAGCTTCTTGGTATGTAGTTTTTATTATTCAAATAATTTAGAGTATCTTGCTTGGCATATTACTGGGAAGTAACATGAGAACACTGCTGAAATATGAAACTTCAAGTCAATGGGCATTCTGTTCTCCTTTGTCACTCTCCATCTTAGTGTCAATTTTACTGTGGGATGGAAAACTCATCCAATAGTTGCTGTAGAGAGGAAGGAGAACATCAACAGAATGTGTGCTTTGATCTTGCTGGCCTTGTGAAATGTGCTATTGGATCTTTCCAAGCAACCTGGAATTCATCATAGGAATGTACCAATTTCACTTATAAAACGTACTCACTATATATACATTCTTAAAATGATTAGAAAAATATTCCTTTTATTAGAAAGAAATCATCCAGAATACAAACATCTTAGAAATACCTACATTTATTATTAATTTCTATTATGCAAATTTTATTTTGGTTAAACTCTGGAAAATGTGTTTTTGGGAATATTTCATTGGTAATGTGTATATTTATAATCATTAAGCTTGAGTTATTAGAAACTGACATGGATTCTATATCTTAGTACTGAATAAGGTATCTTTTGAAAGTATTTCCTTAGTATGTTAGTAAAGAGGAAAAGATAAAAGTGCTTTTTCAAAAATAAAATCTATATGTGGACTATTGTGTTCTGAAAATATATTTTATATTATCATGTTTTATAAAATTGGAGAGCACATGGGCTTCTGTTGTGTATTTTAAAGAATGTATTTTGAAGACTGTTAATATAATACAGACTGTATACAAAGAACAGAGTGTGGAGGAAAGAGTTTATTTTGCACTGACTGTTTTAGACATTGTAGATTTGATTATATAAAGCATAGGCAGGTAGCACTAATATATTGTGAATAAAGTAGTATTGAGTACCATACTGAAATGTGCACTGAACAGAATGGACTACATATTTTGGAAAGTCCTAATATGCATTAGCCATACATACTGACTTTCCAATTGGCTAAGTAAATGTACAGCTTTTATCTATTTTCATGGCTCGAGAGGGGAACTGTGAATATTACAAAGAACTTTCCTTATTTCTCTTTGGATTCTGTGTATTGGTTGTGAGATTCTTGGAACCAGTCACAGATTTGCCTGGCCAGAGACTACTGCGCCTACTTAAAACCTTTTGACTGTACTTCAGAAATCATCAGCAGGAAGTGAAACAGTGGACCGAGAGCCTCTGGGAAATTATCTTTCTCACAGGAGTTGTTTGGTTTCAGTCAGACCAAGGATCAATTCAATGGTCTAATCATAGAAGGGCTCTGAGGGATCTCTCTGCAGATGTTATACACATAGCTTTGTGGGAGATTTGCAAAATGCTAGTTGAAAAAACTGCTTAATAACATTTAAATATCTGTAGAGATGCATGTTTTAAGAATTCCCACACATATAACTCATTTAGTATTTAAAAATAACTCAGTATTTTCATTCTACAGATGGTAGACTTAGAAAATGTTCCTTTAGTCTAAATCCTGGGTAATTCATTTAAAACAATTATTTTCAAGCTTTGTATCTCTTATTTTCATAAAAGGTACTTTTAAAACACAATGGAGTGGACAGATGGTTCAGGAAGTAAATCACTTGTCATGTACCTTGAGGTCCTTAGTTCAAATCCCCAGACGCTACAGCAATCCAAGCATGATAGCATTACCAAAAGATTAGAGACAGAAGCAGAACAATCCTGAGATGTTCACTGGACAGCTGACCCAGTATTCACAGTAGCAAACTATAAAAGTGACTCAGGTCTCAAAAAAGATGGAATATAAAGATCTACACTGAAAGCTGTCCCTTGACCCCCATATGTGAGCCATGGAAAGAATATATGTCCCCAAAGTCACACACATGAATATGCTCATACAAATACACATGAGTACATGTATGCACACCTTGCACAGTCACAGATTTAAAACATCAGATTTCTTTTCCCTTCCCAGGGCAAATAGAAAAGATTTTGGGGGTTGCCTGGGAAATGGTGGAATGGGAAAAGGAGGTCTCAGGCATGGCGAACTGAAGGAGAGAGTATTGTGGAAGAGATGCCTGAAACTGTGCGGCATTTGTGGAGGGTGATGTGGAAACCTAGTGCAGTAGAAACTCACTAGAACCTACAAGGGTTCACCCATGTGAAGACTCATAGTAATACGGAATATGGAGCCTGAACTGTCCATCTTCTATAACCAGGCAAGTACTCCAGCAGTGGGACTAAAACATCAACCCAGCCAAAAATTATTTGACCTATAAGTTACAATTTCTTCTACCTGCATCATGTGCTGGAGTAAAGGTGGGCTAGAATGTGTGGAAGTCACCAACTGACAACTAGCCACACCTCAAGAGGAAGCCAGTGCCCAGAAATGCCTGCACGACCAGGAACCAGATGCTGGATGGCCCAGAGACCTAGGGTATAACCAAATACAACTACCTAAACAAACAAACAAACAAAAATTCTAATGATATTCTGCTCTTCTGATAAATCAGCGCCTAGCCCAAATGTCATCAGGGAGGCTTCATCCAGCAACTGATGGAAACAGATGCAGAGACTCACAGCTAAATATTAGAAATAGCTCAGAATACCCCAGGGAATAAGGGGAGAAGGACTGTAGAAGCCAGAGGAGTTGAGGACAGGAGATCATGGCCCTGTACAATCAACTAAGTAGGATTCATAGAGGCTCACAGAGATTGATGCAATAATCAAGGAGCCTGAGTGGGTAGCTCTAAGTCCTCTGCATACTTATTGTGGTTGTGTAGCTTGGTGTTCTTGTGGGATTCCTAATGTTGAGAAGGAAGGGTATTTCCAACTCTTTCGCCTACACTTGGGATCCCTTTTCTACTGCGTTGTCTTATGTACCCTTGATATGAGGGTTTGTTATTAGTATATCGCTACTTGCTGTGCCAAGTTTGGTCGATATATCTGAGAGGCCTGCTTTTTTTCAGAAAGGAAGTGAAGGAGTAGATATGGGGCAGAGGGAAAGTGGTGGAGGGTGACTGGGAGGAATGGAAGGAGAGAAAACTGTAGTCAGGATGTATAGTGTCAGAAAACACTTTGTAAAAATCAGATTTAAAAATCTATTTATGGCTGGAGGGATTTTTCAGCACTAAAAAGATGTGGCTTCTTTTCTAGAGGATCATGATTCAATACCCACTGGTCACATGCAGCTCACAGGAAACTGTCACTCCAATCCCATGGTATCTTATACCTCTCTGAACTTTCTCTAGGCACTGCACTCATGTGGTACACATACATACACACACATAAACATATATACTTACATACACACACATAAATGGAAACACCCATATACATAGACAAAACAAAAGTTAAAAAACTATATTAAATACCATCAACAATTAGGCCTTTTACATTTATTTAGAAAAATACAAATATATGACTTTACTGTAACATTTGCATTTTCAATACAATAGAAGAAATATACTAAAAAATTAAGAGAGGATGGAAATGAGTTAATTGGATGGGGGTACAGCAAGTGTTTTTCTGCAGGCTCGATGGTTCATAATAAAATCTGCATTACAGAGGCCACCTGGTGGAATGTTTCTTCAAGGTCTCTATATATTGTGTCTTCTCATGTATGACTTGATTTAGATAAAATAAGCTAAAACTTTACTAAAAGAAACAAAAACTTGTTAGATGTATGCCTTCATTACAAATGATGCAATTAAGTAGAATAAATATAAAAGGCTTTACATCCTACTTCAAGATAATTTCTCAACCACCAGATACCAAAGGTTCTTTCTTACCTGTGGATTCTAGCTCGAAATCTTTAGAAGTGAGTATATAATATATAGTAACAATAGAAAACAGGAAACAAAAAGGGGTCATCAGCAGAGAGGGGAGAAGGATCTCTAGAAATCAAGATAGTGGGGCACAAGTGCTAATGGGACATGTGAGAAGAGTTAGGAAGGATGTTATCTGAGAAGGAGGTTAGGACAAAACTGAAGGATATGGAGGAATAGGAGTAACACTAAAGATGTTTGAAAACTCCAATTATATTATTTTATGCTAATTGAAATAATATGTACTACACCCCCCCACACATATATTCATAGATATATGTCACTAAAATCAAGTTCTACATTTCGGTGATAAAGCTCCATACAAGATACAAATATTATCTAACAAAAAACCTAGTGTCAAGCATGGAGAAACTCCAGTCAAGTCTTTGATCATAGGAATCCAAAACAATACAGGCTATTTTATTGCCCTTGGTTACCACCAGAGAGAGAGGAAAGACCCTTATTCTAAAGGCACCATTTCCATAAGACTTCAGGGGTTCCAGTTGTGTCTGACTTGGAAGCCTCCTCTCTGATGCCTATCTCTTATAGTATACAATGATGATATAAAGGCTGCTAAGACAGAATATCCATTATAAGTCCTTCCTAGATGTAACGTCTATGAACCACAACATTGTCCAGTATGGCAAGATATGCCCAGGTGTTTAAAAGCTTCTCTTACATCTCAGAGGTTACCAACAGTGATTAGAGGCCACACAACATCAAAGAATCCATGTCTTGTACAGTACACCTAACCAGCTACCTGTGGAAGGTGAAGTCATGGGCTCTGGAAGAGAATTTGCCACAGCCATGTTCCAACACTAGTTTCTACCTGCATTCTGTATATCTGTCCTTATGTCCACAGATAAGTGTGGCAGATGGAGACCATCACAAATATTCACTACTGGTCAAAATGCAGATACAAAATGACCATGGGATACACTCACAACTCCTATGCCTGAGGCTCAGGGAACTGCATGGAATTTGGAGCAGAAAGTCTATAAGATCCAGATTATAAGACCAAGACCCCTCCTATGATATAGTATCTTCTATATATAATAAGAAAATATACTCATGAAATCTTCATTATATAGTTAAATAAACAAGACCTTTGCAGTCAAAACAACACTAGAAGTCCCATTAAGTATGTATGTAATCTCACAAAGCCTCATATCTATCTAGATGAAGAAATATAGGCAATTAATAGCTACTGAGAGAAATCAGTCTTCTAAAGGGACACACCTGCAATAGGTTCTATCCAATCCCATATGAACTACACCAAATACATATATACAATAGTAATGTAAATGGACTCTCTCTCTCTCTCTCTCTCTCTCTCTCTCTCTCTCTCTCTCTCTCTCTCTCTCTCTCTCTCTCTCTCTCTCACACACACACACACACACACACACACACACACACACACACAAACATACAAAAGAATATAACATGGAAAAGATACTCAAGTTGAAAGTATAATGAAAACCTTTGTAAGATAGAGGTTTAACAGATGAATTTAAAAGTGATTAGTCTTCATGAGAATATCATATGTTTTTTCAGAAGTTCCTCAAACAGAAAAACTAACCATTCTTAATCACTGAAAAATACAGAGGCTAAACCTAGTTAGGAATCAAGACGGCAAACAAATACTATACTATTTGTGTTACTTATTGCAAAAATCACCACTTATGGGATATTATACTTGTGTTAATCAATGAAGCAAGTTATAAGTATTCAAAAAGCTACTTAAAATGCCTAATTTCAGATTGCTTTTTTTTTTTAGAGATTTTCTTATTTATAAAACTTCCACATTAAAAATGCAATTAATTGTGAGTGAAATATCCTTGCATCTCAATCAATAGCAAACAGAACTATATTTGAAAAATATATAAAATACAATTTTTTGATTTGACTATTTTCTACCATCCATACAGTATTCACTGTCTTAAGACAAATACAAGTCCATAAAGATATAAATAATCACTTTGATGAGAATACACATGAAGAGGACAGCAACACCCACTTTCAATTTGAAAGTTTGTTAAGTAATACAAGGGCATTTATAATTCAAAGAAACATTTATTACAAAGGTATCATTGAACACAGTGATCCAGTATCTGTTTTTATTTATCCAGTAATCTAACTTTATTTTATCCAGTAATCTGTTTATATTTATTAAGTAATACATTCCTGCCATGTGGTATTTCCTTTATACATAATTATTGTATTAAAAATTTATGCCTTCCCAAGCTAGATTGCCATATGGTAGAGAAATGTATTCATTATTGGTAAATTCAACAATGACATGAAAATATACTGATATCATTCAGTGTTATTATTGAAATGCAGTAGATTATGCATATGCATGTATGTATGTGAGGGTACAAATATATCTCTAACAGAAGATGACTAATAGTACCAAGTAAAAAGTATTTTTTTCCCAAAAAGTGGAAATCTTATGTTTGTTTGTATCATGAGAACTACCAAAATTTGAAAAATCATTTATTAAAGCATTAAAAAAACAATAAAATCATTTTCCGTAGAAATCATAGTAACATGAAAAACAGAAGCCACTTTCATGTGAATTAGCATAATAATGCATGTTATGACTTTTAATCAATCATACACAAAACATATAATTAAAATACTAGTAGTAAAAAGTTTACCATAAATAAGTTGATACACTTCTTTTACATTTCCTGATGCTTCCTCTGACAAATATTATGACATCTATAAAGTATCTTTCTTCTAATTTTTTTCGTTGCTGTATTTTGGTAATAAGTATATATAAGAACCACATATACATTTAATAACTTTTAAATATGAGAGAATATTAATATTATAAGATGCATAAAGTTTTCAGTAGGGAGAGGGATTTGGTGAAATCATTGTTTTCTTTGTTTTGAAGAGGATGAAGAAAGCAATAAACCAGTGTTAACTAGCCACATAATAAGTTGACATAAATCTCCAAAATATGTGTTTTCATAATCTAAAATAATTGCATGTGTTGCAGCAAACTAAGTTCTACATTGTAATTAAACATACTTATATATATTAAATCTATGAGTAATTTGCATAAATTATTCTGCTTAACAATTTCAGTGTTCACTAGGGGATATTATGATCTTTATCAATGAACTATACCATTAACTAAATGGATAATGATACGGTTTTAAAAGTTGAGATATAATTATAACCTCTATAGAGCCTCCAAATTGAGAGTGTTATGGGTAATTGGCAGTATTGGCTGAATTGTAGGGGTACTTGCATTTGTTGAATTGAATATTCAATTGAGCATTTATACTGTATATTTTGTCAAAATACTAGTCCTGGCCTCTTATTTCTCAGTATTCTTTTCCAGAATTATTCATTCATGTTGCTAAAATTTCCTTCAGAAAATATGGTGGTGCAAATATATAGTTTTATTTATATAACCCAAGTTGAAAACATAAGCATTTTACTTTGTTCGATATGTACTACTATAATAAAACCAGATGTTGACATCGAACCCTTAATTGACCCAGCAAGACCTTTCAGGAGAATCTACAATGAGCCATAAGGTAAGGCAAGAACACCAGCCTTGTCCACTTGAATCATCTTGCATCAGAGAATTGCAATCTTGAGTTTGTTCTGAAATAACTCTAAGAAGGCAATGATTCAGAACCAACATAGAGAATGTAGATAATTGTCTACTATTTTTGTATCTGAAAGGGGGTTATGTTTCTAGAAAAAATATGGTAAATGGAGAGAGTGAAAAAAAATCATCCTGAGTGAGGTAACCCAGAATTAAATGGAGAAATACTATATATTTCCTCTTATATTTGTATCTTAGGTTAAACTTTAGGTATGTGTGCTTCAATCTAAATAACAGCAGATATTTGGTATGTAGTGGGGGACCATGGGAGAGGAAAGAATCACCAAAGGAAGGGGAAATTAAATATAATGTTATGAGTAAATATATAGGAAAATAGAATATAAAAATTAAATAGGAAAAGGTATGGGAGGGCTGGATGGAGGAGGCAATATAGGGATAGACAACAAATACAATAGGTGTTTTGAAAAGTCACATGATAACGTAAGACTGCAGAAGTTTCCTAAAATACACAAATATAGGAAAGATATTTAAATGCCATAAACTGGGAAGGACAATGTCCCAAGTAGACATCTTATGCCACAAATAAATATCTCCACTGCCAGGAATTGGTTACATCTTCTTGAGTTGTTGGGCAAAAGAGCCTGCAACTTCTCCTAGATATAAGAAGCTATTGACGAAGTTATTTGTTGCTTTCCACGATCTGATGTTAAGGTCCTATTGCTAGGGACAACACTTAGGTCATTGAACACAGAAAACTTGAGCTTATTCCCAAATTGAATTTTCACTCTTATTGACTAGTGTTCATCATAATAGATGAAACTCTGCACACTATAAAGAATATAGGTAATCACAAATATCACCCAGATACAAACCCTGTACCCTACAATAGCACTTTTTTACTAGATATATTAGTGCAATAAATGTTATAGAAGTGACCAGTCACTTTCTGATTTGATTTAACATCCATATATCTGGCATTGTGAAAGATGCCAGAAATCTGAGGCTAGAAAGGTTATAGGGCTAGAGAAAGGTCCTATTATTATTCTGCTAAAGGAACACAGTATTGAAATGTCTACAAATAGTATATTGGTATACCCATAGATCAATACCTTTCTCAACTCACATCAAAGAAGCTTCATCTTGCAGCAGATAAGAACTAACACAGAGACACACAACTGGACAATATTCAGAGAGTGAGAGACCTTAGATTAGTCAGTTCTATGTGAGATGTTCTGATCAAATCACCACCCCTCAAGGATCAGGGACCTATAAAGAACACGAGAGAGAGATTATGATAAATGGGTGGTGGATGACTACAAGGAAACAGGGTCTTCAAGACACAATAGGTCTGAGAAGAGAAAATGAACATAAAAGCCCACCCCTAACTAATGACATACATGAAATTGAAACCTGATGGGAAAGGAAAAATTTAGTTTTCTTCAATGGGTGACACTAGGCATCTCAATCACATTCCAAGGTAGTTTGATGCCCAGGAGTATTTGGAAAACACAAACCAAATTCCATGAGTTTTGTGTCCCTTTTGTTTTATTTTGTTGGTATGTGTTCACTGCTTTTTATTGTTTTAAATTTCACATTTCATTTTTGTAATATAGAAAGGAAGAGGAAAAGAAAGAAAGAAAAGAAAGAAAGAAAGAAAACATCAAATTGAGTGCCTCGGGAGGAGTTAGGAAAGTAAAGAATATGATCAAATATATTGTATGAAACATTTAAGAAATAATAAAAAAGGCTAATGTCTATTGATTCCATTTTCAAAATTATGAGATTGTCATTGTATCACAGTTTTAAAATATCACCTGATGCCCAGCTTAACAGAGGATAGATGAATTCATTCTTGTATTTTCTATCTATTATAGTACATCATGCCTTGGAACCTTTGGAAATTTTCACTATGTACTCAGGAGGATACAAATCTCTCTAGTGTCACCAAAATAGTTTGACCTTGCAGACAATGTTTTGCGAGCTGGTGGAGTAAAAAAGGTAATATTTTCTGATATAAAACGTTGGGCTTTGAGAGGCAGCATAGCAGGTAGAAAATAGAATAGCATACCTGAGGGACCTAGTGGAGTACTCCTAAAAATCTGAGATTATGGGTATCTGTGAATCCTATAATCTGCATTCTGTTATATAGTTCAAGAAGGAGCACTTCAGGAACCAGTCTTTCAGTTATGTGGACAGTTAGTAAAATTTTTGAGTTTTTTTTTCCTTTCCACTTAAGCAATAACAACAACAACAACAATAATAATAAATGTAATGCTGAGGTAACTTTATTGTAAAATTGCCAAACACTCTTGGTAAATTTGCAATATTAATTATACAATTTAAGTGGAAAAGAATTAAAAATTTAAGTAGAATCCTTAGAGATTTTCAAAATATCCAAGGTTATCAAGAATTGACTTTCTTCCTGTCTATATGTTAACAAGCCTTACTGAGGGAGTACCTGAACTTGAACAGAAAGTATTTTGGTACAAGCTGGATTCAATCTAAATTTGATAGGCACACTTGATTTTACTGTACAGAAAAAAATATTTAAGTACCTGATAATGCAAAACACAGAAAATGAATAAGGCTAATAAGTTGCATGTTTTGTCTATCTTTAAGTTGAATACAATTAAGAGAAACTGGTGCTCTCTAAGAACATGGTGGCATGTACGCAGATTCAGAGAAGAGTTGCAGAATCTGGTGACAGATAGCTTTGTCATTAATTTTTCACATACATCAAAGCACATAATACTTTTCAAGAATAAGATATAAGGAAGAGAAAATGTCATTAACATTTTATGTTAAGTTAAATAGAATACAAGTAACAATCTCTCAAGCTCACAAGATGCTTTTGCTATGCAGATTTCCCTCTACTACCCAATTTGTCCTTATATCAGTGCCTTAATTTATATATCACTTTCCTTCCCATTAATCACATGAAGGCTGCAAGAACCAGAAAAGGAGAAAGGTTAGGATGTGAGTACTCTTTGGAATTTAGAATCTCTGTAGAAACTGAAGAATGAATGTATCTAAGCTAGAGTGCACAAGAAATGAGTGCACAGGAAGTTTTCAAGAAGAATTTCACATGACAAGCTCTTTCAGAGAATATTCAATCAGATAATACCTATAACACAATAATAGAGATATTATTTCAGATACTATCTATATTGTTCCCAACTATATTTCATGAACTCTATATAATGCCTAGTAAATGATATATTTTTAATAAATAAGTGCAAAATATACTGAAGTCTAAAAGACCCTTTAAATGTGTATTAGACACTTTTCATGTGCATGATACTTGGAATTAAACCTATGTCCTCATGCATGCCACTCAAGTACTCCACCACTTAGTTGTATCTTTACTTCCCATCTCAATTTTTATCGATTTAGTTTTGAGGTGAGTTTCACCATATCATGAACTCACAGAGATCTGATTACCTCTTCTTCCCAAGTTCTGGGTGTTTACCATCATGCCTACTTAAATATTTATTTTAAAAATAGGGATGCACCACAGTCAAGCTGATTGTAACATTTTTAAAAATTTATTTATTTCTTCCACTCTCTTAAAAACAAAAGAAAATCAAAGAATAAGCATACACATACACTCATGGACACACAATACACACCCACAGACACACACACACACACGCAAACACAAACACCCACACACTCACACCAAAACTTTGCAGTCCATTTGTGTTATCCACCTACTCATGAGTGTGAGACTTTTCCTGGAGTATGGATGATATAACTAGTGTCACTCCATTGAAGAAAACTGGTTTTTCTCACTCTCAGAACCTGTCTATTGAAAACTACTGGTTAGTTATGGCTGAGGCTTTGTACCCAAATTTCATTCAGGCACCTACAACTGGAGAATTCTCCATAAAAATTGGGTGAGCTTTAATGCAGACAGAGTCAAGATCCAAACTTTGCCAAGACATGATAAGCAAGTCCTACCTCACAAAATGTCTGTCAGATATACTGGGCCAGAAGGTTGAAGATTTTATAGAGGGTTTTGGATAACAGTTCAGGCAGCAAAGTGTCTCTGTCAGTTTTTCATTTTTGTAAGCTGCTAACTTTAACTTCCTGTTTACTCAGGTAATTAATTTTATTCTTTCTCAAATCTAAGGGGGTTGAAGACCAGATAGTTTAGTTTTATAGTTAAGCTTAGTTGTTTAGGTGTTAAGATGTTTTTAAGGTCTAGATAGATGTTTTAATTAGACAAAAATGATATAAGATAGATATGGATTTACATTAAGAATTTTAGACTCACAAAGATAGCAAAGATGTTTTCTTCAAGGCTGCCTAATACAAATAGCCAAAACATTATGAATATAACATTTATATAATCCCTGATTGTTTTGTCGTTCTTCCTGATATATGTAGCTTATTGTATATATGTGTAGCAATATAAATGTATAGGTAAAAAAATCTTCAGTTAAAAAAAAAAAAAAGAAAATGTACAGGAAGTAAGAAACTCTGGGAATCTCAGCCCTAAATTTATTTCTTTATTTCATCCTTTATTTCATCCTTTACATCAAAGTGCAGTGATTTACGGACAGATTGTGGGAGACAAAGGTAGAGGATGATGAAGCTTATCAGATAGAGCAGAGTAATACATGTATGAACTCAGGAAACCTTTAGCAGCACGCCTGAGACCTACACAAATTTTCTTCTCAATTTGTATTTTGAGGTGGCTGTTGTTAAATTCATTCTTTACTCTAGGGTGTCTTGAATTAGTGTTCTTGCTGGCTCCCTTTACTGAATAGATGAGGTTCAAGCATGTACCACTATACCCAAATTATTAATATATATATATATATATATATATATATATATATATATATATATATATATATGAGATAGGTTATATAAGAAAATAGAGCTAGAGTGTAGAGTTGCCCGACCCACTTTCACTCTTCCTCAACTCTACCTACTGTCAATTCACTATTAGCTCCAAGTCCTTATCCAATTGTCCTCATTCTTCAAAATTACAAAACTACTCATGAATGTAGTTACAGAATAGACTTCATATAGAAGTGTCGTTCTCAACCTGTAATACAAGACCCTTTTGACAGTCAAACATCCCTTTCACAATGGGCGCCTAAAACCATCAGAGAACAGATTATGATTCATATCATAATCATGATTCATATCAGTACCACATTACAGTTTGAAGTAACAGTGAAAATATTTGTGTTGGGGATCACAGTCTGAGGAACTGTATTAAAAGTTTGCA
Source organism: Acomys russatus (assembly GCF_903995435.1). Taxonomy (NCBI): domain Eukaryota; kingdom Metazoa; phylum Chordata; class Mammalia; order Rodentia; family Muridae; genus Acomys; species Acomys russatus. Next base: position 84,827,792 of record NC_067138.1, read on the forward strand.
GCATCAGGAAGAGTGAGAGCCACTCAGTGATGTAAAGGGTCTTGGATGTGGCCTCAGATGCCACAGTTCTGAAGAGCTTCAGATGCGCTAATCATCTAATACTAATTATAGTAGAATTTTAAGAAATATTCTTTGAGTAGCCAAGGCTTGTAAGTATCTGGTAGATATGACCTGCAACTTTACATAATTAAAGTGATTTTTTTTCAAATAGCCAAAACAAGTGTTTATTAATTCATAATAATTCCATACATAATATTTTGATCATATTCATCCATGATTATGAAAGCATTACAAGACCATGAGTGATCAAAGAAGACAAAACTACCGTCATGGAGAAGGATATGTATATGAAATTAAAGTGATTTATAACAGCTAAGTGACTTGACTAAAAACACTATGTGCATCACGATTCCATTTTGAACAACTCACCTCAATTACACTGTTACCATACTTTCAGGACAAACTCAAACATGCCACTTCTCACCACTACAAGAATGACTGTGAATAGAGATATTTAATTCCTGGAATAAATGGCATATTCTGATGCTTTTTATATTTTAATTGAAAATTTGATATCCCAAACTAACCGAGCATTTACTATGATCTTTTCTATGGACTGAAAATAAATGTGCAGAGACTTAAATGTTTTAAAAGCAAATTCTCATACAGTTAAGACTAGAGTTAACAATGCAGAAGATTCACTTAAACATTCTCCAATTCACTCATCATTCCAAGAATTTGCATAAATTATCATTGCAAATTCAATTCATGAAAGTAGTAATTTATTGTTGTTGTAAAAACAAGTTCAGAGAATGTGTAGACAGAGATTGTTGAATTGTGGTAGATAAAATTCTCACGTTTTAGGTAACTTTTCTTGATTTTACTTTCTTCTGAAACCTTTACAAATATTACATGAAATTAAAAAACTTTGTATATGTATGCTCCGTTAAAAGATAATTTAACTGACACTTCTCCATTTGACAGAAGACAAAACCAAAACATGTCCAACTTTAATATGTTACCTAATAGCTTGCGATTCAATCAGGGTTCACCCCAGGCCATCTGACATTAGAGTTCTCTCTTAACCACTCTATTTTTATTTACTTTCAAAGATAAAATATATATATTCCAACTTCCAAAACTGAAAATATTACGCTCATTTAATTTTTAGTTAACTCCAAAAGTAATACCACACTAGCAACTTAAAAGTCACAAAGAGAAACAAAACAAAGAGTTAAAATAGGTCAGCAAGGCCTTAAATTTTAGAAAAAGAAACATCTTTAAATGCCATATTCAGTAGTTCTCTGGAGTTTTTGAGGACCACATATATGTTTACATTTATATTTACCTAGTGTATAATCATATCAGTTCATCTGTATGTCTGTCTATCTATCTATCTATCTATCCATCCATCTATCATCTATCTATCCATCCATCTATCATCTATCTATCTATCCATCTATCATCTATCTATCTATCTATCTATCTATCCATCTATCTATCTATCCATCTATCTATCATCTATCTATCTATCTATCTATCTATCTATCTATCTATCTATCATCCGAATAGGCAAACATTGCTTGTTTCTGGATATTTACTATATGTTCAACCTATGATGTATATTTTCGTGATAAACTAGCCTAGTATCTGACATGACCTTGAGTCTGATTGATTAACCATTAACTTGTATAAGTTAATTATCCTAAACATTTTATAATAGTGTCCGTTAAAAAGAATGTAAGTAAACCTTATATTTCTAAATGAGTTGTATAGGTCCAATACCTTGTACCAGAGTAGAAACATACATACATATGTGTATCAAAATAAACATAAATTTGAATCAGTATATAAAATATTCTTTTGTTATTTTGTTGTTTTGATTCAGGGTTTTTCTGTATACCCTTGGCTGTCCTGGACTTGCTTTTAGATCAGACTGGCCTCAAATTCACAGAAATCTGCCTGCCTCTGCCCCCCTTTCCCAATTGCTGAGATTACAGATGTGCACCACCGTGCCTGGCAATATATAAAATTGTATACCCATGTAGCAAAAATAACCTGTTTTTATGTATCAATGTGTAGAATTCTATATCAATGAATTACTTTTTTTTTTTTATCAGGTTAAGGCCTTTTGACTTGAGATATGTCAGCTCCTGCCACACCTACAGTCTACCTCAACAATGAAGATGAGCATCATAAAATCTCCTCCTGGAGACAATTTTATTAATGGCAATTTGGGTGTTGGGCAGAAGCGCCCCAGCTCTCTCTACAGATGACATTATGTCCATAATGGACAGACCTTGAATCCAGGCTGAATTGTCTGCCAAGCTCTGCTATGACAGAGTAAGCAAGTCCTCCATATTTCCTGCTTCCCAATTATGTCTGCCAGATTTCCTGTGACAGAAGGCTGAAGATATTCTCCAATAGCACAGAGAGAGAAAATGGGTGACTGACAAGGCAGCAAGCTGCTCTGTCATCTCTTAGCTTTGGAAATTGCTTGTCTTCACTTCCTGCCTAAGTAATAATTTTACTCCTCGAGTCTCTGATGGGGTTGAAGACTAGAGAGTTACAGTTTCACAGTTACGCTTAAATTGTTTAGGATTTAATAAGATGCTTTAAGGTCCAGGAAGATGATTTATAAGTTGAAATAAACAAGATATGATAGAGAATGATTAAGTACACAACTTTAAGCTAGATAGGATATATAGTACTGTCTTCAAGGTTGCCAAATACAAATGAACTAAACATTTCGAATGCAACTTTTATATATGGCTTTCAGAATTGTTTTAAAGCTGTATCTACTATATGCAGTTTATTGTAAATAAATAAAGTCACTATGCCTTTTTGGCATATGCCAAATAGGCACAAAGGCCTATTTGGAATAATAGGCCAACAAAATACTGACAAAATAGGGCATAGCCTTCCATCTCTAGGACATTATTTTGGGTTTCCCTTATTTTCCAATGAGTGCACCACACGATAAGATAATCAGGTATATTTATTATCCAACTATTTTTGTAGCACTCTAGAATCTCAGAATTCATTTCCCTAATGCTCATTGGGCATCTCCATCCACCTATGTGAAATAGTAAAGGAAACATCAAAACTCCCACAATCTCCTCTAGGTAGTGCTGGGTTGGATAAGGATATTTCTCTCTTCTCATCAGTCAAATCTGAGACAATTCAACATTTCTTCCATTTACACAGTCTATGCTAAGCAATAGGTACCGTGTTTTAGCTGCAAATAGGTTAGTACGAGTCAGTTAAATATTTTTGTCCCTCTCTTGGAATAGCCTCCTAAATTACAGCCTTCCATTCTCCAGATACTCTGTGATTTGATAGCATCCTTAAATCTGTTTTAATAAATGAAACTTATTAGCTAAAAACTGTTATGAAATATTCACTTTTGCATCTAGATTGAAGCCTCAGTAGTTAATGTATACATAAAATAATTTACAGTTTAACCTTAGATTATTTATAACCATAGCCTCAATTACTTCTTACTCAAGATTCTGTATATACAGTTTTGTTCTACCCAGAATAACTTTGTCCACATTTTTGAATTGTCAGATTTTATTTATACTTCAAAGCACATTACACAGTTACAATTTCCTATGTTCCCATACAGAATAGAGTTATTCATTCTGATTATAGTTTAAAATCTTTCTGTGAGTCAATTCCGGTTAGTGAATTTTAGCAAGTGAAGAATCTTTGCATAGATTTGGGTACATGAGAAAAAATTCAGTAGTATTTGCAAAATAAATAAATCAGAACAATCAATGTTTCTTAACCAATATTTCGTGTTAAAAGCCATCACAGACTTGGAATAAAGATTCCTTGCCATTTCATTGTTGAGGAAATGAAGGCAGAAGCCTCAGGAGTTTGGAACCAGTCTGGGGTAAAGTGTCAGATGCTGTCTCAAAAACAATCTATTGATTAATTTTACAGCCTAACGTACAGTTAACCATATGAGTAATATTTACAATAGTCATTAGACACTTATATCACTACCAATTGAATGATTCTCCTCACACTGAATAGAAAATTTTGAAATGTACAGTAAAATAACAATATGAGTAAAATGTATTAATGTTTTGGCAAGATCCACAAATATATGCTACTTTATTTCTTTGACCCAAGGAAGGAGTTAAAATAAACAGAAAGAATAAAGTAGGAGGTTGACTGCCAAAAAATAGGAAAAAACCATTCATGTAGTGTTCAGTAACAATTTTGTTATCAGAAATGTGAAGAAAGTGGAAGGTATGAATGAAGGAAGGAAAGGAGGAAGGCAAGGAAGGAGGTAGGCCAAGAAACATGCCAGGAGCTGCAGTGGTCCAGTGGAAGTGACTGTCTGTAATGTAGGAGGCTTGCCTTTGGGTGACAGGGCACTCTGATTATGCTTGCCTTGCCATGTGTAAATACAAATGTTTCCTGGGTCATTCCGTGATATCTCTATGGAAACAACCTAGAAGTAAAACAACAGGATACATTATTTTCACTATACTCTTAAAGGTAAGAGTTATCATTTTGACCTCTAGGTGGGGCTAAGGCACCAGCTTGACATTTGCAGAGGTTGAAGTTGGGAGGCCCATTTAATTGTCCCCAGAAAAGCTAGAAACTGTGGTTCCTGTACTAAACAGTACTGGGTGCACAAAATTCTTGCACTTTATACATTTTTAAACTTTTCAAGTTATAATAATGGAAAATTTAAGAAAATCCTCAAATACAGTGAACAATGAATGAGCCTCTACACACTCATAATGGAGTACACTGTCAGCCTCTCCTCTTTATACGTGGTGAAGCAGGACAAATGAATATCCCAAATCTTCATAGCTGTTCTTAACAAAAGTGCAGTGGTAAAATACTAAGTGGTCAGTAACAAATTAAAATAAGACTTAGGGTATACTGAAATCTGTAAAGAAAAAGGGTGGAAGTTATTAGTAAGCACAATGAAGGCTGCTTGTCTCTTGACCTGGGTGCTGAATATAGTTTTTGATATCTACTTGGCTATAGATTATTAAATTTTGTGCATATATATATATATATATATATATTTTTTTTTTTTTTGCTGGCATATGAAAGGATGAAAAACTATCAGAGACCATGGCCTCACATGTACTGACCCTGTAATAGACACAGCCTAGAGGAAGTGGAGGCATCTCCTTCTTGGCAATAGGATTCAAGGGGAGAATTTCACTTGGACAGCTTAGAGAAATTAGAAAGAAAATACAACTGTACCAAAGCCCTTCCTCTGAGAGGACTGTAGAATTTAACTTAGAAACCTTAGCTGAGCTCAGATCATCCTCTAGTTCTTTACTCTAAATAGAGAAAAGTTCTCAAGTGGCTTACCCGTACATCCCACTATACATTTATTTTGCTCTGTGGAGATGCCCTTGTATCCAGCTACTGTGTCAGGGTTTGCTAACTGTGTAAAGATTTGAAGACTGTAAAGCTGCTGGAAACCTACCATGAGAATAAGCAATAAAGCACCGAAAATGAAAGTAAACCCAGGCCCAGGCTGTGAATACCAGGCAAGCCTGGGCTACCAGGAATCCTTGTATAATTGAGAAAAGAAATAGGTGAAGCAGGAAGGAGAGAAGAAATGAGAATGTGGAGGGCACAGTATTGAGGAAACTGATATCACTTCTACCAGGCTCTCCTGTACTTCACTCAAACTTCTCTTTTCCTCTGACCCCTAGAGTGGTATGAGACTATTAAGTTTCATGAAATATGTAGCAGATCATCAAGGGGCCTGCTAGAATTGAAGTACAGCTCAGCTAGAATTTCAGAGTGCTTACCTTCTTTGTGTTAGCTGATTTATCTGATAAAGGCACTTAAGGACATCTGCTCTGAGGGTACTTGATGATAGGCAAAATTTTATTATGTTGTTGGTGATCAAAGTAACAGTCAGGATTACACTCGATTGTTTGTTAATATTATGAGTGGGTATGTGCACAAGCCAATACAATTGTAGTGCTAATGGACTCTCATCTTCTGATGGACAATACAGTTCAGGACAGGGAAGGTAGCCAACAGGCTGAATGTTCAGCCACATAGGACAACACATTATAAAACAATTAGTTTTCTTTTTTATATTATACTCATAACGACATGTGACTAGTTCTGACTGATTTACAGTTTTCTAAGAAAAAAGGAAGGTAAATATAACACACAAAGGAATAATTTCTACTAGAAATATAGAGTCTCAAATACAGAAGGTGGACCTAGAAATTCCAGGTGTTAGCTATATACAAGATGGATTTTCCAGCTAGGCATGGTGACACACGCCTGTAATATCACCACTCTGGGAGGCAGAGGTAGGTTGATTGCTGTGATTTTAAGGCCAGCCTTCTACAAAGTGAGTCCAGGAGAGCCAAGGCTATACAGGGAAACCCTGTCTTGAAACAAACAAACACAGCTAAATAATACAAAAACAAACAAACAAGGTTACTTGCCTTTTATTTCCACTCTCAGTTCCATTGTTAAAATGAAAGAACACAGACCTTGCCATAACCTGAACTCTCAAGTTAAGAGACTGGTTATAAATTAGAAATATGCTGAAGTTGATAGATTTTGTATAAACATATCAGTTAGAGGAGCCTATGTAGAATCATTGTGATTAAAATAATACCATTTTATTGTAAAATAGAAGAGTTCTTAGAACACAGAGCTCTGGTAAGGAACAGTGTGATAGGATTCCAGATTGCAATCTCTGGACAATAGTTTTACTGAGGGGAAGGAACAAAAATGTACAAAATCCTGCTTAGCCTGGTCTTTTTAGACAATTGGTTATATATTGGAATATATATTGGAATATTAGGAAGAAACCCTAGGATAATTTAGTCATATCTGGAAGGGTGCTGTAAGCACACATGGCAAATTGTGATATAGAAGTTAGTGATTCACAGAGGCCCTTTTCCTCAACACAAAGTACCTTAATTAAGCCTTCAATTTTCCTAAGGGTATAAGGAATAAGGAGCAAGATCTATTGATTAAACCTTAGAGACAAGATGGGACAACCTACTCGTGTTCGTAGTATCAGTTTTTTTGGTTGCAAAGAACATTTTTACTTTTGATTAATATAAATCAATTATAATTCTGTATAAATTAAACAGTTAATGTGATACAAACAGTTTTAACATATGTATGAACTCTGTCAAAAACCAGCTCTAACCTCAAAGCAGCTGACAATTACTTCATGTCTTCTGCAGTACAGAACAACTTAGGAAAACCATTTAGCTTTCTGGAATCTCTTTGATTTTACCATAAAACAAGAAACCGAGGTATCAGTAACAGTCCCTGAAACTCTTAGCAGTTTTAGCATTTAAGTTTGCATTCTCCTTTCTAGTCTTCTCAATTAAAAGATTATATCTGCTTTTCCAGAAGATGAACTAACAGGCTTGCTCCGGTGCTAATAGAAGCCTAGTGTCCTTGTCCTGGGGATGTGGTAGCAGTGTTGGAAGAGAGGAAAAAAGAGAGAACACAAAAGTTTCTCTGAACAACCGCATAGTAATAAGCGCTTAAAAATGCTCATAACATCCCAGCATGAGGTTAGTGTTTCAGAAAGGAAGCTAAATGGTTTTGTCAGAACCATGCATATTAAGAAACCACTATTGGCTTGTTAGCCTATTTTGTAGCCTTTTGATGTTGCCCACTCATCCCAAGTCACCTTCTTTGTGAACTAAATGCTGCGCTGAAACGAAGGACTAGGGTCAGGTAGGGAAATGGTTCGTAGTATGTGGCTGTTATTAGTTTGGTGCTGGTTTGTGATGCTTCAGAGACCACATGCAGCATTATCTGGGTTCAATCCCTAGGTTCTTTCCCTCCACCATCATGAACTCATAATTTTTGTCATTTGTTCAAAGTCTTTCTTCTTTTCATTGTTTTTGATAGGTCTTAAAACCACTGACTTATCCTCTCATTAAAAAGCTAATTGTGGTATTTTGGAAAAGAAAGTTTAAGACCCCATGCTCATAAGCAAACCAAGTCACTAGCATAATTTAAGGGACAGTGGATGCAGTAACATAAATTTCAGTGGAGCACACTAACTTGAAAATAACACTTTCTTGGGATCATTATTGTAAAAAATTCCTCTGATATGGTACAATGCTTCTTGCCTCGGGCCATTGCAGGTGTTCAGTGTTGTTCTCTGTAACTTTTGTAGTTTGGTCTTGATAAACATGTATACAGAATTTTCAAAGAAGCCTAAGCGGGACTTTTCAGATCAGTCATCCATGCTTCTGACCTTCTGGGAGAGAGGTGCAAAGCAGTGCACTTGAAACACGAAAAACATCTGCTAAAATAATATTTAATATTAAGCTAACATGGTCTCTCATGTGGAAAATATATTTTAGCTAGATACACTGTTTTCCTTACCACCTACCATTTTGGTAAGATCTTTTTTCCTAAGATCACAGACATACAGCTGGCTTCTCCCTAATCAGCACCAACACTCTGTCAGAGGGCTTCTATGTGATTTTTTGTCTGACACATTTCAAATTTATTGAGCCAATAAAAAATGATTTTGTCTTCAAAACATTAATGAACTTCAGGGTTTTCATTAAAATAAAATATACAAGGATATTTGAAGGTCTAATTATTACAAACTACAGCTTGCTGTCCAGTCTACGCCATATTCCCAATAATCATACTGTTAGATTATATCAATTGTCCTAAACTGCTATATTGCTATTAGACCTCATCTAGACTTCAATAAAAACAATCTTAATCATTTAATATGCTTTTCATAAGAGATGTATCTAAAATATCATTTGAACAGGCAATAAACATAAATTCCATTTGAGACAGTTTACAAATTTTTCACTTTATAATCTAACAGTCTTGGGATACATATGATATGGTAATATATGTATACAATACATGACAATTAGGATGATTACATCCTCATCACCTAAAATGTTTGTTAGGTATTTGTTTTCATACAGTATATTTTGACTGTTTCCACTCCCTTAACTCCTCCCAAATTCTCTATACCTCATTCACACCTCACCTCAATCCCTTTATCTTTCCCCCTCCACCTAAAAAGAAAGCAAACAAACAAGTAATAACACAAAAATAAAACCAAGGAAAAGAAAAGACAAAAAGACAAATATATATATATATATATATACATATATATATATATATGAGTTCATTTTATGTTGCCCAGCACTCCTGGGTATGAGACTTCCCCTGCACTTTGTTTCATATTTCCAGTGACACTACATTGAAGAAAAACAATTTTCCTTTTCCAAGTAGGTATCAATTGCAAATAGCTTTTGGTTAGGTGTGGTACTTTGTGTCCAGTGCCCCTTCTCATTGCTGGATTTTGTCTAGCTTGAACCTGTGTAGGTATTGAATATGCTGGTTTAGTTTCTTTGGGTGTTTATGTTTTGTTTTTTCTGTTTATTCATTTGTTTGTTCTGCTTTTATATAAAATGTGCTCAGAACTTCACCAGAAAAACTTCTACAGTTAATAAACACTTTCAAATAGGTAGCAAAATTAAGGTACAAAAATTATATTTTTCGTATAAACAAATGACAAAAATTATGAGGAATAAATAAGTAAAGCAATACTTTTTCACAATAGCCACATTATAAAGAATCATGGGATAATTCTAATTAAGCAAGGGAAATACCTGTGTAATAATAATTTAAGACACTGAAGGAAAAACTAATAAAATAAACAATAGAGTACAGGAATATCTCCCATGCTCATGGATTGGTGGATTGGTGGATTGGTGGATTGGTGGAGTGAATATTGTAAGAATGTTCATTCTACCAAAAGCAACTCATAATTGATGCAATGTTCATCAAATATCCAACGCAATATTTCTCAAATATTGAAAAATTGATATGTACACACACACCCCAAAAATAATCAATCAATCAAACAAACAGTATGGCTAAAGCAATCAATACTGAATTATAAAATAATGGAGGGATCCAGGATTCCACATTTCAAGTTTTATTTCAGAGCTATAGTACTTTTTAAAGAAAGCATGGTGTTCATTAGTATTGAGATTACTCAAAGCTGTTATATATAGTTATTTGAAATATGCAATAAATTGTTGTCAAATATAGTCAGTTTAGGTGTGGCCTTACTTTGCTTTCTGTTGTTCTGCTTTTTCTGAGAAAAAGCAACCTCAGGAAGAAAGAATTTATTGCACTTTATAAGTTATAGGCCATCGTTGAAGGAGGTAAAGGCAGATACTCAAGGGAAGAGTCTGAAGCAGAAATCATGAAAGAACTGTTCAAAGGCTTCACTCTGAGTCTAGCTAATACACGACCAACTTTCAACTGTGAGGGTGAGTTTTAGTTCTGAGTTCAATGTTAATTTGTTTAATTAAATGGGTCATTTATAACTAGTGAGCATGGACCCAGCAGATGTCTAAGGCAAAATACACAAACTTTACATCCCCACACCTCACCTTGTTTAAAAGGAAGGAAGAGGCTCTAGGACTTGAAATGAATAAGTTCAATTCCTCACAGCCAAGAACTGATCTGACAGTGCAGTGTGTCTCTCCCAGTCTGACTCTTCATCTTCCCATGGTCAGGCTTTTTAAAGTGACATTATATCTGCATCAGTGAATCAGTGCCATGGGACAAGCCTTGTTTTTGTGTTCTTCCATTGTTTTTAACTTAATCACTTGACAGCCTGCACCCATTCCCATCCCTTCCTCTTCATATATATATGATTCCTAAGTCATATGAGGCCTCTTACTAAATTATCTAGAAAAGTTAAATCTGTAATTCAGAACACTAGTAATTTATTGAAAGCAACTACACTAATCAGAAAAAATATATCAAATTGCATAAGCACCATTGTTAATGTTGCACTTGCTTAACAATAATTTATGCATGTGTGTTCAAGACAGGGAGACAGAGAGGGGGGAACACAGATACACAGATATGTGTTGGCATTAGAGAATAAATTGTGAGTGTGTATTTATTCTTCCAACATGGGTTTCCTGGGAATTGACTCCAAACTATGAGGTCTAAGGGTAGGCACAGGCCTCTTAACCACCTTTTGAATCCTTGACTATAGATTTACATAATTGTTTGGTTTTCATAGACCCCATCATATATATGCATACACACACACACACACACACACACATATATATATATATGCCTAAATTTATAAATGGTGTTCAAAATGTGAAAAAAATTGGCAATTCACTCTCTAGTTGGCAGCTGTGTGTGTGTGTGTGTGTGTGTGTGTGTGTGTGTGTGTGTGTGCACAAGTCCAGAGAGCATTGAAGAATGATCCTATGCATAAATAATTAGATGTATTTTAAAAGTATATTTCTGATCTTTTTATTTCTTTTTTACTGCCTACATTATTATGCACATTACTGGTACAATTTCACAGTTACAATGTTCCTTCAGATCCTCTGAATTTAATAACCCTGAGAGCACCTAATTGTCATTTCAACCTGTTTATAGCAAGTGAAGAGAAGATATCTAAAATGTATTTAAATACTTTCTAATCACACATGGGATGACTCTCACAGCGAGGAGATATGCATGTGTTCTACCCATGATAATAAGATTCACTGGGAAATAACAAATAGAATAGTTCAGTATTTTAAAAACTGGAACATTATTTCTTTAATGGGTCTTGTGAATATTTTATCAACCAGCACCCCACTGAATAATTCTGCTTGTAACTTAGCCTTCAAGGGGCAGACTACTTAAAGCCTGATATATGTGGTGAGAGAATCACCACAAACCTTTGAGACCCCTAACCAAGTGAACCTGAATTTCCTAAGATTCTCTTCAGAATATTAACAGGCACTATGCACAATGTGGAGCACTTGCTTGTCAAATTTTTCTAAATATTGAGATTAGCTTATCACACCCCTTTTTAATTTGCATTTTATCCTTTCATTTGTTTCAAACTGCTGCATACTAATGAGCCTCCTTTTAGATCTGTAGGACTTCTCCACAGCATTATCTCTGCCTTTGTCCTGCACACTTATTCACAGGAGGTTTAATTACAGATACTTTACTGGCACTAGAGCAGAGTCAATGGTGCTTATCCTTGTCTTCCAGACCACCTTGCAATAAGACAAAGGTTATGAAACTATGTCTAATGAGTGATGCATCAGTCTAGGTAACAACTTTGTTTGTTGTTCATTACTAATTTTTCTTACTTTTCCTGCTTGCCATGAGTCTGGTTTCTAAAACTACTACTGACTGCTGACTAATATGGAGACTGAAATACAAGGCATCTTGGAATTAGAATAAAGCAATTATTAGAAATCACATAAGGGTGTTTAAGAAAATATTAATGTTATAATTGCATTATTTCAGTTGCTTTCTTGCTTGCTAGAAAAAAATCTTAACCATCTATTAAACTCTTAGTGTAAAAGTGCAAAAACAAGAAATATAACTAGTTCCCAAGAGGATCCACAATATAAACATTTCCAGGATTTTGTTTGCTTGTTTCAAAAACCATATAAAACTAGTAGCAAGCAACATTAAAAAAATAGACTCAATATCTAATTCAACTTATTCTTTTAAAATACTAATATTTATTTATTCATTTTATTATCTTTCTGTATATAACTGAACACTAGAATACATAGTGTCATTTTAGCCATACTTATAAATGAAATATTTTATATTCAATTAATTATAAGAAGAGTTTTTATTTACATAAAATATTAATAAAAGCGGTTATATTTTATCAGAATACTTTATATATATGAAATTTTCAAAGAATAAAAAATTTTAAAAAGGAAAAAAGTCCTCCTCCCTTTTTATTTCTTTCCCTATGTCTTTTTCTTCATTTGAACAAAGTTAATTTTAAAATTAATATCTAATTAATATTTAAATTTAATGAGAAGTAAACAAAGTGCTATGTTTTTTAAAGCATGGCAGTGACAAGAAAAACAGTTTTATCAAAAAATTGCTGGTAAAGCAGAGGATCTTGGGAATTGATGATCTGTGAGAGCAAAATACACATGCTATGTCTACTTAGGTGCAACCAAAATATTAAAAATTGGACAATGTATAGAGAGTGTGAGTCCTTGGAACACTCAGAACTAAATGGGATATTTCCATCAATTCCCTCTATTGAAGGCTCAGGGAACCCTGTGGAAAATGAGGCTAAAAGATTGTAAGAGCCAGTGGGACGGAAAACCACCAAGGAAACAAAGGGCTTCTAAACATATGTACATATGAACTCATAGAGACTGTGGCCGAATTCACAGTGCCTATACAGGCCTAGGTCTGATGCTTTCTCAGTCCTCTAGCAGAACTGGGCACAAAGCCTCTTCTCAGACCTAGAAGCTATATCCAATTGATAAAAACTCACAAATAAAACTTAGTGTTCTGGGAGGGAAAATAGGCCAAGTGGCTACACAAACCATTAAGCCCAGGCTGCAGTACCCAGCAGTAAACGCCCATGACAAGACAAATGCAATGGTATTTTTGGGCTTTTTTCTTTGTCTCAGTGCTTCCTCTGGGACTCCTTTCGTACCCTACAGGTCACGAGTTTATGTATTATGGTTTCTGATTTTGTGTTTATAAGGGGTTTCTGTGTTAGCCAATGTATATCTCTGCATCTATGTGTGTTCCTGGTGCTTCTGCCTTAGATCTTCATCTTTCTGTTCATTTGTTTGTGTTTTCCTCTTCAGATTTTTTTTATTCACATCTTATTTTACTATTATTTGTTACATATTCTTTTTTGCTATTTTCTTAATGCCTGTTGGTTTTCTAATTGGAGAGCAAGAAAGGATGTGAATGTGGTTCTGGGGAGATGTGGGGAGGATTTGAAAGCAGTTAGGGGAAAATATAATCAGAATATCTTATATAAAAATATGTTCACATATATACAATAAACTATAAGTGTAACAATATAAATGTATATTTAAAAAACTAAAAAGAAAAAAAGAAAAAGATATCTTATTATTGAGGAAAAGATATATTCAATTACAAAATGAGAGCGAGGTGATTTTGGACATGTCTTTCAACTGTGTTTCTAAACTATTTCTTCTGAGGAGTTCATCTGAACTCCTTGTGTGAGAAGAAGTTCAGCAGGTCCTTGAAAACGAAGCAACTGGGAGAGGTATTATGCAGTCACGGAATCGTTTCTAAACTAACATCTGGATGGAAGAAAAGATGTCTTTATTCCAAATAGTGTAATGTTCAACACAAGGGAATTTGGTATTTCAGAAAATTGAGGCATTGATAGAAAGTTCTGTGCTCACTAGTTATGGCTAGTATAATGGTTGAAAATTTAAATATGAATATAGATTTATTCGATGTAGTTCTAGAACCCTTTATCTCATTCGAATAAATGTCAACCTCCATTTTCTGATGCAATTTCCACATAATATGCATCAAGTTTATTAGATTTCAATTGTAGTAGTACAGAATAGTTTTAGCATCTAACCAGTCTAAAAAATGCACTTCACACTTTATAAATAGTTTTTCACAGGTAGACTTCACACTTAGGATAGGTACTCCAAGGGAGCTGGCATATGGTACCACTTTAAAAATTCGCTTACTGCTTAAAATAGAAAGCAATTAGTCTGTGGTTCAATTAACACTTAAAATACAGAACATTAAATTAAGTATATATGAAGATTTAGTTACACATATTGAACACAGTTGAATTGTGTACTTTAAGTGCTCTAAATTTTACATCATGAATAATTATTTTTTCTGATACTCTCTGATCATATATCACCATATTAAAGATATCTTACTTTTTAAATTTTATTTTTTAAATAATTTATTCAGATGACATCCCAATTGTTATCATCTTACTTGTATCTTCCATCTGCCCCCCTTTTTCCCTATTCCCCTTAGTAAAGTACTTGTTTTATGGAAGCTACAGCCAGTTTGAAAGATATTTTTGTAGCCTAGGAAATATAGAATGGCTTCTCTGTATTATGACGAATTTATTTAAAACTAGATTCGCTTGTGAGACCAGAATCATCAGTTCAATATTACAAAAGTCTCAATAGAGCACTTGGCTGTACCCAATCAGTTCATGACCCAAAACCACTTAGGTATTGTAAAATGAGGCAAATGTGCTTCCAAAATGCTTCAGAACAGAGTGAAGGTTCTTTCAGTGTGATCTGACTGACTCCATGGTCTGTGAGGCAAAGTACATATTCTCAGTTATGTTCCTTCACTCCTGCCACAGAGCCATGGTACTATAACACTCTTGTCTCTCCTTTTCCTAAGTCAGGAAAGTAGCATGCTATTTATTCCATTCAAGGTGACAGAAAACAGATTCTTTGCTTCTGTGCAATCTTTATACACTGTGTTTGAATAACATGGGTATGGGAAAATGCCAAGATTTTGTATCATACATAATGCTTTATTTATAGTGGTTAGGCATTTTACTGGTGGTGTTATTGGAAGGTAATTTAACCTCTGTTGCTTTGAGAGAAAATGTTAACTATATACATGAATCCACAGGTTACTTCTAAATATTTAAACTATATAAAGTGATACTCAGTATTTATCATCTCTAGGGACATAATCACCTTCCTGCTTCAGAGGCAAGCATCTGAGATATTTCTGAGCTTCCATCTCTTTTTCCTTCAAATGCAGTAAATCACCTAATATCTCCAATTGACTATCCTTGTTTCTAAATTGGTATTTACTTTGTCTCTGAAGCTTTGCTGGGACTAATTCAATGCCCTCCAGTGAAGCCAGGTTTATTTAATACGTACAGTTTTATTTTCCCACTAAATACAACATTTCACATAAATCTTTACATGTCTAATTATGCCTATTTTTCAGAAAGCCTTCACATAACGGTCTTTCCCAAAATTCCATATATGCTCAATTTAAAAAACCTTTTCAAAGTTTATTTACCTTTAATGTATTTGCGTTTGTGTTTTGCCTGCATGTATGTCTTACATGAGAGTGTTAGATCTTGGAGTCCCAGACAGTTGGGACCTGCAATATCAGTGGTAGGTTTTGAACCCAGGTCTTCTGAAAGAGCAGACAATGCACTTAACCACTGAGCTTCTCCAGTCCCATGTATATGATCTTTATTCTACAGATTGACAAATGCACACACACTGAACTGTCTCCAAACTAAGACTTTATATGCTGAGACAGGGCTTAACTGAATTGACTTCATCTTATAGATTTCTGTTTGAATTTGTCATTTCCAGAACTCACTACCTATTATTTTTTAAGATTTAAGTTTCTATCTATTAGTATGTGTAAGAGCCTCTGTGTGTGTGTTTGTGTGTGTGTGTGTGTGTGTGTGTGTGTGTGTGTGTGTGTTGGTCAAAAGCACAACCCAGTCTCTCAGGAGTTGGGGTTACAGGCAGTTGTGAGCTGTTGTGTGGTGCTGGGAACCAAACTCTGATCTTTGGCAAGAGTAGCAAGCACTTCTAAGTACTGAGCCATATCTTCAACCTGTATTATTCATTGTCGCTCACATTAAAAACAAACATCTTGGCTATGGAAAATTCTTCAAATATAGTCTGAATTTGCCATTTCCGATACTGTCCAGTGACAGAGACTAAAGGTAATCATAGTTTGCTCATCATCATGTAATAATCTGTAGTAATTCATGTGATACACATTGTGCATATGGTGTCCTAAGGAACATATTTTAAAATTAATGTTATCTGAATATATCACAAAGATAATTCTCATTGATCAAGACTGAAAATTGACAAAAGTCTGAGAAAGTAGATGGGACAAGCTAGCACTAATTTTCCTAAATAAAATACCAACATTTATCAAGTATGATGTTCTTTGCACAAAATGGCAACCACAAATATTGGGGTTACTTTCTAAATAATAGCTTTAAAGAATCTTCTGCAAGTCCATGAAATGAAGGTGAGAAATGGAGTATACACACATACAGTTATGTCCAGTTCTTCAGGAAATCTTAGGTTTTTAATAAAATCAGACAAAAAGTAGCAAAGGTATTTTGATAACTACTATTAAAGCCATCTCTTTTATATCAGTGCTTTAATTAAGCCCCAACCCAGTGATGACATTGTCTAACAACAGCCATATGGAGATCCAGCATATAGATGTGTTTGAATAAGAACCTTTGCTTTCTATTATGTTTATTACATTAGTTACAACTGAAATATTTTTATAAAATAGGATGCCAACTACCTTTAATTTCTAAATATTAGCCAAGCACCAAGAAATACATATCTCCCTTAACAGCTAAGTGATTTTAGGTGGCAGAGTGCAATGCTCATTAAGTTTAATTTTATTAGTTTGTGTTCATAGTCCTGTGTCCTGATTTTCTTTCCTTGGTGATAGAATAGGTCTAGGGAGACCACTGTGTCTTGCTTCCTTTCCTCATACCTCTGAAATTGCTTGCAACAATAAATGCCAGGCAACTGTCTTATTCATAATGCTAATACTTCAGGTGGGATAGCCTAAGGTATGTAACATAGTGAGTAGGCAAGTTGAGCATTTCCTATTTCAACTTACTTTGCTTCTTAACAATTTGGAGATGGAAGACGTCTCATCAGATTACTAATACACAGTATTGGCAGGTTTGCAATTTGGAATGTGTTTCATCTGTATAATTTCTGACTCACAATCCATCACAAATGGCAAGATAAAACTTTAGTAATAAAGTTTAGGAACATGGTCCATCTATAGTCTTCCAAAGATATGCAGGCATTGAAACATCTATCTTGACTGAAGTTGGCTTAAGGGGATGGAAGAGTCTGTCTCACCTATTAATCATCCAGAAAACGTGAAACCCAAACCATAATGACTGTAGCATAAGCACAGCAGAAATTTTGTCTGTCTTAAGAAACTTAATGGTACTTAGCTCAACAAAAAAGCTTTTAGCATTTCTGTCCTATCACTAAGTGATATACGTGACATTCACCATCATTAGTCTGGAATTCTAAGAACCTATGCTTTCTTATTGTACATGATGACATAAAGGTAGAAAAGGACAGAGAAAACATAATTTACATAAAATAATGTTATCAAAAATATGAGAACAACTTAAAAAATTTCAAGCACTTTCCCATCCTATGATTTAAAAAAAAAAAGCTGACAATGGTTACATCCAAGGGGAATAAAGTACTTTACTATTTGATAGGAGAAAAAAAAAAAACATCATTCATCAGACATGTTGGCTGTGATAGCTGAACTCGGCTATCAACTTGACAACATTTGGAGTCAACTAAAGCCCAAGAAGCTGGACTCCCTTGTGAAGAACCTTATACTTGGTTCATTTGAGGTGAGAAGACTTGCCAGAACTCTACAGCACACCTTTGGGTGGCATCCCACCTTAAAGGACATGGAAGGTGAAAACATTTGCTTTTTGATTTTTTACCTTCACTCTCACTGGAAAATTCATGCATTCTGCCATTGAGTCATTCCTTCCCTCATGTTAGAACCTTCTTCTTTGGAATTGCAAAGTAAACTGAAGACAGGCATCTCAGAAGGATCTCCTTGGAACTCCACTAACTAACACTATTGAGTACTGCAGAGACATCCAAGCTCCATCCGAACTATCATATTCTTGGTCTTAATGTCAGGGAATAGTCATTATTGACTACTCAGGCCACAACCTGTAAGACACTCTAATAAATCTCATATACATCAAGTACTTCACTGTCCTGTCACTTCAAAAAGCTGAAAATGATAACTGTGTATGTGTGTATGTGTGTGTGAGTGTGTAAACAATATGCACATCCTAATATACTTCTTAATGACTGCAATGTTAGCACTTAGGAGCCAGAGGCAGAAATATTCTCATGAGCTCAAGACCAAGTCAATGAATGTTTGTGATGCTCTTTCAAATATCAAACAAACAAGCAAACAAAAAAAATGTGTAAATGTATACATTAAACCTGAAAGAAGATAACATAAAGGCAATGTCTGTAATAAAGAAGTAAGAAAAGTTGCCTAAGTTTCCACATTTTGTTTTTGAATGTATATTTGACACATAGTAATTGTGTTTGAGGCCTCATACGGTATTTCAATGAACAGCAGGCTTAGAATGTTTGTCACTGAAGATATTTTCAATTTGATCGAATGTTGGGAGTAGAGGTAGATTTTTTTAAAATGCCTTAACAGTACATAATGCAGATAGGTAAATTTTTTAAAAAATAAATGGGCAGTCTATAATTTCCTCCTATATACTATTTTTTCTATCAACTTTAAAAATCTGTCCCCCAATAACAGAATTTTTAATACGGTATTGTTATTATGATTGTTTTTCAGGCATAACTCAAGCTCTTAGAATAGTTCAAATATGGCCCCTACTGGGATTTGAACATCAATCTTCACCCCTAAACCATTGGTTATTCTGTTTATGTTAGGTATTCTTAGAGTAGTTTCTTTTTCTCAATTTGTACCACTCACCATCCATGTCCTATGGACTAATTATCAACATACTATAGCTTTATTTTCCATTTCCTTAATTGAATATTAGATATTGTAAAAATTACCTTATCACAAATATAAATTTTCAAACATAACTTTCCACTTTCACCAGAAAAGGGCTAATCATCATTGTATCTACAACTGGGGATGCATGCACATGCTGTCCTGTCCAGGTTATACTTAGTGTGCATGTGATGATTCATTTATCTCTTCTAATAATTGTTTAGATCCTTAGGAAGAATTACATTTCTAACTAATAGTCATTTTTTCCTACAGCCTCTAACATGTCCTCATAGCAGGATGCTCAAATATGTGAGTCATGATGAAATAGAACATACTCATTTATTCAATGCAAATGCTGGAAGACCAAGAAAAGAAATGACACATTTACTTGCATGTTAATGTATGTAAAGACAAAGAATATAAATTCTATGATTGGTATCAATATATTTTCCTAAAACGAAGGCATTCTATTATTACAGAACAGAAAGGGCAATTTGCCAGAGAAATCTGATTACTATATAAGTGTTGTCAAGTTAGTCCCTCTCAGCTTCAACTCATTGACTTATAAAATATAAAAAATAGTTTGTTTATCATTCATTGTGAAGTAAAAATTTCAACTAAAGAGGATTTCAGCTTCATGATTGACTTATAGATGCTAATTACCAAAAACAAAATAGGTCATCATGAGGTATCTTTCAGGAGTTTATGGGTGGACAGTAGCATGAACACTACTGGTTTTTTGTTTTTGTTTTTGTTTTACTTAAAGTAAAACAAGTGTCAACACTAGTATTCTCACGATAGAAAATTTAGTTCTATAGCTGAAATGCCCTGGTAAGGCTTTTTATAATAAAATATCACACATTTGGCTTTTTATAATAGTATGTTTTATACAATTATCTGTCTTCATATCTTGGTTAGCAGAATACTTTAACTGACTTATTTTTGTAAGTTTTTTACTACGGGCTCTAATTTGAAAACTCTAAACATACTATTTACTACCTGAACTCTCTGTTGCGCAGAATGTCTTTGATAGATAAAGAGTGATGATGCAAGCTCAAACTCAAACTTTGGGCTGAGTTTGTGTCTTTGTGAAAGAATGGATGTGTAGAAAAATGGTGTTTAGACAAATAGACATACATATTTTTTAAACAGCCATTTCCTCTCACTACTACAATGCATGATATTGGATATTTTGGTCTCTTGGTTCCATTACTGTTTGGCTTAACTACAATATCAGAATCTTTTGGGGTCCCCTTTCTAATGTAAGTGTTTGGATTGTGTGGTTTGTAACTTGACTTGATACTAAAGATAAGATGAATTTGATTTTGCTACTCACCATCCTACAACTAACAATCAGAATACTAGTGGTCAGGGAACCATATTTACCCCATTAGAAGGAGCAATCTCTTTGATGGACCTTGAATTCGGCTCTGTAGCATCTTTGCTGGTAAGAAATTTTCTGTACTTAATAACTCTGGACTAAGCCTCAGGTCTAACCTTGCATCACATTTAAGAATATTTGATGCTATTTCAGTAAAACAAACATTAATTTAAAATGACCCCATTAAGTATTAAATCTAAACTCTAAGGAGTCCAGAAGGAATTCCATTCATTTATTTACCTAGTTGTTAATTCAGGCAACAAAGCTGATCAAACACATGATTCTAAGTTTTACACTGAATACATGATGGGTACTATTTATTTTCTCAAAGAGTTTTATATTAAAAGGGAGTTGGACTGAATATAAACCACAATATAATGTTATGGATACTATAATATGGCTTTTAGAAGGTAATGGAAAATGGAAACAGAGAAAAGGGTAATCCAAATGTTAGCTATATATAGAATCTGGACTCCACTATAATTATTCTCTTCTTAAGTGGGAAGGAAGTGCATCCTGAGCTAAAATGATTACAAAGAAACAAGCTTCCTGACTAGGGAATGCATGTCTGCATTTCTTGGCAGGAGGAATGGCAAAATATGTAGATACGAGCAGAGGCTTGACTGTAGTAGATACTTAATGAATACTTGCAGACTGAATCTCTAAATGGATAATTAGCAAAAAAATAGCTGATGGTGCCTAAACGATGGTGATAATTACAGACACCAATAAATACACACATTTGAAGTAATTTATAATTATAGTTAGGAATAAAAAAAAAGTCTTGTACTGAATTTGTTTGACAAGTGTGGTGAACAGTAAAAAAGAAAAGCAGGGGCTTTGTGCTTAGAAACTTGCTTTACATTCTAGTACGCAGGGGGTGAGTCTTACTTGTTGGTCACTGAGACTTTGGCCATGATACTTGACTTTGTTAAATGTGTTTGCCACTGGCTAAAGTGCAGCCTAAAGCTAAGGAGGAATGAGGAAGTCTCGGTTATCCTTTTGAAATATGTAGTACAAAGCCTAGAATTTAGAGGGTCATCTGTAAACATTAACTTATACTAACTCTTAATAAGTATGGAATTGCTTTTAAATGGTAAATAAGATTGCAGAATAGCTGGCATCTATAATTTGAAAAATGTAATCAATAAAATTTTTTATTATAAGTGATCCCACTGGAATAATAATTTCATGTAATTTTTGTCCCATATGTTTATGTCATAGAAATGGAAAGTGGCTAAAGATTTTCAAATAATTGTGTAAAATTGTTCCTGTTATGTAAAATTAATTGAGGGCTTGCTCCAGCATCTGTCTGATACACACATAGGCTACAAACCCAGTAAAATAGAGTGATAACCATATTATCATATTTTCACATATTTCTTTGTGTTATTAAAATGAACAATTTACAAATAACTGTGAGTCCTTTAAAAGTGTTGTTGATACACAAGATACACAAATCTCTCAATGTCAGAATTACAACATAATAATATATTTGCTACTTTAGAAATTACATGATCTCTTATCAAAACTCTTTAAATATAATGTGCCAAGCTTAAATTTTTAAAGAAGATATTCTGATTCACCTGTAGTCTACAAAGACACACATTTGTATTGGCTCATGCATACACAGTAGTTTGCTATTACCTTCATTTGTTCCAATTTCTCACGCAAGTAGACCTATAAATACATGTACTGTGTTCACAAATAGCAAAGGGTATTATTGCATATACTTCATAGCATAACAATTACTTCTGTAGCTAAAATAAAAAGACTGATCTCTGCCTAATCCAGAAAGGTAGGCTTATCTGAGGCTTTTCATCAGCTTTGCTTGTCTCAGTTTGACTCTTAGCCAACTTTAATGTTTATATACTCTTGGGGAGGGAGGTCCCTAGTGAATTTGGTCAGTTTTGGGGACTTCTTGAAGATATTTTGAGTCGTTTGCTTCCCGTAGGATGGAATGATTTATTCTTTCAGGAAACTGCCTTAAGACAATGGACTTCTTAGTTATTGTATGACATTTCAGTAAAACAATATGAAAAGGAAGTAAGGCAGTATTGGTTTTGTTTGTGTTTTATCTTGAACCATCATAGTCATCTAGTGGTTTGAGTAATCCTGATCTTCTATTGCATGGCTTATAAGAGGGTGCCACACTTAATTTTGAGAGTGTCATTAGAGAGTAGTCTTAAATACTCACATGTCCTTATCTGTAACAACCCACTGCCTTTCTTCACAGTAAAGATCATTATACATGCCAATGTGCTTAATAGCAAATCCCTGTGAGCATTTCCTTTAATATATGTTCTGGACACGGTCATTTCTCAAAATTTCCTTGCCACAATGCTCATCTGATTCAATATATTGACTATATAGATTTCTTCTTCGAGTAAGTCTTCCATCCCCTCAGTGTTGTCACTACTCAGCAGATACCATGGTCTCTTCCGATACAAATCAGATCATACAACTCTTCCTTGCACTGATTCAGAAAGCTTTCCATCACCTTTAGGCCATGATCCAAAAATCTTTACTATTATCTCACTGGTGGCTACTTCTCGGACATGTTCTGCTATTGAACAAGTCATATGCTTCTTTTAACTTTAACCAAGAGATCTTTTCCCCCAGATTATTGTTGGGAGCCAACCTAATGGAGAAGCCTCCCTTCAGTACTGCTATGTCCTTTCACATTTTACCTGGATTCCATTGTTAGTCTGTTTTTTCCACTACTATATTTGCATTTTTTGAGTTTACTTATTGTCTGTTGCCTCTCCAAACAGAAGTAAGTTCATTGATATCTTCAACATTAATTGGCTATCATTTCAGCTCAATGTTGTGTATATTTTTTAGTATATTGTAAATAATAATTAGTAGTAAATTATATATCCTCTGTAAATTCAGTTACCAGCTTCACAAGATTTAATAATTTGATCACAAGGTGATATCATATATAAAAGTTAGTAACTTTTGCAGTCAAGGTCTTCATTAAATATTGACTATTTTATTTACTTTCTACACATAATAACTTGGGGTTACAGAGCATCAGGAGAAATTTTCCCATTTTGAAATAGAAAAACTTGGATAATCAACCCTGCACTACATGAAGTGTATTCATCTATGTATTTATTCATTATTTAAATAAATTATGCTATTCAAAAATCTACCTGCATTTTGTGAAAAATATATTTAGTATAAAGATAAATAGCACAAAGTTCTGATAAGGTTATGCTCTACTCATTTAGTTTTTGTTTTTGCTTAATATACAATATAGTCATTCAAAAAGAGAAAATCTCAATTGAGAAAATGTCTCAGTAGTCATCCTAGTGCAGAGAGAAGGAAAGAGATTCTAATCAAGAAGCTATTGGCAACTGATAACTGCTTGTAAAGGAAAAGGGAATTTTCTTTGATAGAGTGTCATTGGGTATATTAAGTACACTTAAGGGTAGTCCCCACGCCTAGTAGTATATGGCCAACACAAAATGAACTCAGTGGTATTGTGTGTAGACTTGTTTCATATAGCTTTGTTTGGGCATTGTTTTGTCTTTGATTGTATATTTTTTGTTTCAATTGACTTTTGTTTGTTTTCTAATGAGACACACACGAACACACACACACACATACACACAGACACAAGATAAGTAAGTTATACAAGTTAATTATTAATTGATAAAATCATGGTCATATCAATTACTAGTCTATTTTTATCAGAAGAAGGTATATATACATCCTAGGTATAACAGGTAGATATGATTCTATAGAAAGATAAGGTAAAATAATTAGATAAGGTCTTCAAAAACCTCAGAGACATGCAGAATATGGCTTTTAAAAATAGTTGTATTATTTCAAAGATGCATTTACAATGAGACAGGTTAACTCTTGGAAACACCCAGCCTATGTCAAAGAACATTATGAGCATCAAAGAACCTCCTTGTGGAGATGGCTTCAAATATGGGAAACCCACCACTGGGAAAATTCTGCCGAAAAATGGGCAAGCTAGGATGCAGGTGGAGTTGGTGGCCAAACTCTGCCAATACAAGTTAAACAAGTCCTCAATAGTTCCAGCCTCTCAAGTATGTTTGTCAGTGTCAGATATATTGGGCCAGAAAACTGAAGATGCTCTAACGTCTTGAGAGAGATGTTGATGCTCCAACATCTTGAGAAAAAGAGAGAGAGAGAGAGAGAAAGAGAGAAAGAGAGAGGGAGAGAGAGAGAGAGAAAGAGAGAGAGAGGGAGAGACAGATAGAAAGAGAGAGAGAGAGGGAGAGAGAGAGGGAGACAGAGAGAGAGAGAGAGAGAGAGAGAGAGAGAAAGAGGGAGAGAGAGAGAAAGAGAGAGAGAGGAGAGAGAGGAGGGAGAGATATATGAGCGAGAGAGAGAGAGAGAGAGAGAGAGAGAGAGAGAGAGAGAGAGAGAGTCAAAGGCCATGAAATTGGGTGGGTGGCTAGGTGTGAAGAATATGTGAGGATTTTAAAGAGAGGAAAATTATGATCAGAGTATATTCTATGAATGATTATTTTTTCATTTGAAAAGAAAGAAAAAAGTGACCTGTAGGAAAGTCTTTGTGCGTAGTTTTGACTAATGATTGATATGGGAACACCTTGCTCACTGTGATTGGAGTACCCTTGGGCAGGTAGGCTCAGGGTATAAGAAAACTGAATAATAAACTCATGAGGAACAGTTTTCCTTTTTGGCCTCTGCCTCAGTTATTCCTTCATGTTTCCTCCCTTGAGTTCCTGCCTCAACTTCCTTCAGTAATGGACTGTCACCTAGACATGTAAGAGGAAGTAAATCCTTTCTTCTCCAACTTACTTTCAGTCATGCTTTTACATCACAGCAGTGTAAACTCTACTTAAGGCAAATTAGAAAGACTCTTTCAAATGCACAGCCTCACGGGGCCCCCAGTCAAATCAGCCCCCAGTGACAACTGACCCTGAGTATCCATTGGTGAACAAATGTGAGAAGCCCTAATCTCAATCTAAGCTGAGAAAAAGCTATTTTTGGAAGTAGACAAGGATGTTTTAAGATCTACCTGAACCTGCAGTGAGTGTCTGTTGGATTTGGCTGGAGTATTGATGGAACAGACCTAGTTGGAGTCCATGGAAATGTTTCTGATACAAAGGTAATTACAATATTGTGGCAAGGACACCAGATACTGTTTCCAGACCTTAGGAACAAATTGTCTCTTGGTGCCCTTCCTACACCCTGCCTTGGCAAGAAGCAAAACAGAGCAACTACCCTTGCTGGGACTCTTTAGAAGAGTAAGGTCTCCTGATATTTGAATTTTTTATTTTTAATACTTTGTTAAATATCTTTTACATATGCAATTATATTATTACACATATATACAATAAACTACCTATAGCAAGAAGTACCACAAAACAATCAGGAATTATATATATATATATATAACATTCATAGTGTTTTGGCTATTTGTATTTTACAACCTTGAAGAAAACATCTTTTCTATCTTCGTGAGTCTAAAACTCTGAATGTAAATCAATATTTATCATATCTCATCAATATCAACTTAAAACATCTATCTAGATCTACAAACATATTAAACCTAAACAACTAAACTTAATTATAAAACTGAACTATCTGGTCTTCAATACCATCAGAGACTTAAGAAGGAAGAAAATTAATTACCTGAGTATAGAAGAGGTGCCGGTTAGCTGCTTCCCAAATGAGATGACAGAGACAGTTTGCTGTCTGGACAGTCACCCAAAATTTTCTATAACATTGGAGCATCTTCAGTTCTCTGCACCAATATATCTGACACTGACAAACATATTTGAGAGGCTGGAACTACTGAAGACTTGTTTAACTTGTATTGGCAGAGTTTGGCCATCAACTCTGCCTGCACCCTAGCTTGCTCATTTTTTAGGCAGAATTTTCCCAGTGGTGCATTTGTCACATTTGAAGCCATCTCTACAAGGAGGTTCTTTGATGCTCGTAATCTTCTTTGACATGGTTGGATGTTTCCAAGAGTTAACCTGTCTCATTGTAAATGCATCTTTGAAATAATAAAATTATCTTTAAATGACATATTTTTCACGTCTCTGAGGTTTTTGAAGACCTTATCTAATTATTTTACCTTATCTTTCTATAGAATCATATCTATCTGTTACACCTAGGATGTATATTCTTGTGATAAAAATAGACTAGTAATTGATATGACCATGATTTGATCAACTAATAATTAACTTGTATAACTTACTTATCCTAAGCAGGCTGCAATAGCACTTTCAAAGTATTGGAAGTAAACCTTGTATTATACTTGAGTTGTATGGGTACAGTACTGCATATTAGAGAAGAAATATGTATAATGTGTGTGAAGAATAATCTTAAATTTCAATTCAATATGATGTATCTAAATAAAATTATTTTGTCTCTATATACAAAATTCTATACCAGTGAATTAAAAATAACCTTATGAGTAACAGTTAAGGCATTAAGTTGAGGAGTAGATTTATTAATCTTATTTTGTCCTACCATACCTATATATTTCTACATTCCCCCTTCTTTCTGATGCTTAATAGGTCTTTTCTGATTTGTTTTATCCTTCATTTGCAAAAACACTCCATCAGAGTTCTCTGCTTTTGAAATAGTGTTGTGCAGACAGCATTTTTGTCAGTCTGTCTTCCAACAGGAGTCTTGAACTTAGTTGATTCTAATTTATATTAGGTGTTCCAACAACCACATGTGCCCTTGCGTCTCTTTGAATCAATGTCTCATTAGAATTCTGTCCATCAAAACAAATAGACTCTGACAGTAAGATAAAATAGCACAGCTATTGTTCTTAAGGTTTATAAGTTAAGTAGCTAGAATGAAATAATTCTTCCACTCTTGATGCTGGAATGTTAATTTGTGCTCTAATTTATTTTCATGGGAATCTGCCCAACTGAATGTTTCTCAAAGGCATGACAAAATGACATCACTAGAAGGCT
This sequence comes from Acomys russatus, assembly GCF_903995435.1. Classification (NCBI taxonomy): domain Eukaryota; kingdom Metazoa; phylum Chordata; class Mammalia; order Rodentia; family Muridae; genus Acomys; species Acomys russatus. Next base: position 84,855,479 of record NC_067138.1, read on the forward strand.
TTTTGAACAAACCTGGACACTGTCAACCTAGAGTTGCATATAGATCTATACTGTTTCCTCGTGTGTTTTCCATCTTTCTCTCAAATGTTACTTGGCCAGAACCTATGTCTTCTTGACTCTGTTCTTTGGCCATAATCAGCACACATCCCACATTTAGTAAGAATTCCACAGATCCTATGCATTGCTATGCTGTTCTAAAGCCCAGAAGATGCATGGTGATCACCTGATAGAGAAGGCAATGGAGCACACTGTGGTCATGAGCTTCATACTCGAGTGTCTCTTCTCTTTAAGACAGAGGAATAAAGAGAGCTGTAAATTTATAATCAAATATCAATATCACAGTTTTGTGTCAGGGTTGGTGACTCATGACAGTTTTCTTGAGACATACAGAGGATCCTTCTCCCTCAGAGATATAGGGCTGTTCTTGTAGTTTTATTTTGCATAATCTGAAACTGTACAGATAATGGAAGATGAGGACTGTGTGGATATGAGGCTCTAAGTGCCATCTCCAGAGACCATGCTGTTTCTATGCACAGTGCACTCACGTATTTTTGTGTGACTGCTTTGCTCTGGGACACTGACATGAAAACTAACATTTCCAAAGTTATGATGAAAGTCATATTTCTTCTAATCTGGTTTCATTTGTAAAGTGATTATGTTTTTGTGTTAACTTATATAAAATTGGTTTCCATAACTGAAGTCTGGTATTCTCCAGATACTTTGCTATGGTTTTCACTGGCAATCCTTTCCAATAAGTGCTGTGCATTATACAGAGGAAGGTCCTTAGGGGATCACTAGATGATGGGGTCTGTGAGTGCAATGCATGTGCAATAAAGTAGGATGGGCCTTTGTTTCCTTAGTACTGTTTACACTGGTCAGTCCTTTGGGAGGTTATTTCTAACAGGGACTCTAGGAGAAGGTGTTCTGTTTTGGGAAGGCCAGTGCGAAGTACATTCCACTGGTATTAGTTTTGTCATCTCTCTTTTTGTGATTTGTGTTTATTTGGAGTTTTCTGAGCTCTTTTTCTGTTGATGAGATGGTTCCACATAAAATGAAGTTTAATGTAATAATGAAAGTGGAGAACTTCACTGGTTTTCAAATCATATTTTTTTTTTTTGTTTAAAGATATCTAAATTGGGCATGGTGGGGCAGCCTTTAATCCCAGAACTAGGTAGGTAGAGCCAGGTGGATCTCTGTGAGTTCAAGGCTAGCCTCGTCTACAAAGGGTGTCCAGGAAAGCGAAGGCTACACACATAGAAATCACTTCTAGGAAAAAATAAAGATAGTAGCTAAGTTCAAAACATATTTAAAAAAGTTTTAAATGGGAAAAATATTGATAAGCTTATCTTAATGTTCCTCTTTGACGAAATGATCAGGTATTTCCTAAGCCCCAACAATAAACTACTCAATGACAAACACCAATCTTCAGATTTATCTCACAGATATGTTAAAAGACTACTACAAGAGTCTTCATTGAGCAGGGCATGGGAAGCATAAAGTTAGGCATAGTAAACACTCTCGGCATGGTACAACTACCTTTGTTGTTGTTTTGTTTTGTTTTGTTTGTTTGTTTGTTTTTAGTTCTTTTAATTTCCTCAACATTTTTATTATACTTTATTCACACTACATCCAATTATTATCCCCTTACTCTTATCTTCCCATTCCCACCTTCACTCCCTCCTCTGTCCTATTCCCCTCCCCTAGACTTCTGATGGCAGGCAGTTTTCTCCCCCACCATCTGACCTCAGCCTCTCTGGTCTCATCATGATAACCAGCATCTCCTAATGAGGGCAAACAATACATTGGGGAAAAGACACCCTCTTTACTAAGTGGTGCTGGACTAATTGGAATGGTAAATGTTGTAATGTATATAAAGGAAACTAGAACCTTACCTCTCAGCCTCATCAAAACTTAAGGCCAATAATCTAGGTTTGAACTTAAGGCCTTGTGTCCTGAAGTTACTATAAGAAAAATTGGAGGTGCAGGTCCCCTTATGGGCCCAGGTAAATAATTTCTAAATATGATTGTAGTTGCTCAGTAATTAAGAAGAATCTAAAAATCGTTTGTACAATCAAGGCTACCCTCAGTTTAGTAAAGAAGAAGATTAAATATTGGCAGAAAACATTTACCAGCTATATATCTGACAAAGTATTTGAGTCTATAATATACCAAAAGCTCAGAAAAACAAATACTGAGAAAATAAATACTCTAATTAAAAATTAAACATGGGTCTACACAAAGTGGGCTCAAAAGGAGAAATAAAAATGGCTAGGATACATCTTTTAAAATATTGAACAACCTTATCAATAAGGGAAATATAAATTGAAACTATTTTGAAATTTTATTTTAGCTTCGTCAGAAATGTTAAGATCAAAACTACAAATGACAATAAATGTTGGATTGAGTGAGGGGTACTGGAAACACTTATCCACTGTTGGTGGAAGTGTAACTGATAGAGCCACCATAGACATTAGACTGGAGATTCCTCAAATATCTACAAGTAGATCTACTATTTCCCAATGATAAACCTGAGCATATTCCCAAATGATTCTAGAACTTACCACACAGATAATTCTTATTCATGTTCATTGGTACTCTATAGTCATGAAATAGAAGCAATATGGATGTAAATTAACAGATAAATGGATAATGAAAATGTGGTACATATGCACACTAAAATTTTATTCAGCTATAAAACAAGTGAAATACAAAACTTCAAGTACTGCCTTGAGCTATAAGTAATTATGCTGAATAAAGTAACATGGACCAAGAGAGAGAGATTTCACATATTTTCTTTTATATGTAGATTCTAGATTTAACTAGCTATATATGTACATTTAAGTTGAAGTAACTATAGAAGTCAGGAAACTAGAAAGGGGTCGTAGATGTTTGCTCTGGAGTGAGAATATTAGAATACAGGCAGTCTGAATGCCTAATGTAGAATAATAGAGCAGAAAGGGTTAAATGATGGGAGCACAAAGGGAAGGAATATTAGAAGAGTTATAGTGAGGTATACTGAAGACTAAGCATCTTTGAGAAGGTCATATAGAAAGAAAATATAGAAACATCGTATTTTAAAATAGTTTAAAAAGAACTATCCTGCACGGTGGGTTAATGCTTTTCCCAAAGGCCATAAGCTATCAAACAAACAAATAGTTAAATAGCACAGTGTCAAATATAGGTTACTCCTTTTGAATTTTTGATCATATGAGTCCCAAACACCTCCATAATATTATATGCTGGTTTCATTGTTCTTATTTGTTCAGATCTTGATAATAAGGCAGAATTGATAAGAGACTCATATACTTGGGTCATAGGACAAAGAGTAATAAATCTGGTGCTGATGGAGGGTTTTGTCCCTGTAGGCTAACTCTCACAGTGCTGAAGGTGCTATGCATGCTACTCTTGGAGTAAAGTTATCTAAACTTTGAAACCTATGAGTATACCTGCAGTAGACTTCCCAAGTCATGCCCAGTAATGCAAAAGTGATACAAATTATACGCAGTAACCAACCACTTTCACTTGTATTTAACCCCAACCCCACATTGTTAACTTTGGTCAGAGGCCCTATAAGAAAACTTACTATATTGTTCTACACATAGATAGTATTTAATTGCATATACAAACTTAACCATAATTTAGTGCATAGCAAATTTTCATTAGTAAGCTTCTTCTTCAGTAGATGACTAATTCAGAGACTTATAAATGGTTAGTGCACATAGAATATTAAACTGAGGAGTGCTCAGTATACCTGTGCATCTATAGCCTAGCCCTTCTTCCCATGTCTCAGAGGCCATCATGGTTTAGGAAAGATTGTAAGAGCCAGATGTTGCAGAGGACTGTTAAAAGAAACACTGTTTGATGGGCATGATTGGGCCACTTTACACATGAGCTCAGAGAGGCCTGACTGCATGAAGACTTATGGAAGATCAAGCCTAAAAGTTCCCAACAGAGATGGGAGAGGGACATATAAAGCCCACACCCACCTGGGAATGTATTTGCAATTAATGGCTGCTAAGGCAGAAAGAGTTAGTTTTCTTCAAGATTATAACTTCTGCTAGCCTTCTTATATTCCAGTGGATTGTCCTCCTCCCATACACTTACTGGTATGACAAGGTAGTCTCAGTGTGCTTAAAAAAACAATATATAAACTGGGAGGGAAATGGTGAGAGGAGTCGGGAAGGAGAGAGTTAAGACAGGTTTAATCAAAACACATTATATGCACCTCTGGAATTTTCAAGCAATTTTTACAAATCAACTAAAACTAAAATGATATAACGAATTGATCAGAGGATTTTACAACTTAAATTTCCTTGTAAACACTGAATCACAGTACAGATAGAGAAGTGCTGGACTTTGAGAGAGAAAATGCCAGGAAAGAATGAATGATAAGGCTAGGCAATAAGACCATGCAATTCTTCAAGATCTATTGGGCTTCTGTAATAAAATTGTTGGGCAGGGTTGTAAAACACGTTGATTATTTAAGATCTAATTATCTAAATTTTAATCATCCTTTCTCCCCATTCCCAGTACTGTTCTGCTGCCAATTCTTTCAAAAGTAGCTCTAATCTATTAATCTCTTTGCCAGATTCTGGGAAAAGAATTACACAGAGTCTAAAACGGCAATCAATCTATCCAGCTACCCCTTATCCACATAGTAAGAAGTTTGGTGGAAATAAAGGAAAAGTGATGTCTTAATGAGATTTGCGAAATAACTGTGGATTTCATTTATGTCTGCTCAACCTGACTAATAGGCGAGTATACATAACAATTGTCTGTAATGCAATACTGAGTAAAACCTGCTGATTTTCCCCAGGGACACTGTAACTGTTCATTACTTTACACTGCAGTATAAATTGGCCCAGTGGGGAGGCAGGCAAAGATTGAAGGGAGCTGAAAACTAAATTACATAGCTATTGCTACAGGGACATCCCCCACACTTGAAACCCTGGAAATCAAGTGCTGATACATATAGCCAATTTCTCTGATTGTTACAGCTCACACACCTTGTTATGTGTTTGGACAAACTACAGCCAGGCATAAAATTATATGTAAAGCAGCTTAGAAATAAGTACTACTTATGCCAAACACTGCATTAAATAATTGTTGCCCAGAAAATGTTTATCTTTTTATAGAAAATTACAGCTATGCATTTGCAGTTGCAACAAAGGTAATTTAAGAAATCTACAAGAACTCTCTTACACTTGAACCACAGAAATACCAGTTAAAACCTGTATGACTAGTTACAAGTTCATTGCTCCCTTAAGGCAGCCATTTTCTTAGCTGAAGAATGGACAGGATACCAGTGCATCCATCACACATGTGTTGTGCCAGCCTTTCAAGATACAAATGTTCCCAGTAATATCCAGCGCATGAAATATCTATCTTTGCTACATACAATCTGTGTTGGTTTTGTTAGCTTATCATAATTCTAGCCTCAGTTCGGCTTTGGGAGAAGGAACTATGAGAAAAGTATTAAAATAGGCAGTCTTAAAACTGTAAGTACTTAAAAACCATAACCACAATAAGCCCAGCTTTAACACTATATATACCAGGATCAATTAACAGCAGGTAACAATTGAACGAAGAAACACTTTTCATTATTCTTACAGTTGTCAAGTTAAAAAGTGTTTAAAGATACCAGTTGTGATCTAGATAGTTTGTTGTTGCTGAGGTTAGAAAGGAAGTATGAGCCCAGGTTTGCTTTGTGATTTTTGTGAATTAATTGTGGGTAAAGATCATTGAGCCAGAGGGCATTTGGTGTTCCCCTTTATCATTCTGTCATATATACATGAGAAAGAATATGACATTGAACCTAGAGCTAGGATGGTGGCCAGCAAACCCTAGGCACCCGCCTCTCTGGGTACCCCATTACCCTGGGGTTATAGTTACTAAGGACCTGAGGTGATTAAAAAGGAGAAAGTGAGCTGATGCCAAAACTCACTGCTGTCTTTCTTACCTGTGGTCGCCTTCTGACCAACTGTTTTATATTCCCGATGCCTTAACTTCCTCCCATGATAAACTGTATCTTCTAACCAGGAGACAGAATAAATATTTTCCTCATTCCACCTTCGGTGCCTCCGACCTTTTCTTCCTTTCTCCCTTCTTACATTGGATTTAAAAGTAGGGCATATTTCAGATCAATGAGAAAATAATTAATAGGAGTCATGAATGGAAGCAATTAGTTATATATTACTGTTGGCTTGTTTAAGAATTTTTTTAGCCTGGTGCAGTGGCACATGCCTGTAATCCCAGAACTCTGGGAGGCAGAGGCAGGCCCATCTTTGTGAGTTCAAGGACAGCCTGGTCTACAAAGGGAGACCATGAGCAGCCAAGGCTACATAGAGAAACCCTGTCTCAATAAAAACAAGTAAGCAAGCAAAAAACAAAGACAAACAAACAACAACAAAAAATTATTTTAGGCAGGAGATGAAATGTGACCTAATTTTAAAAGTGTTTAAAAATATTTAGGGACATATATGAGGGGAAAGATATCCTTCCCTGTGAACAGAACAAGGTATAAGACTGAATGTGTTATGTTTGATATCCTGAAAACACTTTTGTGTTTCCAAACTGAAGCCTTTAAGAGATAAGATACGTTCGAGTGGAAATTGTAAAAGGAATTACATAGAGCTGAAACTCTACAGGTCTTGTGTACCATTTAAAAGAACTTATAGGAAACTAAGTCATTAGTGGAACAATGCCATTAAATTACTTTAAAATAGTTTTCTATTAAAAATTACATTTAGTTAAAAGTGCATTCTTGTTTTATACAACAGGATCTGATGCACTGCTTAATTGCGTGTCTCTCAGAAGCTTAGGAATAAGCTCAGCTGCTCATCCTCCTTTTCTCCACCACTCGGGTACTGTCTGTTCATATTTCCACAGTTGTGTATTCTCACTTCTTTTTTTTTTTTACAGTTTTTTTTATTAATTTATTCTTGTTACATCTCAATGTTTATCCCATCCCTTGTATATTCTCACTTCTAACAAGACTATGTTCTCAAATTCCCTTAGGATTCATCAAGATTACACATATTAAATATTTAGAGAAAGTATTGGATAAATATTTATTATTAATATTGTTATCATATAGTATAATTTTCTGTAGCCAATAATATATTTTTGTTAAGTTATAACTCCTCATATCATTTGATTTATTTTCTTTTAGATAATATTACTCTTTGATTTTATAAGTTAATAACTGGCAAGTCAAACATGAGATCACAAATAACAATGTACTTTATAATATTTCTACAGAAAATGAAAGTAAAAATTAAATAATTCTACAAAATCAGCTTCAGATTTTTATTCCTCTACAAACTAAAAAGCCTTAAGGAGAATACTGATGTGTACTCAACAATATTGAAAGGATTAGTCCAAAACTTCCCTCAACTAAGTGTGCCATTGAATTTTTAAGTTAAATTAAATTGGAGCTGATGCTTACTGTGATAATTGAAAAATGCACCTTCCCCTTCCATATATGTATGTGTGTAGGTATTTATGTGTGTATGCATGTATGTACGTATGTATTCATAGATGACTGTTTATTCTAAACATTGTTCTAAAAGATTTTCAGTTATTATTTATTACATTGTTCTAAAACCTTACTGAATGGGTAATTGTCTATTATTTCATGTTTTCTTAATTACAGATCACCTTCTTACTCCAACTCCTGTCTCTAATTTATATACATATAGGGATACCCAAAGTCTATTCACTAATTTCTACTTATTATGCTTTTAGTGAGCTCAAAACTTTAAAAAGAATAATGTTGCCTGTTTCAATTAGCCCGGATATTTAATTCGGATATAACCTTAAAACCTTCCGGCTAATTTAAAATGAACAACCAATTTGTCATCCTATTCCACATCCTTCTCAAGTACATTGACCACTCTGTTATTTTGGAGGACTCTTCATATGTAAACAGATATATACAGTACATCTGAGATATAAGTATATGATATTGAGATATCACTACTTGGGCAAGGAAATTCAAGCATCTCTTTATTCGGTGATAATTGGAAAAAAGACTGAAAAATATTTGCCTTAGATAAATTAAGAGAAAAACTTCCTTTTCCTCTACTTCCTGTGTGTCTTTAATGTGATAATCAGACTAATTATCACAATGAAAAATATATGTGTTCTATGAGCATATGGGCATATATAAATATAAACCTATCTCAATTTCACTATAAATAACTTTGTGTCAACTCTAACCATAGTATTTTTAATTCTAAGAATAACACCTTGAAGTTTATTTGCTTCATATAGAGTCATTTTAAAGCTTCATGCAGTTGGGAGGGTGAAGTAGGGTAAGCATTGGGGGATTCATCTAAAACATATTATAAACACATTTGAAATTATTAAACAATAAATAAAATACATTCTAAAACAAGTTAGACAAAAATCAATCATTTTCTAGAGTGTTACAACTAGAAACTGTATACTATGCTAAATTCAACACTAAAATTGGATTTTAAAATTGCTCACAGAATTTATATATATATATATATATATATATATATATATATGTTCTGGTTTAGGAAAAAAAGATATACAAAGTAGCCTAATGTCCCTAAGATATTTCATGGTTATTTGTACACTATTGACACCAGCAAATATGTAAAACCACTCTAGATGGTCGTGCCTGATGAGTAGATAAAATAATCTGGAAGATTTATTCCATTGTAAAAAAGAGTGAGATTATGTCAGATTTGGTCAAGTTACGAGAAAGGCAGATTCAGAAGAGAATCACACATTTCCTCTCACACATATGGGATCTAGATATACAAAGTTATGTGTTCATGCACACACACGTATATATGTCTGATTATATAATAATATATGTTGGCTAAATGTAGAATAGGTACCATGAGTCAGGATGATGAATGTAAAGGAATAAGAGACAAGAGGAGGAACAGGGGAAGATAAATCAGTAAATACTTACACATAACTTAAGTATCTTCATTTAGCCTAATATAAAAATGGTTACAATAAATAGGCATGCAAAAACACATGCATATATTGAGATTGCAGAACTGATAAAAACCTATTCATAACTATTATCCCTCTCCTGTGGATTCTCTATGTGTCCAACTGGAGTCACATGGCAACTTCTAAGATAATTTTTTATACTTTTATTTCATTACACATGTATAAAACAAACTACACACAGCAGGGAGAACCATGTGACCATCATGAGAATAATGAGTTCTATACATGTTACATTCATAGTAAACTGGCCGTCTGCATTCGTCCAGTTTGAAGTAAGTGTCTTTCCTGTATTGTTGGGTCTAAATTTCCAAATGAGATTCAATATCTATCCTATCTCAACTCTAATAGCGTAACTTCTTTATCTTGATCTAAAACGATCTTCTCCCCTAACCAACTAAGCTTGGTTGTAAAACTATACTATCTTGTCCTCAATGCCCCTCAGAGACTTGAAAGGAATAAAACTTAAATTTCTGAGTGAACCAGCAGTGTGGGTTAGCAGCTTCCAAAATGTACAAATTGACTTAAGACAGTTTACTGCCTGACCAGTCACCCAATACACTTTATAACGGAGCCTCATCTTCAGCATTCTGGCCTAATATCTCTGCCAGACTTGTTCGCAGGGCAGGAACTAATGAGGACTTGCCTACCCTGACTTGGCAGAGTGCGGCCGTCGACCCTGCCTGCACCCAAGTTGCCCATTTGTAGGCAAATTCTGGTTGTGGCAGGAATGAGGACATTTTGCCCAGTGGCTGGTTTGCCACCTTTGAAGCCATCTCTATAAGGAGGTTCTTTGATGCTCATCACTAATATAAATTTTAAAGCCATATTTACTCTGTGATCTCAACATCAGTTTACTGATGATGTATTTCAAAATTGCTTGGTATTGTACTATAATTTTACCTTTTAAGACAATAAAATAATATATTCCAAATGAATCAAATATTACTAATATCTGAAAACTGAAACAAACAGTTTGTGGTAAGATATTTTCTATCAACTGCACATATTAGTACATAAGAGGTGGAAATTGTATTATTCTGGCAAGAATATATTCATTCTATTTCTTAATTTACATAGGGACTAAATCAAAAAAGCGCAACACCTGTCAGCTCAAATATATCTTTTCCACCCATATCCAGTTCATCTCTAACAGTTTTGGGTCAGCTACAGTGCTATATCATTTCACTGAATCTAAGTCTCCTAAGGTCTCAAGGGAATCACATTGTGTAGGCAATACTTCACTTAAAAAAACAAAAAACAAAAAAGCTATGAATGTCTTCATTGCCTTGGGCTGAGAAGCAGGCTGCTAGTGTTTATTTTACCTCCATACAGCCATTATGTCTGTGGGATGGGAGTGCTTACTCTCACAATACTTATGGTCTACTTCCACACAGCAGATCAAGCATCCAAACCTGAGAAACTACTGAGAAAATTGGCTTGAAAATCAAATCTTTTTGTACTTAACAATAACACACATTTTCTTAGACAGAGAAATAAATATGCACTTACATATTCAAAAATATAAGACAATAAAAACAATGAAACAAGAGAAAGTTCCACTAGATTTTTTGTGTTGGCTTTCATTTTCATATCATTTACTATGTGTATGGATATACATTATTTCAGAAAAACATTACCCAAAGAAACTAAGCTCTTAAATGATTGGCATGTATTTCAATAGCAAAGTTGAAATATTAAGTTATAATTTAAGTTGATGATACAGTTTAGAAATTTAGTAAATTTAAATAGTGTAAAACTATGAAATTCAGGACAGATTTTTTTTATTAATTTATTCTTGTTACATCTCAATGTTTATCCCATCCCTTGTATCCTCCCATTCCTCCCCCCCCCATTTTCCCATTATTCCCCTCCCCTATGACTGTTCCTGAGGGGGATTACGTTCCCCTATATATTCTCATAGGGTATCAAGTCTCTTCTTGGCTACTTGCTGTCCTTCCTCTGAGTGCCAGCAGGTCTCCCCCTCCAGGGGACATGGTCAAATGTGAGGCACCAAAGCTCACACATATTAGAGTAGCCAAATACAGAACCTTGACACTAGCACACACAGGACAGGCTGTGGAGAAGCCAGAATTTAATTTATTACCTCTGGGCATGCAAAATGGTAGAGCTTGGTAATTTTTAAGGAAACTAACACCACTCTGCCCACACTATTCAATCAGTGTGCTTTTTAGTATTTACCTAAAAAACTCTAGCACTATGACATGTACAACAGCTTTATAATTATCAAAAGAGTAGTAAACACTAATTGCTTTACTAAGGAAACAGAAAAAGTAACCCGTGACATGGGCTATCAAAAAATAAATGTTCAACATCCAAAAAATAAGTCACAAGGCAACAAAAACAAGAATCTTCATTGGATACTTCTGTGTAAAACCTAATCTGAAAAGTACTCAAACTCTGATTTCACCTAATAGTGTTTTGTAAAGAGAAATTGGGGATAAAAAGGTTTTTACAGAAGAGGGATAAATAAACAGCAACATACCAAACTTTGGGTCAGTCAGAATGCTCTAGATGACTGTGAAATATGGACACATAACATTAAACATATCTCTAAAGCCACAGAATACTTTTTGGCACTATGCCTAAAGTTACTCATAATGTAAATAATGTATTAATGTAAGCTAATCAATAATAAACAAGTGAATCACGGTGGTGAGGTTCATTGACAGCAAGCGGCATTTGTAATCGGGACAAAATGTTGGTGAAATCCTCATTCTCTATTGTTACAGTGCTATTTTGCTAATAAAGAAACTATTTTAAAAAGTAAATTCCATATAAAGACAGGAATAAAGAAAGAATAATGGGAGAAAGAGCAGCACAGCTGAGGGGAGGAAAAGCCAGTGGAGGAGAGGCTAGAGTAGGAATGGAGAGAAAAGAAAAATGGAACTGAAATTATTGGCCAGAATTTCAAAGAAGAGCATTGTTACACATTTCTATCCTCTTATTTTAGATTCCATTTCTTATCCTATTTGTGTAAGTGTCAAATATAAGCTAAAGTGAATCTTTACAATTATTGAGAGAACATTCAAAACTTCATATGTATTTTTACATAGTAACTCTTTAAAATATATAATTAAAAGTTATTAAATGAATTCTTAATTTTGATCATTCTAGATCTCAGTCTAGATGCTTTCAAAATTATGTATTTGCTCATTCAATTATGCTAATTAAACAGTTGGCATGGTGATAGTCCTGAAGTGATGCTTGAGAATAAATGAAGTTCTAAATTTAAACCATCCTTATGTCAACAGTCAACAAAGAGCATAAAAGTAGTAGATACTGAGCATAGAGTCCTCAATGTATTATGGTATTATAGCCTTTTATTATTTGTAATATCAAGTTATACTAATAAAATGTATCTATGAAATATGTAATTTTTAAAACAATATTCTTCATATTGTTCTGAGGAACCAGCTGCCAGCTGTATTTTCATATGAGATATGTTAACCTCATAACCTTAATCCTGGAAGAGACTTCGGTTGGTGATATATAAAAGTATAAGGGGACCCTGTACATTACTAAAGTAGACTAATACTTGATTTTTTTTGTCTTTTTTTCACAAGTTTGGCAGGAGATATTATTGATAATCTCACAGGTAGAAATTATCTTTAAATAGTTTCTTTATAGTCTTGGATGGTAAATGAAAATGTAAATTAACATAAATTGTCAACTCAGAGTAAGAATTTTCCATGCAGGATCCTGTTTCTAAAAGGTTTATTTAATATTCTATATATAAAATCTCATGATATACACATGTATATATGCATATATGCAGAAATATATACGCATACAAGAGTACAATAGTGCATTCTAGTTTGATAGTGAGTGCTACCAGGGGACGTGGTCAAATATGAGGCACGAGAGTACATGTGAAAGTCATACCCCACTCTCCATTTGTCCACAATTTTTGGGAATTCCTTGCTTTTAATAGCTGAGTAGTATTCCATAGTGTAAATGTACCACAGTTTCTTTATCCATTCTTCTACTGAGGGACATTTAGGCTGTTTCCATGTTCTGGCTATTATGAATAAGGCTGCTCTGAACATGGTTGAACAAATGTTCTTGTTGTGTGCTGGAGCATCTTCGGGGTATATTTCAAGGAGTGGAATAGCTGGGTCTTGAGGAAGCCTTATTCCCAGTTTTCTAAGATAGCACCAGATAGATTTCAGAAGTGGTTATACTACTTTGCAGTCCCACCAGCAATGAAGGAGTGTTCCTCTCTCCCCACATCCTCGCCAGCATGTGGTGTCACTTGAGTTTTTGATCTTAGCCATTCTGATGGGTGTAAGATGGAATCTCAGAGTCGTTTTGATTTGCATTTCTCTGATGCCTAAAGATATTGAGCATTTCCTTAAGTGTTTCTCAGCCATTCGATATTCCTCTGTTGAGAATTCTCTGTTTAGTTCTGAGAGTGGGGACTGACTTTCACAAAAAACTCTGGTGCCCCATATTTGACCATGTCCCCTTGATGAGGAGGCCTGGCAGCCCTCAGAGCAAGGATAGCAGGGAACCAAGAAGAGACTTGATACCCTATGAGCATATACAGGGGGAGGCAGTCCCCCTCAGGCACAGTGATAGGGAAAGGGAGTAAGGGGAAAATGAGAGGGAGAGAGAAATGAGAGGATACAAGGTATGGGATAACAATTGGGATGTAATATGAATAAATTAATAAAATATATTAAAAAATAAAATATTTTAGATTTAAAAAAATATAGATGTAGCTGACATGAGTGCCTTCAGATACTTTGCCATTTGCAAATACCATACTGTTGTTATAAAATTACTTATTATTCACAGATAGGGACTGGCTTGCCTGTATTGCTGCCTTGTCCTGCATTTCTTCTGCCCTTGTTACTATTTTCTCTCAGAAAAAAATATTTCCTTAAAGTGCTGGGATCTCCAAATTAATTTAGTAGTTTCGAGTCTCTTAGTGTTGAGTTGGTGGGCTGGATGCTGCTTATCGCATTCTCTGCTCATCACTCAGCAGTGCATCCCATGACCCCTGGAGTCAACATGCCCTTTTACTATGCTCTCTGAGGAGCAATGAACTGATGTTCCCTGATGAAAGCATCTTAAAGTAATGCATTTCACATAAAATGTGAATAACATCTTAGAGGACTTCAGTGGTTCTACTCTTTCATTGTTCACTCACTGGGATCCAAGGGGAAGCTGGAATGCTTCATTTTGAGGAAACTGTACTTCATTCTTCATGCCTAAATTGCCATTATCTTCAGAAAGGCATCTTTGCTCTTTGGACTGATAACACTTATCTTGATTTTTTTTTCAATTTTACACAAGATATGTCACATGTAGAAAAGTAGATACATATTTTATTTGAATAACTGTGTTTGTTGTTTCTTGCCAAAATACCTAAGTCCCTTTGGCCTCTTCATTTGGGTAGGCTTCATACTATTTCATTGATTTAGAGCTCCTTTCTGAGTTCCTACACAGTAGGCCATTTTGAGAAGGACAGGGATAATGTCAAATGATTACAAGTTACTTGGAAACTTCAGTGTACAAAAACATAGTAGATAGTGTTATGCTCATTCTCATTAGTAGTTACACACTGTTCTGACTATAAAGTTGCTCAATAGCTAGATGCTAAATATTAATATTAATATAAATTAAACATAAGGACATAGATCAAGGACTAACAAACTGCTGCTGATGGTTCACATCTTCCTGGTGCATGGGTTGTACTGATTGCATGCTAATAATGGGTTGAGGGAGTTGAAAATCATACATTGTATAAGTAGTCTGGCACATTTATTAAAATACGTACAATATAGTCTTTTTTATAATGTTTTCCATGCTTAAAATAAAATGTAGATTTAGAATTTCCTTTAAAAGCAGAGAATACACATTTGATAAAAAATAAACCTTAGAAAAGTAACCCTGCCCTGGTGCTTTGAACAGAAATGGCCACCATAGATTCATGTGTGTGAATGAATGCTTGGCCATAGGGCGTGGCACGATTAGGAGGTGTGGCCTTGTTGGAGTAAGTACCACCTTGTTGGAGAAAATATGTCACTGTGGCGATGGGCTTTGAGGTGCTACATGCTCAAGCTGTGCCCAGCGTGGCACACAGTCTCCTGCTGCCTGTGGATCAAGATGTCGACCTCTCAACTGCCTCTCCAACACCATGTCTGTATGCATGCTGTCATATTTCCTGCCATAAGAATGACGCATGGAACCTCTGAATATGTAAGCCAGTCCAAATGAAATGCTCTCCTTTATAGGAGTTGTCATGGTCATGTGTCTTTTCATAGCAATAAAACCCTAATTAGACACTTCGCGATGTTGATAAAGGCCCTCCATGAATTAATACATTTGTACTATTTATAAGACACAGCAACCCAGTGAGCAAGTACTAATAAGCTATCCTCATATAGTTTCTCCATTTAATTTTTCTCTCTCCTTTTATGGAATATACATCATAATCCTATACTTATAAGTGACCGTTACATTCCAATATAAGGAACAATTGTAAACTTGACGTCTTTGCATTAATACTTGTTTGGATGCTGATATCCAAAATTAACTATACTTTATGAATAGATTAAATATGTCTTCACATTAAAGATAAATTTTACTACCCTTCCTTGAATTATTAAAGTTGTTTTTCAACTATTTCACGGACTGAAATATGAAATTTTTGTTAAATAAATGTTTTGATTCAATTTTTGGTCTCCATGTACAGGAGAGTGGCATTCAGCAGGCCTTGAGTTTCTGTACTGAAATGGCAATATCATCATCAAGTACAGCTCCAAAGCAAAATATTGGATATTGGATGGGAACCACCTGCTGGTGACTTTGTTGGGTCTGAATTTCACACAGGTGAGAAATAAGTCTCATTTTTGGTACATTAATTATTTATTTCTAGCACACTGTAGCATGGCTCAGTAGGATCACAGATAATTCTATTACCTATAGTGGCATCTGGATGACACATATAAGAATAATCAGGTATTCAGTGAAGATAAGAGGGACATATAGAAAAAATCTTTAGGGATATTAATGGAGCTAGTTGGAAAGTTGTTGTCTGGCATTGCAAGGACAAAAGCATCCTTTCTCTCGCAAAATCACTACACGGGACAGAAGAGGGTGAGAAAGAACTGAAGGATGAAAAGCCAAGAAGCCAGAATCAGCAGAAAGAGCCAAGCTTCAAAATACAGGAGAAAAAGCATCATTTTCTTAGAAAACACTTGAGGATATATCATGATGGTTGGCATCCATTTGGTAGCTTGGGGTTTGCAGTACATCATTTAGGTCAACATACATACAGAAGGGAAAGAGGACATTGATGTTTCCAAAGCAAATCTGAAAGAGGAAACACATTCAGTTGGGTAGATGTCTATACACAGAGTGGTGGGACATTAGAAATGCTCCCCATGGGTTTATGTGCAAGCATCATGGGGTACCATGTCCCTCTGACAGGATAAGGCACTTCTGTCATTCCAGGTTTAGAAGCACCACATGGAAAACAAGAGAGCCATGTGGTTCGATGATACATGGGCACCCAGTAGCTCCATAGGCATAGTCTAGGACCATATCGGCTTGGCTCTCTGACCCACACATTCTTCCCAGGCTTAGAACACCTCCTGCTAGTCCTAGGAACAATCAAATTTCTTTACATCACTAAGCATCTCTCCCCTCCTTAACTCTTGAATGGAGAGACCCCAAAGCACAGAGAAGGCATCCAGCAGGGCTTGAAAATGGTTCAAATCTCCTTGAATGGTCTGTGGATAGTAGTGGATGATCTCTGCCCAATGATTGGATTCTTTAACCCAGTTTCTTCATCTGGGCAGTAGGGACCCTGCAGCAGCCATGGATGAACACTGATCAAGGTGTCAGAGGCTGAAGCTGTTGGGAGCTCTCTTGGTACCACTGGCCCAGTCTGTTTCTGTGAGCAAGGCCACCACCCAGGCTTTGCCTGCTGTTATAAATATCTTTTTAAGTATCGCAAAGAGTCACACTTTATAATTAATGAGTTTCAGGTGAATTTATTTTACATTTTATGATGCAAGTCAACAATGAATATAGATGAGATTCCTTAGATTATACTTAATTTAATGTATAACTCTGATCTATATTCAGTACATATTTAGACAGTTGGATGCATAACCAAGTCATATATTTTGGTAGAATAAAAAAGTAATATTAGATTAAGAACATGTTTTGAGTTGTAATGTGTGTGTATGATATGAGGGCATGTCCTATCTGTGTTTTTATATGTGTGTATGTACTGTTTTGGTCCTTGCCTTCAATATTTGTAGAGATAGGAACCTTTGTCACTATTGCGTACTAGACTAGGTAGACCATGGCTGTCAAGTCCCGCTTGTCAACTTTTTATGTATCTTATTCATGGCAAAGTGCACAGCTTATTAGAAAGAGCTTGAAAACAAACCGAAGTAAATAGGAATCAAAGTGAATTACCATTCCAGGAAGATATCTCATTGGGTAAAGGTATTTGCCATACAAACCTAGTAACCTGAGTTTGCTTCCAAGTAGATGGAAAGAACAAATTGTAAAAAAAAAAAAAAATTGTTTTCTGTCCCTTACATGCAAAACATGCGAACTATGACATGTGTACACACACCATATAATGTTTCCTAAAAAAATCAAAAACAATATTAATTCTTATCTGAATAGATAGTGTGAATGAATGAAATAATGTCTCTGACTAATTTCTATTTGTTTAAAAGAGTGATTAGACTCTCTCTCCCTCTCTCTTCTCCTCTCCTCTCCTCTCCTCTCCTCTTCTCTCTCTCTCTCTCCATTTTCTCCTCACTCACTCTCTCTCTCTTCTCTACTTTCCAATCTTTCTGATCTGCTCTGTCCCTTCTTTCTCCTCTTCCTCTCTCTTGAAACAGCAATTAAATAAATAAAATTCTGATTAGGAGCCTACATGCCATTTTTTTGTGAATATTTGGTGTGATAGCATATAAAAAGAATCATACACTGTCAAGTGTTATATCTATTCCCTTGTCCTGCAAGGAATAAAATTATTCCACAGGCACATGCATGTACAGTTTTCATTCTGCTAAGCTTTTGAGGTTCTATTAAATGAACCCTGAAGCTAAGGGTGTTAGTGACTAAACAGGTTATTAAATTTAACAGGAACCATTGGAGTGGTTACAATGTAATATTTAATCTATTGTAAACCCGTCCCGATAATCCTAGTGAGAGTACAATACTACAAGGACAAGTCAGTGAACAGTTCTTTTGTGTGTAGTTTTGTTATTTGCTATTTATCATTATTCTTATGTATGTTCTCTAATTATTTTGTAGGAAGGAAGCAGAAAACAATAATTTCAGCTAGGTTTAGAAGTGTGGAAAGTAGCCTAATTAAAAGATACAGAGTTTAAAAGGAAAGGCTATATAGGTGTGTATTGTCAAAATTACAGAGAATAATGGAAAGTCAGGTGCAACAGAGAAATATCTGGGGAATAAAAAGAATATGTCGGAGGCCTTCTGTGCCATCCAGTTCCAAGAGGAATGTCTTTTTTCTTTTTCAGAACAGTTTATCGGGTTACAAATCTAAGGTTAATGTCAAGAACAGTTCTAGGCCTGAGTACAGATGTCTGTAATCACAGCATTTGGAAGATGGAGGAAGGTTGGCAGTTTATGGTTAATCTAGGTTATTTTAAACTCATATAGAAACAAATGGAAAAAGAGAGAGAGATGACAGAAAGAAGGGCTTGCATTTGAGCAAGATTCTAAGAAACACAAAACATCTTAGCTCATCCCTGTCAGGTACAGTCATCCTGAAGATGCCATCACCCTACTGTGCATATAACAAATGCCAGGTTTTTGCCATGCCACAGGAAGTGGCTAGAGTTAAGCTTCTCATAAAGTTTGGCCTCTGGCTCCAGGTGAGTCTCATTCTTGCAGGACTAACTAATGGATTTGAAAGGCATAGGACCCTGAGGGGCTGTTGAAAGGCCTTGGAAAATTATTACCTGACTCCAAAGATCATTCTGAGTGAGGTAACCCAGACATAAGGACATATATGATATGTATTCCTATAAATGGATTTTAGTCATATAGCACAGCATAAACATACTAAAATACACAGATACAAAGAAGATAAGTAACAAGGTGGACCCAGGGAAAATGATTAAATCTCACTCAGAAGGGGAAATAGGAGACACAATGGAAGTACCTGAATAGAATGAACAAGGTAAGAAGAGGAACGCAGAAAGAAATGAGATTGGAGCTCAGAAATGGGGAAAGTGGGGGTGGGAGTACAGAGGGCCTGCAGAGAGAAGAGAAACTGGGTGAAAGCATCTCTGTGACAAGCTGGAGACCTAGGATAGGGTAGCCTTCTGGGGGAGATAGGGGTGACTCTAGCTGAGACTTCTTGTAGCAGGGGTAATGGAGACTGAAGAGGACACCCTCTAACTAGACAGGACTCCTAGTGGAAGGAAGGGAACACCAACCCACACACAAAAACTTTGACCCAAAAATTACCCTGCCTACAAGATGTGCAGGGATAAAGATAAAGCAGAGATTGCGGGAGTTCCAAAAATGCCTGGACCAACCCGAGACCTACACCATGGGAGATAGTCACCCTTGACACTATTAATGATACTCCACTGTGCTTGCAGACAGGAGGCCAGCATAGCTGTCTTCTGATAGCCTACACACAGCAGTGGGTCAAAACATGCTGAGAATCACAGCCAAACATTGGCGAAGCTTAGGGAGTCTTGTGGGAAAGTGGTGGGATCGAAGGATGTGGACATGACAGGAGCAACACAAGAAGCAAACAGAGACAACTAACTAACCAGGGTCCAGTGCGACTTAAGGAGACTGACCCACCAGCTAATAACCATGCATAGACTAGATCTAGGCTCCCTACACAGATGGAGATGATGGGCATCTCCGCCAGGAGCATGCAATGTCTCTGGCAGGGACTAGGTTGCCTGCTTTTTGATCATTACTCCCTGGTGGGACTACCTTGTCATGTCATAGGGTACGATGGTTTGCTCACTCCCAATGCAACTTGATGTGCTGGTGTGGGTTTATGTTGGCATAGGACTCACTTTTTCAGAGGAATAGGCCAGGGAGCATGGGGGAAAAGGGAGGGAGAGAGGGACCAGGAGGACAGGAGGGAGAAGGCTATGATCTACATGTAAGGTGGATAAATTATTTAATTTATTCATTCATTAAAAAAGAAAGTTACAAAGCCTGATCTCTTACACAGGTTTCCTATGACATCTTTAAAACTGAATTCAGTGTTTCAGCAATGAGTGCTTCTTTGAATAGTAAGACGGCGATGAAGCTAGTGGAATGAGACTCTTACACCAGTACAGAGTAACTGGTGACTCCACTCACCTCATTGCTTTGCTTTATTATTGGTAGGGGCTTCTTTTTTTATTCCAGCTCCTACCATGTTCCATTCTCTCCTTCCTAGCTTTTATATGATTAGCTTCTTTTTCTTTAATTGTTTTAACATGTGTATATGTGTATATTTACCAAACATAAAATGCATCCTATTTAGTCTTTATAATATTATTGTACATATATGTTTTCAGAGCTGAACTAGAAGGGCCTTAGATACATAGCAGGAATTCTTCTCCTAAGAAAGGATAATTCTGAAAGAAAATCATTCATCCCTAGTCAAGCAAACACTGACAAGGAAAGCATTGTAAAGATTTTAAAGCATCCTGTATTCTACAGTACCACAGCACACTATGTTCTCAATAATAAACTGAATTTACAGTTAATGAAGTTTTGAATCTGAGTTTTGCTATATTGCTTGTCCTCATTGGTTAATATAGCCCGTACCAAGGCCTGACTCCTATGACCCATGGTTCTTCTTTATGATCATAATTT
The DNA here is from genome assembly GCF_903995435.1 of Acomys russatus. Taxonomy (NCBI): domain Eukaryota; kingdom Metazoa; phylum Chordata; class Mammalia; order Rodentia; family Muridae; genus Acomys; species Acomys russatus. Next base: position 84,876,335 of record NC_067138.1, read on the forward strand.
CTTAAGATCTCTGTGGCTATAATCCAAGGATAGCTCGGTCTTGAGGAAGTCCTAGAAATTATCATAATGAGTGAGTTCACCTAGAAGCAAAAAGAGACAAACGGCATATACTCACTTATATCAAGACAGTCCAAGGGATACGTCCCATGAAAAACTTTACTTACCAGGAAAGTGGGTGAGAGGAGAGGACATCCTATTGAGACTTTAGGTGAGAGTAGCATGGAAAAATGGGAAAATAGTAGGATCCACAGGGTCCTGGAAACCTACAAGAAGAACTTTATGACAGGCGGATCTGGGGCCTGGGGTCCTTCTCAAACTAAGGCACCAGCCAAGTAGAATATAGGCAGTAAACTTCGAACCCCTACCAAGACCTAGCCGACGAACAGGATATTCTCCACCGGTGAGTGGAAAGTGAGATCTGACTCTCACACGAACTCTGGTGCCCCTTTTCTGACCACGTCTCCTCGATGGGGAGGCCTGGCAGCACTCAGAGGAAGGATAGCAAGTTACTAAGAAGAGACTCGGTACTCTAAGAGCATATATAGGGGGAGGAGATCTCCCTCAATCACAGACATAGGGGAGGGGAGAAGGGGGGAAGTGGGAGGGAGGGAGGAATAGGAGGAAACAAGGGAAGGGCTAACAATCTATATGTAATATGAATAAATTAATAAAAAAAAGATCTCTGTGGCTAATATATCCCTTATCCCAACCTAAAAAACATGCTGCATGGTTCTTTCCTTATGATAATAATTTATCTTAGTTTTGAGTACAGCTAAGAATTATAAATCATATGGTGTCATTTTACCAAGTTATTATAATTTGTACATTTCGGCTGAAAACAACAGTTTACAAGTGAGTAGTAAACATGGAGGTATAAAAACTTCAAATCAAAACTTACATGAGAAAATCAATTTAGCTCTTGAAGCATTTGGTAATGCATGTTATTAGTTAATACTTGAATGCTGCAGAGGATTCAGTGTAAACAGTGGCAAGGGAGATGCATGGGATGACTGGGCCTCAAGACATAGCAGCTCAGAGTGCAGCCAGCATAAGCTGAATCCTAATGAGAGGTGCCAGTGCTAGCTGTTTACACATTCACATTGCCACAAGCCTGCCAGCTACACTTTAATTTAATGTATCTTCAGGACTGCATGAAGATAATTTTGCTTTTTCAACTTTTGAAACATTTATGTGGTAAATATATCATTTTTCTTATTTATGGAGTTTCAATGATGAGTTAACTACATCTCCTAAAGCAAAAAGGAAAATAAATGAGAAAGAAACTAGGAAAGACAAATGGCTAAATTAAGTAGATTGTTTTCTATTAAAACTACAGGCAGGATGAAATATACTCTGCTTGCTATTGTTTAAAAGGCAGTGAGAATGAAAAGAGAACAAAAATGGTGTAATTATAAATCTTCGAAGTTATTTAGTGGCTAAAAGCATTAAATTTTCTAATGCAGAAATAGTGCTTATATCTATGTCAAGATAAATACATTAACATTTCATGTTTCAGAATTGTACAATTTAAATCTTTGTAAATAAAAAGAACATGCTGTAGCCTTGGTTTATTTCTCTAGGTGACCCACTGTCCTTGTATAATTAAGCAGAAAAAGGAAAAAAAAAAGGTTCATTTGAGTTTTACAGAGAGTCAGGGCTTTCTTTACTCTACTGTTTAAAATACATTGTTTTTATACACACACACACAAACTGGCATGTGTGCACACAAACAATCACCCACCTCTATCTCTCTTTTCTGATGTTGGTTTTTTAAAAAAGTTTATTTAATGTGTATTATATGTTTGTGAATATGTATGGAGATAAGAGGACTGAACTCTGTCCTAGGCTTGGTAACAGCTGCTTTCACCTGGTGAGCCTTCTTGCCAACTGTGCTATGTTTTTTTCTTGCAGTCATTACCATCTGGAACATATGTAATTTTCAATATTTGTTATTACTTGGTAGTTAAAGGCTGTGTTCTGCCTGCCAACATTACATTAGGATGTTATAAATACTATAGAGGAATACTAGTCCATACCCTGTCTTATTTCTGGGACCCAAAACTATGCCCACCACACTGTAGACCTGTTAATGTTTTCAAGAACAAAAGCAGAAGAAAGAAAGTGCAAGAGGCAAAGTAGGAAATCACTGCTAGGAGTGGATACCACATGCATGTGGCCCAAGGCAGAGTGAAACTCGTAAGTGCTTCTGGAAGTGAGTCCCTACGTCTCTTGAGTCTTACTATATGAGAAGAAATGATGCCTGTGGCTGGATCCCTCATCTAAATGCTTTCTATCCTTGCTTGATTTCCCTCCATGTGAAATTTTCAAGGCGTGTCTTACACTGGGAAGATGGAGAGGAGGAATTGTGTAAGAATTCATGGATGACACTAAAGTAGGCTCTGTGGACTATGTTAGCCTTGTATGCACATAAAATTGTCTAGAAAGAGAACAATGGTAGTTTACCAGTTTTGTGGGATGTGACATAAGCCTTGCTAGTAATAAATCAACCAATCACATATGTATGTATGTATGTATGTGTGTGTGTGTATGTATCACAAAGTCTTCTATGTTGACGTTCTAATACCTATTTCTTAGACCTCAGTGTATGTGAGATCATCACTAACTACAAGCCCTTTGTGATTTTGGTTCTTTGATACTGAACTAAACTTTTTTGTAGTTAATACCCTAAATCGTGTCTATGTTACCTTTACTAACATTTACTCTACTACCAGATGATGCTTAGTTCCTAACTAAATTACACCCTCTAAAAAGCAATTGAACAGGACCCAGGGTGGTAACACATTTCTGTATCCCAAGCAGCTTGGAAAACTGAGACAGAATGGTGGGATAAATGAAAGCTAGAGCCTAGTCTATAACACATGATACCCTGTCTTTAATGGAGGAAGAATTAAAAGCATTATAAAGAGTTAGGGGATAAATTCACAGTAAAGAGCTTTCTGTACTGGCATGAAGACCTTAGTTTGGGTACCCAACCTCCATGTGAAAGACAGACATTCATCTGTACCTTTGTGTTGTGTAGGCGTGCATCCAGCCACTCTGGCCAAAAGAGTGAGCTTGAAAATTGATTATATCCTCCAAATGACTCAGCCTGCTTCCCACATCTCCCTAAGCAGCCTCACATCTGTGTTTATATATTTTATGTTGACATGTGACCCAATAAGTGTCATTAGGATTACTGACATAAACACAGGTACACAGGTGTGAAAGTAATATAATAAAACCTATTATTATTTATTATTCATTTATGCTATAAATAATTTAAAGGGGGCCTAAAACTCATGCCATAATGTCAAAGATAGACACTGCATATTTGGAGTAGGAAGGTCTCTTTGTTATTAATAATATGGCCAAAATTAATAATTTGGTGTATGGGGTAATAAAGGAAGACAATGGCTGATGCTGACCTGCAGCTTTCGCAGGTGTAAGTGTAGAAGAATACAGACACAGACACAGGAAACAGGCATGCAGACACAAAATAATAAAGAGATCATTGGGCAAAATAATTAAGGTAAATGATTAACAGTAGTGTGTTTAAGTACTACCTAATTGCAGTTACTATGTTAGCATAAACAAATAAACTGGGACAGAATGTATTCTTTGCTAAACATGTATTACTAATGGTAGTGAATATGAATCCATACTTTTAATAATTATTTTAAGGACTGAAATGACTCTCTTGACTGACCACAGGATGACTTTAATTCCAAAAAGTCCTGATGGAAGAACCAAGTTAGAAGGCTAAGGGTTCATCTGTCCCTCGTCTCCAGTGTCCCCGGCATCATTATCATTCAATCCTATCTGATACTTTTTCATATTAACGTAATTTTATAGTTCAGTGAAGGGCATTGTAATTACAACTGGAAAGTTCTGCATTAAGCCTACTTCATTTATTATTATTCATTTGTAAAAGTTTTATTCTCAGACAGTCTTATGGCATCTTAGTTTTATTCATTAATGCTGTGTATACAGTCTGCGTTATACAGCAATTTCTTGGTTTTAGGTGATGATAAATGTTCCTCTTTCAACATTTTTGTATTAAGCTATAGCTTTCTCATTATAATAGTGAAAATAAGCAAGTAGTGCTAACAATAATGACAAAACTAGGAAGAGAAAGAATGGGAATGAAGGCAATTAGAGATAGTAGGCTTTAGAGGACTTTTTTTAAAAACAAGAATTGAGCTAACCAATTAATAGGTATGTCCATATTTTCACAGTGACCGACATGCTGTGGCTCTCACCGCAAAGACAATTTAAAAAAGCATTGTAACAGTTATTATGATTAGAGTCAGATTATACGTAGAGGAAGCCAGGCAGCATAGCTGGACCAGTTATGAAGTGGCACTAACATCAGACATAACAAAGGCTCTGTGGTGATAAGTAGAAGTGCCTATTTTCTAAGTGTACTTTCTTTATTGCTGGGATCAAAGCAAAAGATTGAGGCCTACTTTGCTGCCCTGAAATTCTAACAGATTATAGTGTGTCCTTCCTTAGATGTCTTAATTGCATTATTCATCAATGTTTACTTATGCAACTTCCATTTTGGCTTTGGCTTCCTCCACAACACATCATCAAGGCCACAAATCTTATGTACTACCTTAGTAACATGAAATGTTTATAAAATTCATCATTGTCCAACCAGGGTAGCCTCATAGGAAAAGGCAGGAACCCACATGGTAGAAGAAGAGAACCAAGTCCAGCAATTTGTCTTCTGCCATATGTGCTCTGTGTCACGCATGTGCATGCACACACACAAGCACACAAACACACACATACACACACATTTTAATTGACACATTATTGTCATATCTTGTGAAATTATGGAGGTTAATGTGTTAACTTATAGCAAAGTAGTAAGTGTAATACTTCATATTAAACTGAATCCATCATGAAGAGTTAAATAGACAGTAAACACCACCTAATAGAATACGTAAATCAAAATAGCTATAAATAAGTCTCAATATTACTGTATCCTCTTTTCTCCTCTAGGCACTATGAGATTGTTATTATATTCTTAGTTAAGTGTTTAGAACTCTTGTTCCCACAACAGCAGTGATGCTCACAAATGGGTCCCCATGGCTGTGATTCATCACAGAAATCTGCTATCAGCATTTTAAAATGAGGGGTTGAGAAGAACACATTTGCACAAGAAATAACCCATTAGTATTCAGCAAAGAGAATCTCATTGTGGACACAGGCAGCCATTCATCCTCTCTCTATGCTTCTCTTACACGGGACAAGTGGGTAACAAATAGGGGCACCATGACATAGGTCTATCATAGGAACAATGAATAAGCTAAAGGGTTTAGTGTAAATAACTATCACTAGAAGGATTTATATACTAAATATTCAGTGGTATTTTCCCTTAAGAACTCATGGAAATAAATGAAAATATAAGAGGTACTATAATTTTATTAGCTCTGATAGGATGCTGAGCCTGCTTTCCTAATAATTTCCTTTTTTACTGTTGTGTGAATGATTTCATGAAAGTCACCTTAAGCTCAATAAGAGGGATTTTCTAGTTCTTTTATGATCATATTCTCTTCTAAGTTCAAAGACAGAAGGATAGTGACTAGTCCATCTTCTGTACCATAATGGAAATGGTGTACACAGGCCATATTGTTTTCTATGGTAGCACATGCATTTCTTACCAATATAAAGGAAGGATATTGTTGAATCTCGGGATGTTCACACTATAAATAAACCCATCTCCAGAGACCACTGATCATTTTCTAGTAAATAAAGAGTGTCTGCTGAGCTTGCTGTCAGCTTATTATATATTTGCTTTATTAAAAAAATGCTGAATTACTTTCATACTAACAAAAGCCAAGTCCAGTCATGTTATCCTCCAGGCCTTGCAGATGCTTCGCCATATTAAGTGAAATATGCAGTTCTTGTATTTTACATCAAAGTGACCAAAATAAACTTTACTCCATCTTTGCTCATCTAAGCATATCACTCAGTAAAACTCTTCCCTTTCCCTCTCACACGTCCCCATCTCCTGTTATCGGTAAAATGCTGCATTTCTCTCCAACCACTAAACACGGAGCAAATACCATCTATTTAAAGAGTTTTGCCCATTTCATGATCAGTTAAATCTGGCTCATAGTAAACATGCTTTAAACAAAAATTCTAATCACCTTTGGATAGTGCAGTTTTCCCACAAGTAAAACCTAAGAATTGTTTTTAATCTGCTGAGAGATGTTCATCAGATGTACACTTTCCTTCTCATTACAGAACTTTTAAATGAGCCACACTTCACAGCTCAAAGTGTGGAAGATGTCATTAAACCAGCATCCTAATCAAGAAGGTGTAAAAATTTTAATTAAACTAATAGCAGGCTGACTCAATTATTCTAAAATATATTAAAACACATGCTGTATATGTGATTGCAATCATAATTTGTATACAATTTTTATTTACAGTTTTTATCATTACCTAGACTTAAACTATTTTAGGCATAGTCAAAATCTGCAGGCACACATACACACAAATACACATATAGAATCATATGTTCATATATACACATTCAATTGTAAATACCAAAGTAATCATAATGTAAACATTTTGAATATATGTCATACCCCTTTATCCTGTATGGGTAAAATTCTATTCTAAGCCCTATTTTAGGATATTATTATGTATATTTTCACCTCACATTATGGATAATAATTTCACAACTTTTATTTGATATCAGTGCTCAAATCAACTCCTTATTTTCTAAAGTGAAAAAATATCACCTTGAGAAAAAACAGCACTGAATGAAATTATATTTTTTTAAAAAATAAACATTCCTTTCATCAGTTTACCTCATTGCTCTGAATTATTCTTATTTCCTTTTACAATGGTCACACCTTTGTTTTACTTTCTTTGACTCTTTTCTCATATATTTCCTTCAAAGGCCAAGAGCCTTTAAAGATATTATATTTATACAATGCTGTGTGATTTTACTATGAGATTCACATGACTTTTACCTACCACATAAAAATAACCTAGCCTCCATTATTTGTACTTTCCCCCATGAAAACGGCCTAGGTTTGTGTTAGAGTCAGAGGCTTGTGCTTGCCCCTTCTTCAGTTTCTATATTAGCTTTTCTTCATGTCACTGTTGAAAAGAGTTCATAGAAAACAGTTATTGAAAGAGGTGCATGCTGGCTTGTGATTTCATAGGACTTTAGTTTATCATAGCGTTGCAGGCAAGGTGGAAAAGCAGAGTGTTCGAGGTAGGTGGCAGCAGGCCTTGACACAGAGAAAAGAATCCTATCAGATCCTGAATAAAACCCTTAAATGCCTAAATTTAGTGGCTTATGGCCAGCTAGCCTCCACAAAAAAGTATTCAACAATGTCCCACACAGTGCTAACAGCTAGGGACTGAGTGTTCAGACACAGGTGCCTGTGATAGAGCCACATTCTAATTGTAACTTTTTACCCAGGCATGAATTCTCATAGTTTGAACAAAAAAATTATTTTGCACCATGTCAAGAGTCTCTTGGGTTACATAGCCTCAAGCATTTAATAATCAAGAACCTCTTCTGAGCCCCAACATTCCCACTATTAGTAATTGTAAAAATCAAGATTTCATTACCTACATCTATATTTTCTTTGCAAAATACAAGGTCACAGGGTGCATATTATCATTTGAAAATAGAGAAAGAGTGGAGGGACCACAGTGAGAAAATATTGGAAGAAAATAACATCACAACCAGGAAAGAGCTGGAGTGAATGGCAAAAGGCCAGGCATCGAATACTGCAGCTTTCTGTCCAGCTGTAGGATACAGCATCTGGACTCTAACATAGTTCAACAGGTCTGTTTCTGCAGCAGACATCACACGTGCTTTGCATTTCTAGCGATCTTTGCTATCTATTCAAAGTCAGGCTTCATCTCCACCGTTGCACACACAAAATCAATGAGTCACGCATGTAATTGGAACCTCTTATTCATTCCCTCTAATGCTTTTCTCTGAAAGCCTGATACACACTTCAGTGATCAATTTTACCTTCTATGCCCTTCTTACCTTGTATGTTCCTCTGTCTTAGTTTGGGTTTCATTGCTGTGAGAAGACGTCATAACCAAGGCAACTCTTATAAAGGAAAGCATATAAATGGGGCTAATTTACAGTTCCAGAGGTTTAGTCCATTATCATCATGGCTAGAAGCATGGCACTTTTCAGGCAGACACGAGGCTGAAGGATCTGATGGCTCTACAGTTTGATTTGCAGGTAGGAGAAGAAGGCTGTGTGGCACACTGTATTAAGCTTGAGGATGTAAGACCTAAAAGCACCCTTGCAGTGACATTCTTCCTCCAACAAGGCTATGCCTACTCCAACTAGGCTACATCTCCTAATAATGCCATACCTATGGCCAAACATTCAAACACAGGAGCCTACAGGGGCCATAATTATGCAAACCATTATACCGTCAAGTAGCCACACTGCACAGAAGATTCTAAGTGCCCAGCACAAGATAACTCTCCTTCCTTGGCCTATGGCTGCATCTGTCCTTGAATGCCTGTGTAGCTGAATCTAAGAGAACACATTCTGAGGAGGCACCTTCATTGTAGCACTTTTTCCAAGTGGAAGCAATTCCAATACAAATGAACTTTAAACACTGAGCCAGTCAGTGGCTACGTTCTGGCATTCAAAGTATCTTCCATGTTGTCCAGCTATTCCATGTAAGTGTTTGTTATCCTTTTCTGGTCAAACAGCTCACAATGCCCCACTCTGGATCTGCTTAGTATTCTCCTTTTTTTTTTTTTTCAAGAGAGAGTTTCTTTCTGTGTGTATCCCTGGCTGTCCTGGACTCCCTTTGTAGGCCAGTTGGCCTCCAACTCACCTGTCTCTGCCTGCAGAGTGCTGGGATTAAAGGTGTGCACCACCATGCCAAGCCACAGTGTTCTCCTTAAATGCGTATGTGGATAAAGGTAGAGAGTAGTCACTAGTCTATTATCTACATGCTACATGGTCTTAATTCACTAGACTACACCTAGTGAGGCATGACCCTTTGGGAGTTGGACCACCCTTTCACACGGGTCACCTCAGACTATGTTAGTCATAGATATTTGGATTTTGATTCACAATAGGGGGAAATTTATACTTGTGAAGTAGCAATGGAAATAATTTTATTGTTAGATATCACCACAATATAAGGAATTGGGTTAAAGTATCACAGTTCTAAGAGGCTTGAACACTACTGTCTTAAATATCCCCTCAGAAAAATAAATAAGTCCACTATTTTTTGAATTTAGCCTTAATCAAACATCATGTCATACAGTTATTGTAGCCATATTTTTGTCAGAATGCAGTAGACATGGACTCTAGTCAAATTTTCAAATGACACTGAGCTCTGGAACATCACAGGAAAAGTCTTTACTTTCACATTCTCCCAGCATTCTGATCTCCAAACTCCCAAACTCGCACAAGAATGACTCCATAGTCCTCTCTACAGCACTGCCATTCTTGGGTTCATTTGTATACTAAGCCTAGAGATAAAGATGATACTAGACTGAAAGCATAATATATTATTGTATAAATATTAGGTGATATTGCAGGTGGAATCACCTTATATGCAACTACAAGGTTCCCATATTAACCCTGGAAACCAGTTCTAAGCTTAAGGAGCACACAATCAGGCTACTGTAGGAAAAAAAAAAAAAAACCAGTAGTTTTCTAAGTTCATTACATCACTGTATCAGAAAATCTAACATATTCAAGCTGAAGGAAAAAATTGTTTTGTCTTATAGTCTTGCAGAATTTCAGCCTAATTCAGAAGTATCTCTATGATATAGGAATACGTGGCAGCTCTTACAGCATTGTGGCAGGATAAGAAAGCAGAGAGCAGTACCATAAGGAGGGACATGCTCTGTCTCCAACAGCCATACTCCATGCATTCTGGTATTAAAAATGTTCCAAGGTGTTAACAGCTGACCACCAAGTGTTTAAGCCAAATGAGCTTATGGGTTCATTTCACATTCAAACCACACAGGGGGTCTTATTGAGGTGACTTTGTAGTATTGATTTCCCTAAATATATTAATTATATTACTTTATATCAATTATTTATGAATTCTTCAAAAAACTTCAGTAAATAAACATGCATTTTAAAGACCCTTTAGCTGTGTGTGTGTGTGTGTGTGTGTGTGTGTGTGTGTGTGTGTGTGTGTGTGTGTATGTCCACTACTCAGGCTTTTGGTAAGCATTTGTATTAGGCTTTTAATTTATGAATATATCACAGATAAAATATGCCTGATATCTCCAAAAGAAATTTCAAGATTTTGACTATTGTGATTATAGTATATGTTCTAAATGAAACAAATCCCTTCATGCATATAATTATAAGCATTAATTACTGAATTTTCATGTAAAAGTTTCAAACCTACTACCAGTGGCTACTTGCTCTCACCTGTACCACTGAGTGGTCCTCAAACTACTTAGTATGCAGTATTCCAGATGTCCCATTGGCAGCTGAAAGTAAGTCTTCCCATAATAGCATATGGTCTGTGGATGTTTGACAACTGTCATTTAATCAAAACTCATCAGACCCACATGGAAATCATAAAAAAGACTCACTCGCTGAAAAAGGGAAGAAAGTCTGAGCTACCATGTACTGTCTCTCTTGGTTTTTTATTGAATAATTGTTCACATTCATTGAAATTTTTTCTTTATATCAAAATCAATCAATCAATGAAATGTAAGGTTTCACCAACTAGGATAGAAAATACTTGCTGATTATGATATGTGGATAGAGCATTTAGTAACTAAAATATAAACTCCTATTTTTAAAAATTTAACTATTATAACATTCAAGAAAATGTAATCAACAAAGATGTTTTTATTTATATATATTCTCTTAAAATGCTTACTATGAGGCCAGTGAAATGGTTCAGTGGTTATAAAACTTGACACATGCCTGATAATGTGGTTTCATGGCAGGTCAAAACTCACCCCTGCAATGTGATTTGTCTTCTGTTCCACACATGTGAACAGTGAAATATGCATTCACATACATATTAAATGCAAATATATTTCTATACAAACTTACTAGGCATTAAGAAAATAATGCCAAGGATAAAGCATTTGCAACAAAGATATGAAATACACAAAAAGTAGATTATTGAATCTACACCACAACTAAGTGTCTTAATTGTTACTCATTAGGTTATTTTTAATTCACTAGTATATAACTTTGTATATTGATGAAAAATAAGTTTAATCTTGATATGTTGGTATAGAATTTGTATATTATTATTGACACATATTATATACCCATACAATTCAATTATAATACAAGTTTTACTTCCAGTACTTTGAAAGTGCTATTGTAGGCTGCTTAAGATAATTAAATAATACAAGTTAATTGTTACTTGATCAATTCATCATCATGTAAATTACTAGTCTAATTTTATTACAAGAATATACATCCTAGTTTTATCAGATATCATTCTATAGATAGATAAGGTAAAATAGATAAGTTCTTCAAAAACCTCAGAGATCTACAGAACTGGCATTTAAAGATGTTTTGTGACATTAAAGATCTTTGACAATAAGACAGGTTCACTCCTGGCACCACCCAGCCTACTTCAAAGAAAATGATGATCATTAAAGAACCTCCATATGGAGATGGCTTCAAATGTGACAAACAAGCCACTGGGCCAAATGTCCTAGTTTCTAATACAGACAGAATTCTGCTTTAAAAAGGGCAAGCTTGGTTGCAGGCAGAGTCAACGGCCAAACTCTGCCAAGAAAGGTTAAGCAAGTCCTCAATAGTTCCTGCCTCAAAAATATGTCTGTCAGATGTATTGGGCCTGAAGGCTGAAATGATGCTCCAACTTTATAGAGACTTTCAGATGACTGCTCAAGTAGCAAACTGTCTCTGTCATTTTCTCATTTTGGAAGCTGATAACTTCATGTCTACTCAGGTAATTAATTTTCTTCCTTCTCAAGTCTCTAATGGGATGGAAGATCAGATTAGTTTACAGTTAAGCTTAGTTGTTTAGGGGTTAAGATGTTTTTAGTTTAGATAGATGTTTTAAGTTGATAGAGATGAGATATGGGAAATATAGCTTTATATTCAGAATTTTATACTCATCAAGACAGGAAAGATGTTTTCTTCAAGATTGCCAAATACAAATAGCCAAAACACTAAGAATGTAACATTTATATAAGTCCAGATGGCTTCATGGGTCTTCTTGATGTAGGTTGTTATTGTAAATATGTGTCATAATATAAATGAATATGTAAAAAAGAAAAATAATAAAAATTTAAACATTAAAAAGAAAGAAATCCACAATTTTTATGTGTCTTTGCTGGATGGATTAATTGAATAGTAAAGAACATTCTCAAAAGTGTATACCAATCTGTCACAAGCAAACTATAAGCAGATGAGAAACTATACTATTACTTTTTGATTTCTGGCCTTTGGCTGTTATGTGTGAGTGAATCTGTTTCTTTGCTGTTGCTGACACTATTTACTGACATCAGAACTCAGATTATTCTCTTTTCTGTAGAACATCAATGACTCTTCAAAAATCCTACTGGCCAAGGGGTTGGAGAGATGCCTCACAGCTTAAGAGAACTGACTGTTCTTCCAGAGGTCCTGCGTTCAATTCCCAGCAACCACATGGTAGCTCACAACCATCTATAATGTGATCTGATGCCCTCTTCTGGCCTGAAGGCATACATGCAGGCAGAGCACTATATACATAATAAATAAATAAATAAATAAATAAATAAATAAATAAATAAATAAATATTTTTTAAAACTCCTCCTGACCTTCAGTGCCAAATTAGCCCTGCTGATGCAACCAGAGTTATGAACTAAGTGGCTCTCTCATTCTCAGTTCCTCCCACATGAAGGCATTGTGGACTGCCTAGGCTATATTTTATAAGCCATTTCAATGAGTCTATCTTCAATATCTATTTATTTTATTAATTCTGCTACTCTACAGAATCTTAATTAACCAAAGGAGCATGCATAGAGTGCCTTTAAATATGTTTTCTAGTAAACTGAGTTATTAAGCCCCTGTACTAATTTTTATGTCACACATCTATTTAAAACAGGCATAAACCTAGGAAAATGAACTTATGAGGAGCATACATCCATTTTCTGAATGTATCTACATCAGTGAGGCTCTGATGAGAGGATAGCATGGAGATCAGAGATATAAGCCCCATGATTGCAAGGATGGGGCCACTGCTGCTGGCTTCAGGCAGCTTCTTTTGTTTTTCTCAAAAGAATTACTTTTGTTCCTTTGCTCTGAGTTGTGAGTGAGTGTGTGTGTGTGTGTGTGTGTGTGTGGTGTGTGTGTGTGGCTGGCAGGGGGGATGTGTGGGAGGCTAACCAAGGAAAGTGACTACTAGACCAATAGGCTTTGAGACCTTAAATTTGAAAAGCCTAATTAACAAGCCAGGTACCCACCAGTTTACTTAGACACAGCAGACTTGGTGGTTCTATGTTAAAAGTAAAGACTATTAAAGTGGGAGGTGAAATACATCTACCATCCTTGGTAAGTAGAGTGAAGTATAAACTCTTTTATGACTCAAACTCTTGACAGAAGTTTCAATGTGATCAAGGTATATGGAATAGAGAATGTTTTTTAACTCATCCAGCTCTTTATCTTCCTGACTCTTTGGTCTAAGTGTCCCATCTAAGTTCTCCTCTTTCAGCTGACCAGGATCCAAGACTGCTGTTAATGTCAGCTTACACTGGGCACCTCCCTATAACCAGAAGATGCCTGTGATGGCATTGTCCAGGTAAAGTAAATGAGAGAAAGTTTATTCTTGACCAAATGCTTAGTAATCATGTGCAGAGATCATGAGCTTAGCTTTTGTCAAATACCACATTCTAATGTGGTATCAGTTTTATGAGGTTGTTACAAAAGTGCAGAGAAAATTCATACATTAAGTAAAATTTCAAATGAATTGGTGATAATGCATACAGAGGGGGTGATAAATGGCTCTTTAGGAACCTAAGGTCATCTAAGAACATTCTTTTTAAAAATAATTTATTAATTTATTTATATTACATCCCAATTGTTAGCCCATCCCTTATATCCTCCCATTCCTCCCTCCCTCCCATTTTCCCCTTACTGCCCTCCCATATGACTGTGACTGAGGGGGTCCTTCTCCCTCTGTATATGCTCATAGGATATCAAGTCTCTTCTTGGTAGCCTGCTATCCTCCTCTGAGTGCCACCAGGCCTCCCCATCAAGAGGATGTCTAAGAACATACTTACCTCTCCACAATCTTCAAGTTCCAATCAATCACTTAGATTTTTAGACTGTTTAATGTAGGTACAGCATTTAGGAAAACTTTAGTTATCACAGAGATAAATTATGATAATTAATATGAAACATTCTAGTACTTAATTGAAAAAGATACAAAATGTTATATATGCGCATACAACAGTTACATTGAGTCATAAATAACAGGTATGTTATTTACGATATAATAGACATGCAGATAATGCTGAATGCTAAAAATATGTCTCTCAAAATGTTAACAGTTATAGTCTCACACTTATGGAATTTGATGGAGGAAAGGACATGGAGTAAAAGAGTCTTTATATGGGATATTGAAGAGAGTGAAGGATAAAAATGTGAGGAAATAAGCAGGAGTGATAAACTTGTGAATATGGTCAAACTATACCTCATTTGTTGTATGAAGAATGACCTTTTTCCTTTGAGTATGACATGTTCACTCATTTCCATTTAGGAGTAGAGGCTACCTTTTCTAGACAGAAATGGCAATGAATTTGCAGACTTATACAGAGATAGCCAGGCCTATATTATTACAGTAAGGTTAATAGAAAAATTGACAAACTCTACTAGAAACAAGAGCAGAGTCTGAGAACCCCTCCCTCGAATTCTAGATACTTCTTGACCCCCATGAGCTGTAAATGATTCTGGAAGACACTAGTGTGTAAAGATGAAGAAGAATGTGAAATGAAAATGGGATTTTTTTGATGCAGCTCCAGGACTAGAAGTAATGCAATATTTAATGTAGTCAGTATATAATGTTAAAGAAACATGTTTTTCAATGTCATTAAATAGGTGAATGTATTAGTCAGTGTTGTTTCAGGACTAGGACCGGAGAAGATATAGTCAAGTAATATACATATATGTGTGCATGTATGTGTCTATGTATTCAAACAGAAAGGATCTATTAGATTAGCTTACATTGTACAGTCAGAGTATTCCGTCAATGGTTTTCTCACATTGACAGAGCCATATTCCCAGTAATTGCTCAGTCTATGAAGAAGCTGAGTACCTCAGCAGTTCTAATCTGGCAGCAAAGGCCCAGAGGATTGTGTCAAGTTTCTGGTTTTCAATGCATGTAGGAAGCAGAAGAAGCTGATTGCAGTGTCAGTGAATGTATCACTCAATGAGAGTGAAAGCCAAGGGGAAAAAAGAGAGGAAACACTGTTTTCTCCATCAGGGAAGTGGGTGACAGAAGGTGCTGCCCACATTAAGGCTCAGACTTCCCCAATCAGTTAAGGCTTACAAATCACGAGGAGCTATCCTCATTGCCAACCCAGTCTAGAAAAGTCCTCTCTTAGATTTCACAAGTGGTTCTAGGTTGTATCAAATTGACAACTGAAGTGAACTATCATAATACTGAGTCTATAAAATTAGGATTTTTATCAAAAAAGCATAAACTAGTCACTGTGCCTTTATATTATGTTATTTAAATTGTCAATAAAATATTGAAAGGATTTAATCATTCTGGTCTTCAACAAACCTAAAATGCTTTTAACTAAAGCCATTATATAACTAAGCCTTTCAAATGAAAGTGAAGTATTTGCTTCATTCCATAATAAAATGTTACCTCAAGGCATAAATCAAACCACAAAGAAGGATGGAAATGTATTACCTGGGAAGAGTGCAAAAGTCAGAGCTAGTGATGAAACAATAAAACAACCCATTTAAGATTGTTATGAACAAATTAAATAATTTAAACTATAATCAGTGATTTATCAGCTTCCTCCTATATTTTATACTTATTCTAACTATGGAAGAGCTCCAGAGAAAAGTATCCTTTCTTCTTTTAGTAGAATCTTTATTAGAGAATGCTGGCCAGCATCATCTATTATAACATTAAGAAGTGGAGTAGAAAGCCACAGAGGCCAATTCTTTATTGTGGGTTTGGGGTCATTCAGAGATTCTACACTCTGACCAGGAATAAAATTTAATATAGAAGAGACTTTTTTTAGATACTGACACCGTATACTCCTGACACCAGGACTACACCTAAGAACACTCTCAAGATGCTGTCATTAGTCAGGGTTTATAAAGGCATAACTCACAAGGCTATAGAAATCCTGCCTTTTAAAGTCAGGGGCAAGCACACATGCTAATGTATTTCTTGCCTACATTTAATCAGCTACACATCTCATCTTCATGTAGTCTAGCATTTATTCTGCCTATATGTTGTAAGGGGCAAGCAAGTTTGTTGACAGAGGGGAAAACTGGTATTTTCTTATTTTATGTGAACAGACATTTTATTTAAATTGAATAAGTCCAGGCAATTGCAACATTCCAGGAAATTATCTGTCCTTGGGCAAGTAGGGCTTTTAGATTAGAGACATTTTTGTTTTATAGTTCTGTTAAGCACAGTAATTTTAAACTTTTACATCTAATGTTTACCATCACAGCTTACCACAGGTTCCAGAAAACCATGGAATCCAAGCTCTTATAAAAGAAAAGTAAAACAAACAAATGGCAGCATTTCCCCCTAGTATTAAAAGAGGTGGAAGAGATTATTTTCATACTATTTTTCTATGAGAACATACTTTTCTGCTTTCAAAACAAGGACTGTTTCTTTATTTATGTGTTTTATATCTCTACTAGTTGGGGCTTGCAAACATCTCTGGGTGTTGGCCTTCTTTTTTGTTTATAATTCAATATTTGAACCCTGTATATTTGTTGAATGATAAACTCTCTACTTAAATGTTCAATAGGTATTAGGAATTTAATGTAAAGTGGGAAATTAGAGAACAAATATAAAAATTTAAACACTAATTGAATCTTGGGAGGATGAGGGTAGTTATGATCAATGTGCCCTGCAGAGGAGACAGAATCACTTTCATGACTGACAGAAGTCACTGCACGTTGACAGTATTTGAACAGAGTAAAATGGGGACAGGATAAGAGCATGTTTGACTCAGCTGGAGTCAATGGAAACACTACAGGAGCAGAGATTGCAAAAGGAAAGCAGCCATAGTCCAGAGTCCCTGCATCACAAGCCCTCAGAATGCCTGTACTTCTCTCCCAGGTATTAGGCCATGTTCTTCCCAGTAGTCCTTCCCTGACATAGAAAATTACTGCTGAAGCACAGAGATATGCATAGATAAAGAAGCCCGCCCCTCCCTCTACAGCTGTACTCTGAGTTTATGGTCTTACCTGCAGACAGACACCTAAGCTATGTCTGAAGTTTTTCCCTTCCTTCTTGAAAGGGGAAGAGTCATAATCCTTTCTTTAGGGACCCATCTTGCTCTACATGGAGCCAACTCTTCCACAGAACCCTGCTATATGGTTTCAAGCCCCTAAGACTAATAAAGCTCTATTGAAGAAGAACCTGGTGTTAGTAAGTTTCTAGAACTTGCTTCACTTTTTTTTTCCACATGAGGGATGGCATTAAAACATGAATAAGACACTCCACTGGGCTGAATACAACTCAAGTTTGTAATGCTTCTCAATGCATACACATTCATTTGCACAGATGTTCAGTATCTTCTATTTATAAAGGAACAAGTGAGCAAAAGTCCAGGTGAAACAGCTGGGGCTGGGTGTTACACTGACAATGCTGACATTGTGGCCCTCAGAATACTATTCTCTTACACCTTCTGCTTGGCCTTTCTTCACATTTCAAGTTGCTTATCACTACATTAAAATGCTAAGGAGAATTTCTCCAAATTATTATTACTTGGATTTATTATCACTTTTACTTGTTGTATTTGATCATTCCAAAATATTTGAAGAAGCTAAAATAAAAAAAAAATCTTACAGACAGGAAAATATGAGTATTTTGAACATAATGAACTACTAGAACTTCTTAAAGACTATTTTATGCTCTAATGGTCACACATTTTAGTTAAAAAGGCATTTCTTAGCTGGGAGTTGTGATTTGTAGATTATGTTCTATTTTTAAAAAAGTCAAGTGTTTTGAAGTGACATTTTGATGGTGTGCAGAGGTATGAGATGAGTTTGACTTTCATTGTGTTGGTCTATATAAAAGTCACTTGCAGTAAAGTCACCCTTCAAGCAGTGTCTATGAAGAAAAGGATTCACCAAACTACTCTTAGAATACATTAGAAGGTGAACATTCAAACAAATGAAAGTAATTTTTTTCTTGAAACAGTATTTTATAGTCATTATGCAGAATTAATTCTCTGTCTAGTATGCACAAACAGAATAGATATGCATATGAATGCATATGCAAACAAATGAATTTCAATCATACACAAATTGATTTTAATATTCACATTGGAGTAAAAACAATAAAAATATAAAAATCATTTTATTCCAGATTTACCAACAGCCTTTGGCTGGGTATTCAATTCACACTATTGGTTTCAGTGGACAGAACAGAAATTAATGCACCTGATTTTGGAAGCAGACTAAATCAGAGCTTCATAACCTTTATCTACTCACAAGCTCTTTTTGTCTGAGACATTTTCAGGTCAACATATATACATATATATTACATATAATACAAGCTATATTACATATGTTCAAATACAAATCAAAGAGTTACTGATAAATCAGAAGCAACTTATTTTGAAACAATTTTATATACATATAATTTTTCAATGTATTGAATACAAAGTAAATTTCCATTCTAATGGGATAGTTCCTTGTCAACATAAACATTGACTAAACATTTGACATTGCAGAACTTAGAACAGCTTTAGTGTTCTTCACAGCTGATGAATGTTTGGTTTTGTAATTATCAATGTTGCTATTTCATAAAAACATGTAGTACTAAGCATTAGAAAATGGTTAAGGGCATTCAAGATATCCTTTGGAATAGGCTGGCAAGATAGCTGGGCCAATAAAATGCTTATTGCTCAGGGATAATGCTGTCGTGGCAGTTCGCACCTGCATTCCTAGTGCTGAGAAGCAGAAAAGAGCCTGATCCCAGGAGCTTGCTGGCCAGCTAGCCTAGCTGAATTGGTGTACAAGAGTTTTATTGAGAGAAATTGGCATTTAAATAAAGTGGAGTGAGTGCTTAATGAAACCCGATATCAACCCCAGGCCTTTATATACACAGTGTACACTTGCATGTTCACTCACATACACACCCACACAGAACTTAAGGATACATAAAAATGCATACGTATGCGCTCTCTCTCTCTCTCTCTCTCTCTCTCTCTCTCTCTCTCTCTCTCTCTCTCTCTCCTTCTCTTGGGAATTCTGACTAATTTAAAACAAAATTGTCTTGAAGATTTGTTTTTGTTTTTGTTTTACTCACATTACATCCCAATAATTATCCCCTCACTCTTATCTTCCAGTTCCCACCCTCTCTCCCTCTTCTGACCTATTCTGCTCCCTTAGACCTCTGATGGGGATGGGCCTCTTCCTCCACATTTCATCACAGTCTATTGGGTCTCATCTAGGTAGCCTCTATACCCTTCCTCTGTTTGCACCCAAGGCCACCCTGCTAAGGGACAGTGATCAAATCACAGGCACCAGAGATCATGTCAGAATCAGTGCACTTTCCCCTTCCCACATACATGGAGCACCAGCTGTCCATCAGCTACATCTGAAAAGGTGGTCTATGCATGCACTGTCCTTGGTTGGTGCATCAATTTGTCAGGACCCTCTGTGTCCAGATCCACTGGCCTTGGTGGTCTCTGTGTGGAGCTCCTGAATCCCCAGGTTCTTCCATTACACCCCACACACACATAAACATGTGCCCATACAACTCTTAGCTCTCCTCCCAAGGTCTGACTACAAGTCCCAGTATCTATCCAGAACCCCTGCTGGTTGGAGATTCTCAGAGGACATCTATGTTGGGCTAATATCCATTTATAAGTGAACATATCCCACGCACGTCTTTCTGGGTCTGGTTTACCTCACTCAGAATGATCTTGAAATTTGCAGGCAAATGGATGGAACTAGAAAAGGTCTTGAAAATTCATGTCAACAAAATAAAAGATATTGTTTAAAACCAAAGATTCTAAAACAGTACAGTTCAAAGAAAGGCTAATTTTATGCTTGCATGTAGGAATGGTAGTTAGAAAACAGCAAACATTCCTATTTTCCATATTTAACCCATGTTCCTAGAGAACCAGAACAACTTTATATACAGCACAGGCACAACTATCCTAGCGTGCAATCATGTAGGAGCCTAATGGAGCTACATCTTGCAGGGTGTTGGTGTTGTATACCTCAACAGCATTGATAATGAAAACTGAATAGATGTGTTCAGAAGCAAGGCTTCAGTGAAATCTTTAGTTCAACATAAACAAGCATCTCAGAAACAGCTCAGGTTCATCATGCCTTTGGTTTGAATGTTTACTCAAAAACCATTTCCCATATTCAGTTCAGTGACCTCATATGGGGTCATGATACACACGTTAGAAGGAGGGCATAAAATCATTATGAATATGCAAACACATCTTTCACTCATTCTGTGATCACATTGAAGGAATTCTTAATATATATAATAATAATGTATACATACATACATTATATATATGTGTATATATATGTATATAGTCTCAGTTACATATTGTTTATCATGATCCACAACCACTAAATGAAAAATTCCAGAAGGACACATGTGTAAGTCTTTGTGGTTTGTCGTTTGACATGTTATTATAAAACCTCATGCCGTCCTGTTCTCTTTCAACACAATGTATGAATCATTCCTTTAGCCAAATACATCTGACCTATTCGCTTAGTATGGATTATATTAATAAAAACGTGACAGAAATGTGAAAATACTGCAGAGGGAGCCTCACCCTGAAGATCTGTCTTGATAGCCTTTAATGGTGTTAAAGACCCACCCAATTATGGGTGATACCTCCTGGGTACAGACCAAAATTTTTTCAAGGTGTGGAATGATATTTCCTCTTGCCACAAAGTTAATTTTCACTGTTGCTCTTGCTGCCTATTCCTTTACCGATATCAGAATCAGAGCTTTCAAGTTTGCATAGTAGATTGGGGGCCAGCAACTCTCCAGGAAACTTCCAAGTTTCAGTACCAAATTGGTATGCTGAGGCATCCAGCCTTGAGGATTGCAAATATACTGATTGTCACACAGCTTCCTTCACTGAGGAAGAGCCATTGTGGGATTACACTGATTGAAGAGTAAGCCTGACTCTGTTCTTGTCTCTCAAGTGAGTCTCCTGCTGTTACTCTTTTAAAGCTGACCTGATAAATTCTTCAATAATGATGGATCCCGTTGGTTGTGTTGTAGAGAACACTGACTTCTTCAATCGCAGATACTTAGTAACCTTTTATTTAGCACATAATGCGGCAATATGCAGCAGAACTGATGCTGCACTAAGGACATATTAAAGAGATGTAGCAAGTGGTGATTTTAGACAGATATCTGAAAGTGTTGGCAATAAAGAGAAGGAAAAAAACTTTACTGCATTATATGCTGAATTTGCAAATGCTTTTTTCTAAAGTGATATTTTGGCAAACGACAAAAATATAAACGTAATACAATATTTCATTATTTTTGTCATTGACTGTGAAAGAAAGGAAATTAACATGTGTACAGTCTCAGTACTAACAGTGGTTTCAAGTGTTCTCTATGAGGGCCTTGAAGCACAATTGCCACAGAAAAGGTAGTTATTGCTTCTGCACAGAACCTTACCATAATTCCTTCCTCTGCCTCAAATAAGACTAAGAGAAAAGTAAACTACTTAAAAGTTTATTCTCCATATACTCTCTGCCATTTCTTGTGTTATTTAGTAGAGATTTTGTGTCCATGGACTTGTCAAACAGCCTGAACAACTACCATGTAGGATGCAGAACTGTGGCCTGAGGCTGAGTTCAGAACTTTGAAAACAGAGCTGAAGAGGTAATGTGCTCGGAGAACTAAACATGAGCCAAAGGTGGGTCCAAAATGTCCACTTACATGTACCAACTTGTCAGTTAGGTCTCAGTGCGTGGGCTCAGCTCAGCTGGCTGTCATTTTGGAAGCACTTTCCTAAGTGCTGATATAAGCAAATGTACAACAACTTGACCCACTTTTACAATGCGCTGTGTTTCCCTGCGGAGTGACAAATTGACAAGACCCACCAACCCTCCACATGAGCATTCTTTTCTCTTTTGTGATCCTTACAGGACTTGGTAGAAACTTCAATATGCTTCAGAACATGGTTCTAACACAGGTAGTCAATTTTCTTTAAGACAGAGCATTTTTAGAAGTAAATTATTTAAAGAGAAATCCAACAAAATTTAGCAATGAATCAGATTTAAATTTTTTTACATAAATTAGACTGCACAAACAAATATATTCAGAATATTCAAAATTTACAGCCATTTTTCTCGAATTTTTAAGATACTGTTTAAGTTGTTGCCAATTAAATCTGAATAGCACTAATGAATTTCCAATTTGATTTTCAGAACAGGTAGCACAAAAATCAACATGGGAATTCTAACCGAAAAATTAACCATGCCAGAGATCATACATTACATCAAGATATTTGACTGTGTGTGAATGGTGCTTGGATTGCCTTAGAGATTGAACTGTATGTGTTCTTAAAATGTGTGGTGATTTTGCTAAATGCCCTATCTTTTTCTTCACATCATTCATAAGGATGTTTCCAGCCCAGGGCTCTGCGCTGGATACTGGTGTGTATCATGAAAAGTAAATGGCTTCTAAACTTTAAGCTGACACTTAAATGGAGCTTTTGGTGCATATTTGAAATCTAGTCACTAAAGAGATGAATGAGGTAAGAGAATTGAGAGTTAGATAACCAGGGAGAGACAGGAAGCATAGGGCCAACACAGTGGCTCTTATAGCAAGTTTCTCTCTCTGAAACAAAACAAAACAAAACAAAACAAAACAAAACAAAACAATAGCAACAAAACAGTGTGAAAAAAATTAGAGAGGTATTGCAAGGTGGTTGCAAAGTTAAGAGCAGAGCATCCCACTGCTCTTTGAGAGGACCTGTGTTTGGCCCACGCCATAAATTTTGGATGTCTCACAGATAAATGTAACTCTAGGTCAAGGGATTGAGTGCCTTTGGTTTCCTGGGCACCCTCATGCATATGCAAATATTCACCCAAAGACATACACATATACAAAAATAATTAAAAATAAAGTCACAGTCATAGGGGAGGGGAGTAGGGGGAAAGCAAGAGTGGGAGGATACAATGGATGGGATAACAATTGAGATGTAATATGAATAAATCAATAATATATTTATATATATAAAGATAAAATAAAAGTCAGAAAAGAGGATTTATTCAAAGTAACAATTACCAGTAACAAGGTCAAAAATCAACAAAGATAGTTTATTGGTACTCACCTTATATTTTTAGTGCCTTGTTATTTACTTATAGTTGATTTAATACTTAATTAAGTACTTTCCAAGAACTAAAACTATTAAAGGAATAACATATATTTATGTGTATTTGGACTACCAGTAAATGTGCATTCTTAGTTCTGAAAGTGGTTAGATTCACATGTTATTCCAATGACTATATATTTTTGTTTCTTTACATGTTATCTATAATTAGTAAATACTTAGGTATCTCAGAAGGTATCTGCATATACAGTTTTTCAGAATAACTAAAATATACTGAGAGTGATAAAATAAATGCTTTCAGAATTTTCTGCTATAAACCTTATTACCTCAGTCTTTCCCTGTAGTTGAGCATATTGCTTGCCAGTCTGTGTTGGAAACTCCCAGTGCTGCAGTCTCCCTCTAGGGACTTCAGTTGCTGTTCTTTGGCTTAGTGCATTGTGACTCCCTTTAGTCTAAGAATGGTTAGATGGCGTGATTAGATCCCACACATGTGAGAGGAACGGCCATAATGAGTCATGTACATGTACTTGTTGTGACATCAGAGACTTGGTTCCTTGATGTACTGTCAACATGTCAAACAAGTAGAAATTTGAAGCTACTTGGTTATCTGTTCTTGTGCTTTTTAGTGGCTATAATTCCCATGGTACTCTGCTAAGTGCTCAAACTGTACAAATCAGACATACTTATCCTAAGGTAATTTTACATTGTGCATCTCTGGGTAAAGATGTACCTCAAACTCTGATACTACACACTGGTGAGTGCTCACTCAGTGACTACACACTGGTGAGTGCTCACTCAGTGACTACACACTGGTGAGTGCTCACTCAGTGACTACACACTGGTGAGTGCTCACTCAGTGACGATGGCATCTGGGGTGGGGGACATGATAACATAAAATTTCACATTTAAATTACTTCTACTAAATTTAATTTTATACAAAAAAAAGTATCACAAAAACTATATAAACAAAGATTGCTCATTTATATACCACTAGGGCCATATAACAGGCAATGAGGATTTGATGGATGTTTAAAGGTGAAGAATACAATGACTTTTGAAAACAAGGGCTGCATGCTATCATTAGCAGCTTGTTTTCATTAAAGTACAAATAATGTTTTAAATAGAAAATAACAAAATTAAAATTAATAAAGACTACCATCATGGATATTTCTACAGAATTTTTCCTCTCAATTCTCCTTTCTCTTATCTTTATCTACAGTGATGATGATCATGAGAGTGGAAAAATCACATATTTCTTTATAAATACTTTTGATTTTGCTTAAAACAGTGTTTACAACAATCTGTTTATTTTTAATATACCTTAATCTATAAATAACTTTAAAATTTTTAAGGGTACTTTTCTTTAATTATTCCATAATAAAGCTGCAAAGATAACAGTTTCAATTATAAAGTTTGGATCTACTAAGTTCTGCTTTCTTATTAAGTCTTTATATAAATAGTGAAATAACTACTACTTTTATTAATAAACAAAAGAGAGCATAGTAAATATAATGAATGTATTTTAGAAAATTAAGACTACTTTTGGTCTATAGTATCAAATATTCCCTTAAATTTTTAATAAGTTAATATATTTCTAATACTTTACCAGATTTATTATTGTATTACGTAAACTGTTAAAATGATTGGTATATGTTTTTGAGGAGATAATCTTTAGAACATAATTTGTTATAAATACACAATACTCTATAAATAATATCAGCATAAACATGAAAATCTCAGAGACTTTAAGCAGTGGCTGGGGACTTGTTGGTAATTCACACTGTAAAGAAGAAACAGGCAAGAGTACAGAGTAGAAAGGAAAGGATAAGCAAAGGGAGGATGAATGGAAAAGGAGATTTCAAAAATTATAAGACAAAATAGTAAGTGGGGCTAGCTAAATGAAGGTAACTTCAGGAGCCCTGGAAAAAGAATGATATTAGTTATTCCCACCACATGGGAAATCAGGTAGAACAGACCACACCATTTCAACAATCAGTCCTAAGAAGTAGGTGAAGATGAGTTCGAACAGTAAAGCGTAAAGTTGCAGAACCATAAAATACCTGTCTAGATTTGCTTCCCTTAACACTTATCCTCACCCTGATGAATTCACCCAGCCATTATTATATAGGAATGGTAGAATAGGACTCTGAAAGACAGATATAATGTTGTGCTCCGTGTCTCCATTTGCTGATAATTACATTTTCCTCTCAATATTCAAGAAAGGGTGGGAATATTTTAAGACACTAAAATATTCACATCTTCAGCTTTCTGAAGCCCACACTGGGTTCAGTGCTTCATCTCTTCTCATCCATATCTTCCTGTACAGACCTATCTCAATTTTGCTCCCTACTCATATATCGTAAATGCATACTTTAATCATTTTGGTTTATTTATCTTAGTTTATGTGCTTGTGTGCTTGCCTGCATGTATACCCTCTGTGCCCAGAGAACACATCAGGTCTCCTAGAACTGAAATTAGAGATGATTGTGGCCTGCCATGTGGGTGCTAGGAACTGAATCAGAATCTTCTACAATGGCAGCCAGTGATCATAACTGCTGAGATACCTCAGCACTCCCATACTATATCCTAAATAAAAACCATCCATATCCATTAGATCGTAAGCATTCTTTTGCTTCCCATAATAAAAAAAATCATGGTTTGGAGGACTGGACAACACAACATTTCTAACATTGCTTCTCTGTATCTCTGTGATATCCTTGGCACCAGCATGGCCATATGATTTTCCATGTCTCAGAAGCCTAGCCATCTCGAAAGATTTAGAATTTTCTTAAGAATTCCAGTTTTTTTTTTTTGTTTTGTTTTTTTGTTTTTTTGGTTTTTTTTTGGTTTGTTTTCAGCTGAAATGCTTCCCTTAGCTCTTCCTTCTGTTTAGTATCTATACTTAGAGTTTCTTTTCAAATGTAGCAATATACATTAAAACTTTCTGCTCTGAGAAAATTGTTTCTTCCTAAGAGTTGTATCATTATCCTTTTTACTACCCTTGTCAGTTTGTTTTAATCATGTGTTCATACGTCTATGCTATGCATTTAAGTACACTCTAATGCATGACTCTGGAAATACTCCAGATACCTTTGCAATACCTGCCCACATCCAGTGCATCCAACAGGTAGCCAATAAATCAGTATGAGTAAACACATGATGAGACAAATAAGTACACCAGTTACATAAGAATTCGGTTTATAAATGATACTATTTAGTTTACTGGGTACATGGCTATTTATATATTGGCATATTAACTATTCACCTATCATATTTGAATACTAATTGGTATATTTATCTATTTATTTTTACCGTATAAAATATGTAGGTTATGTACTTTATTAAACTCAATGTTGGGTGCTGAGTCAACTATTGGGTAACACTATCAATCTGGCTTTAGTGTAGCTCCATTAATTCTTGAGTAAATGCAGAAGAGATTACATTGTTATGTAAGAAGCTAGAAATATTCAGAAGCCAAATTACATCATTTATAATAATTTATAGTAATCTTCATCCAGGGACCTAATCAGAATCCCATAAAACTACATTAACCACTTCTGAGATCAGTACTTAACTATCTTGTACAGGACTACTGCCGAGAGACTCCCCAGCCACTCTTGTTTCTACTAACTGAGTAAGGTAGAATATTTATCCCACATATAAATTATGGCAGTTGGTGAGACTAGTGTGATTTATTGATGTGATGAAAGGAAAATGGTGCTTGGTGATAACTAAGTGTAAGAAAAGACAAGAAAATTCCTACTAATTATCTTTATTTGAAAATATAGTGAATATAAATGTTTGAAGTCCTTAAACAATCACCTATTTCTGTTAGTACTATGATAAAATTTGAAAATGTTTTAACTCTTGAACTCAGTTAGCTCAAGATGACTTGTGCTTAGTATCCTTAACTTAAAGGGTTTTCCTGAAGCTTTACAAACTGAATGGTATAGTCAGAAGTTGGTTTCCAATATCAACATTTGAACAGAACTTAATTATTCAAAAGAATGAAAATATTTATTCCTTTCTTCATTAAGCAAAATCATAAGTTCAAGGAAGAAGGGAAGTAGTAGAGAGGTGAAGTGTTTTTCTTACTTACAGATATGTTGAGTTGTGCATGCCAATCTAATCTGATTCCTTCAGAAGTTGTAGTACATGAGAGCCTGAACAGTTGGAGACTGTACTTGGTAATTTGAGCTGTAAGGGTAGATTTTGACAGGCCCTGAATTTCAAGAAGGTACTTGTAAGGGCTCAGCCAGTAGATTATGAAGCCACAAGAAATTAGCACCCAAGTACATACAATACTAAAATCAGGGTTTGTTGGAACTTGATAGTACACAGCCAGGGAAATGCAATGTGTTGGTATGGTGTTTGTGTGTGTTTGTGTGTGTGTGTGTGTGTGTGTGTGTGTGTGTGTGTGTGTGGGTGTGTGTGTGTGTGTGTGTGTGTGTGATGAATTCTACTCCAAAACATGTTTATCTATGGAAATAGCATTGCTCATTTTGGAACGCTTTCTTTCTTTCTTTTTCTTTTCCAAGACAGGGATTCTCTGTGTAGGAACTCTAGCTGTCCTGGACCTCACTCTGTAGACTAGGCTGGCCTTGAACTCACAGAGATTCTCCTCTATCTGCCTCCGAAATGCTAAGATTAAAGGCGTGCACCACCACCGTCTAGCTTTCTTTTGCTTTCTGATAACTGTGAGGGCATTTTGTTATGTATAACTTCCATATTCTCCTCACCATAGTTGCTTAGCAGGTTTCATGTATTTGTATATGTATATGTATATATGTGTTTGGGTGAGTGTGAGTGTATGTGTGCATGTGTGTGAGAGTTTGTGTGTAGGTGTGTGTGTGTGTGTGTAATAATAATGATTAATGAATAAAGAAAACAACAGGATGACATATGACAGTACATGTTTGGCTTTGAGGTAATGTAAGGGGACTAGCAGGAGTGGGAAGCAGGATATGGTAATAAAGGGTTAAAAATTATCAAAGTATATTATATAAGTGTATTAAACGTCAAAATGAAACAATTTATTTTTAAAATTAGTAAATGTTAATAATAAGATAATGAACATAAATCTTTACTTGTAAAAATGGTTCAGTATTAGCTACAATGAGTAGTATTTTAAAGTGTCAGTTCTTCAGCTTTAATGTTTGCTTCCTGGGAGAAAGGCAGACTATTAAAACTGCAACATAGATATAATATTGCAATTTGGCAATGAAAAATTTATAAATTCCCAAGGAAAACTATCCTAACATGCATATATTGTAATAAAAATGAGTGCATAAACGTCCACGTCCATTTTTGTTTTTATCAAATAAAGGATCAAATAGAACTGTTTCCATTGTCATGGATTTTTATAACATGAGATCACTAGAAAAAGTGATATAGAAATAAGGTGGTTCTTAATTTAAGCAGTCTATGATCCAGGATACCCCTATGATGTTTTTAAAAGACAGTTATATGTGCATGTGAGCTCCTGGAAATAAACCCAGCCCACAAGAAAGCGTTCACATTGAGGCTATACATTCTGAGAATCTTGTCTCACATGCCAAAAAATTAATGAAACCTGCAGCATAATTTTTCTACCTTGCGGACCTATGCGATAAAGTAATGTCTGATGATAAATTAGGTTTATGGTGAACTGCTAGATTCAATCTATGGTAGTAAATCTTCTGAACTAACACCCCATCGTCTGCAAGCCAGAGTCAATGTACTGTTCAACAACTGTCCTGTGAATCAAGCTCAATTTGACATACTAGCAGCTCAGTGTAAAATTTTTTCTTTCATATGAGGTCACACAAAGTTCACAATAATACTGAGAGAAGATCTTCTATATAAACTGATTGAAATTCCCTCTCAAATACAGTCCATTACTTCAATATGTATCCCTTTATAATTTTTATTTATATCACTCAATACGTTAAGGAATTTTCCTTTGCTCAGAATGCACACAGATAGTCCCAAATCAAATGAGATTTAATACTAAATGGTTTTTCCATGAGGTATAATTCCTGCTACTTTTAGGAATCCACAATCATCATCTATTAGTGTCTAAATACAGTTCTGTTTCACGAAGTGCTTGGAGTCCGATGGTGTAAATTTTAAACAGCATAAGGTTTAAATTGTATAGGCCTCTTAAAAAAAAAAAAACAGTAACACACATGAATAAGTGTTTTTACAACCTGTAATTCAAAATCTCAGATTGGGCTTGTGTCCTTTAACTTGGCATCTGCTGTGAGCTGGTTTGCACCATTTACGTTATATGGCTGCACTGAATCCTGAATACGATGTTCTTTATGCTAGCAGCTAAAATTTAATATTTCAACTAACATCATATTATGTAAATTGAGTTTCATTCTCAGTGGTCATCTAGTGACCATTTAAACCACACATTTAAGTTCATAAATTTCTCTCTTAGATGCCAAAATAACATCAGAGTACAGCAAGAATGAGAGCATACGAAATGTAGGTTCAGTTTATGTTAGACACCTATTATCATCTTCTCTAACTCCTTTCTTTTAGAGTATTTGTCTTTTTTTTTTTTTTCTTTTAAAAAACATCTTCTTTTCTACAAGTTTTCCTATATGATATAGGAGGAAGCTTTTAAAAAGAAAATGTATATGATTAAAATAATGGAAATATTCAATGATCACAAGGGAAATATGGTGTATTCAATTAATAGTCCATGGTAATGATTGTGTAAAAGACTTTCACCAACATGTTTAATTATCAATGTTTTATTAAACCATTGTTTATTTCCTATACATTGAAGGTCAGCTATGGATAAGTACATTCTTCCTACAAAATACAACTGTATATTTTTCTCTTAGACAATTTAAATATTCTATAGATAGCAAGATAAGGGACAGAAAACACACATTTCCTAAAAAGAAGTATGATTTTATCACTGCCCTTAGGAAAATAATTATAATCCGGTCTAAAAGATTCAACTAAGACTAAAAGGCATTCAGAATTTCCAATAGTAAAATAAGCTAAGCATGATAGTGGGAAACAGCTTCTCTATAAAAGGGAAACAGTATGGGAGAGAGAACATGGACTTTCAGAAAGAAAGAAAATCTTTGTTTGAGGTCGAGATAAATTACAGGAGGGCATTTTAGCTAAGCACACTAGGATACACTACAGGCAACCAAAGCATTTTACTTAACCAAACCCTTTTACTTAAACTGTTCATTCCCTTTGAAAACCTTAGACAGAAGAGGGCGCATTACTGAGAGAACATAGATACTAGCAACTTAGTAAGAAAGAGTCTATAGTGGAAGCAGGGAGGCCAATGATCATGTAAACTGCTGCTTTGGTGGTACACACCTAAAAAGAAGACATAATCTTAGTGTGCATTAAGATAGGCTATGAAGGCAAAAGCATGATAACCTGTCTTCTACTCCCCAACACTCATACAGAAGCTGGTCATTGTGTCTGTAACTCCATGGCTAGGTAGGGGAGACAGAGTCGGAACCTTGGAGGCAAATTCCAGACCACAAATTGGCCAGCAAGTCTAATTAATCAGGGCTCTCTACATTCAGTGAGTGACTTTTCTCAAAAAGTGCTGTGAAGAGTGATAAAGGAAGGCAACCATATTGTATACCTATTATTGGGTAGGCAGACATGAACTCAGAAATATACAACACAGATACACAAATATACATACAAACCAATTTTTAAAATGTCTGTGTGTTGTGTGTGTCTGAGAGCCTGTGCAAATGTGTATAGGAGTGTGTGTCTGTGAATCTCTCTGTCTCTCTCTAGTTTTTTTTTTTTTTTTTCTCTGCTCTCCTCTGGTCTATCTCTCTCTCTCTCATCTTTCTCTTCCTTTCCTCATCTCTGTCTCTCTCTCTCTCTCTCTCTCTCTCTCTCTCTCTCTCTCTCTCTCTCTCTCTCTGTGTGTGTGTGTGTGTGAGAGAGAGAGAGAGAGAGTGTGTGTGTGTGTGTATGTGCATGTGTGTGTTTGTATGTGTGTGTAATTTAGTAGGAGAAAAAAAGTTGTCGCATATGTAGAATGTTTGGGGATGATTAAAAGGAAAAACAAGACCACTAAGATAGAAAAAAATCAGGGAAAAAACTGAATTGAAAGGAGTTGAGAGAGCTGGGTGGTGGTGGCACACACCTTTAATCCCAGCACTCAGGAGACAGAGGCAGGTGGATAGCTGTTAGAGGCCAGCTTGGTCTACAAAGCAAGTCCAGGACTGCCAAGGCTACACAGAGAGACCCAGTCTCAAAAAACAAACAAACAACCCCCCCAAAAAAAAGAAAAAAAGAAATAAAGAAAAAGAAAGGAGAAGATATAAACAATAACACAATTTAGAAAGTATACACATGAGATCGAAGACATATCATGCCAATATATGACTTTAGAGAACAAGTCTATGCAAGAGGAATGTGAAAGCAAAAGCAAGCTAGAAATGTTCCCAAGAGCAGAGCTAAAGAAAAGAGAAAGATACCAAAAACCTGTAGGTTCTGTTGTTACTCGTGTCTCTTATTTTGGAGCAGGTTAACTAAACTCCATTTACATCAAGGTGAAGGAGGCTCAAAGGAATTGTATGAGATCAAGGACTCAAACGCAGATAGTATCAACCCATGACCTAGAACCACTCCAGAAAGTGAGGTCTCCAAGCCAGTAACAGGAAGAAAATTTGACTTTTCAAGCTACTGAGATACTAAAAGAAGGAGGCTACAAGGATATGGATATAGTCTGAAGACAGGAAGGCTAGGAGAACCAAATATGATTTCATTCACCCAAAATTGTGTATTTGAAATACGTTCATTATGAAGAGTTAAAGAAGCAATGGAGTATTTAAGAGAATGAACAGGGTATGAAATGCTGGCTTTCTGAAACTATCTTGGAAGCCAGAGAACGCGAATATATGAGTTATGGTGGGGCTGGCTAAACTTTATTAAAGCAATTCTTTTTCTAAGAGAGGCATCACAGTTAAATGGTGAATTATTTTTAAATTGTCCTCCTGTAGTGTGAGCCATTATATTTCCCAATAACTTTGAGACAATCAGATACCAAAAACAAAACAAAACAAAACACACCCACACAATACTGCACTCGATTAAAAATCATAAAGGTGTCCTTTTTAACTGGGAAGCTGGGTATCAGTAAGTAAAATATGGCCAAAGTGTGTTGAAGCATGGTTGTAAGATTTGTGTTCATGTCAGGAAGCCAATGTACTTGATTCACTTACAAGAAAACCCACTGCCCTAGTTACCTCTAAACCTTGGGAGCCTTTTTCCTATCAAAGAGAAAAATTCCTTCAATATAATGTGTGTTTGTGAGGAAACTGAAAGAATGAAGAGTTTGATTTCTTTGAAAAGAACTTTAGCAAAAGAAATAGAATCTCTGAAGTCCAATATCTGTGCCATAGGATGTTGGTCGGTATAATATACAATACGCTACCAATTATGTGGAGTAAATAGTTATTCTATACATTCAGATAAAAAACACATTTGCAGAATTTTGCCTGTGACTGCAAAGACTTTTAACTATGGATCTGTTCTCCGCTGATCTAACCACTTCTAACCAACACAAGCATTAATTCACATAGGTATTGAGAAAGAATAGGTCTTCCTGTACCTCATCACATGCCCTAGAAACAGTTTTCAGGCAGGAAAGTCTCTTTCCTGAGCTCTAATGCCCAGTAAGGCATGCTGCAATTAAAAGGAGGGGGTCCTTAGGAATTTCTAGAGGAAGGATAGCAGGCTACCAAGAAGAGACTTGATACCCTATGAGCATATACAAGGGGAAGGGAGTAAGGGGAAAATGGGAGGGAGGGAGGAATGGGAGGATACAAGGGATGGGATAACAATTGAGATGTAATATGAATAAATTAATAAAATATAGTTTTAAAAAAGAATTTCTACAGCAACATGATCAGTAACCGATATGAGCTTATTTAGGCATATGTACCTACAGTATTAGGCATAAGTCGGTATTCTTGAGAGACATCCCTTCTTGTGTTTATCGTATCCTCAGGTCTTTCCCATTCACTCACTTTGTTTGGAGAAGCCTTTGCACTTTCTGTGGGATGTAGTAAAAAACTGAACCCTGTTATCCATTTTTATGGCAATATTTGCTAAAATCTGCTCCTTGCTGAAAACCAATATATTCCACATGTATCGTGTTTTGAGAAACAGAATCCACAAGATAACTAGTTATTCTGAATATAAGTACTTTGCAGTTGTGATAGGATTTGTATAGTAGTTTCCTCTGAAATAAAAACATTCCATCTTGGAGGAAGCCCTTTAAGACACATGTTGTTTAAAGGACGTGAAACGACAGAATGTTCTAAAGGGAGCTAAAGTACTCCATCCTGTAGAAAAACTCCTTACACTCAGCAATAAACAACTCAATGGCCTTAGCAAGTCCTAGAAAGTGATCATATTCTCCAGGGACCTTTCTCCACAATCATATAAACTGTAGGGACTGTTGAAAGATACCCTAAGTCAAGGTGAGATATCTAGTAGAGGTTCAGACCAGCCTATCAGCTAGAAGAAAAAGACAAGCTGACCAGCATAAAAGAAGTTATCAGCTATACTGCCTAGAAGTGGTTCAGATGAACTGAACTACCTTTGGACACTCTCCAATCTATTGAGGCTGCTTTCAGTTTGTATAGGATGCCCTAGCTTCCACGAGTTGCCACGCATGCTGAGGTCAGCTTTGGTGATGCAGCTGGTTTTGGTCCTTTACTATACTCTAAGTTACCCCTCAGTTGTATTATTCTAAGTAACCCAATAAAACTCATTGATTCATCAGGGTGGACTATGGTGGCATCCTTACTGTTTTCCAGCACTGGTTCCCTATCTAGAGTAGTGACACATTTGTTCAACTCTCCCCAGAGCAGTGTCACAAAACCTGGATGTTCACCATGCTGCGTGGAAACGCTACAAGATGGCCTGGACCTCACTGCACAAGCACATACTGACACAAGAGTTGTTTTATTCCTGTTTCAATTCTGAGAATTTTGGAGCTAAGACTATTTCATTAATTTTTCTAGGAGCCATTCCAATACTCACAAAGTGAAGAAGCAGCATGTGTGATCTCCCAGCACTATGACCTTCCAATATGGTCTCAATGGCATTACGTTTTATAGTAAGCACATTTGCTCTAAGTCCAGGGAGAAGGGAGCCATGTAATAAAGTACAGTTTGTTACTAATATTTTGTGCTTTTCCACATTTAGTGTAATTGCAATTATTACATTAGTTGGTTATATTTGTGCTTAATGAACATACCACTCCCTCGTTTTATTAAGTTTAAAGGTGAAACCAAATATTTTAAAAGTTTCTCAAGATGATATATGATAAAATATGAAAACTTCTTTACCTCATTTTTATATCACTTTACTGTTGGTAGCTACAAGCAACTTCTATTTGGGAAGTCAGGCTATTTGTCAGTAATTCAGAGAGGCTTTCAAGAACATACACCACAATTATTTATTGCTTTGTTCAATATCTTCCAGAATTTATTATCCCTGATCTGTAGTATATATTTTATGAATCCTTAAGCATGCAAAGAGTGAAAGAAGCATCCAGTTCTGGTTTAAATTAAGCTATTGCCCTTGGAAGGAACCATACTGATAGAATTTGATCATATATTTTGCTGTCATGTTGTTTGGCTGACGTTCTTTTTCCTCAGTCAGCACACTGATCAACTTGAATTCATTTCTTAAAACCACTCTATGGGTCTTGTTCTTTGGAATGAAATATTTGCTTCTGAATACATTAAAAACATTATTATTTTAGTAGACCATTAATATCAAATGATGGTCAAAAATTTATTTTATTATTTATGGAACATATAATTTGATTTAAAAAAACATTTTGATTTTCAAAATACAAACTATACTTTTCAAATAGAAATATCTGAGTAAACCAAAATGCTATGTCCCATTCTCAAAAAAAAATTAAATCATCACTCTTAATGTCCAGTTCTTTATGAATAATACACCATTTTCCAGAGGTTTTTAAGACTTTACTTATCTTGGGACTGTAGACATGGCTCAGTTGTCAAGAGAATTTGCTGTGTGGGCAAATTTCCAGGTTTGATTCACAGCACCAGTGTCTTCAGTTCTAGGAGATCTTATGCCATCATGGGTACTCTACAGGCAGCAGGCATGCATATGGCACACACATACATGGTGCAGGTAAAGCATTCATACAAGTGATATAAAAAACACACATTTAACAAAAACTAAACTGCACTTATCTGATATGTGTTATCTATTTGTCTCACTATGTAGATCCAAATGCTCCAGATAGCAAAATATGTGTTCACTTAGTAGATATCAATCTGAAAGTCTGTTCTGAGCCAAACACTATTTAGGGTGCTCTGGTACTCAGGAGAAGAGTAATTCAGTGTTCTATTTAATTGATTCTATTTTATTTCCCTGGTTCACCAGAGAATTCATTTATATATTAAAACTGCTGTAATGTGTGATTAACAGATAACACTATCAGTCTATTTTGTAACAAGAAAAAAATCGGCCCCAAGACATTTATATGTTAGTTTATTTCTATTCTGATAGTGAATTGAAGCTTGCAACATGGTTCAGCATATAACCAGATGTTTGACTTTCCATTAGCCACTTCTGTAACCTTGAATCTATCTTCGTCCTAGTCTTTTCTTATTACAGTTGCACAAGGTCTCAGTGTGAACTATGTTGGACCAATGTTCCTTTGCCTATATATCCTTTCCAACAAGTTTTTAACACTGGCCTTTTCAAATCTTTATACCTTAAAAGTCATAAGGTGATATTTCACTGTAATTTTAAAAATTCACTTTACATTCTGGTCTTAATTCTATCCCTCCTTACCTCTCAGTCCACTCTCCCTCTTATCTCCTATTCCCCACCTCCCATTCCTCATAAAAGGGGAGACCCCTTTCCCATCCATCCCAGCTTATTAAGTCACATCACAACTAAGAGTGTCCTCTTCCCCAGCGGCCTAGAAAGGCAGCCCTGCCATGGAAAATTGATTTAAAAAAAAAAAAAAGCTGACAACAGAGTCCATATCAGAGACAATTCCCCCCCCCATTGCTCCCCTTACTAGAGAAATCACATGAAGCCTGAGCTGCCCATCAGTGCTACCTCTTTATAAGGACTTGGTCCAGTACATGCATGGTCTTTTGTTGGTGCTTCAGTCTCAACAGCCGCTCTGAGTCTTTGTTATTTCACTATGTTGGTCTTCTTCTGAAGTTCCTATCACCTCCAAGAACTTTTGTCTTTTCCCTCACTCTTCTACAAGATTCTTTATGCCCAATGTTGGGCTGTGAGTTTCAGCAAATGTTTTGAAGCACTGTTGGGTGTAGTCTCTCAGAGGACAACTCTGCTAGGCTCCTGTCTCTAAGTATAGCAGTGTATCATTAATAGTGTCGGGGGTTAGTTTTCTCCCATTGGGTGGGTCTTGAGTTGGGCCAGGGTTTTGGATTGGGTTCAACTTTCCCTCAATCTCTGCCATCTCTTTTTTTTTTTTTAATTTTTTATTAATTTATTTTTGTTACATCTCAATGGTTATCCCATCCCTTGTATCCTCCCATTCTTCCCTCCCTCCCATTTTCCCATTATTCCCCTCCCCTATGACTGTTCCTGAGGGGGATTTCCTCCCCCTGTATATGCTCATAGGGTATCAAGTCTCTTCTCTGCCATATCTTTATCTCTACACATTTTGTAGGCAGGGTGAATTTTGAGTAGAAGTTTTTGTGGGTAGGTTGGTGTTCCCCTCCCTCTCCTAGGAGACTTGTCTAGTTAGAGGGTGTCCTGTTCAGGCTTTGTGGACCCTGCTACTAGAAGTCTCATACCCCCTGGAGGACTAACCTTATGATTTGTGATATTAAAAACATTCTCTTATGCTTTTTTTTTTTTTTTTACCATTGTGGGGCTTCTATTAAAAACTGCTAAACTGGCACGTTACTATCTTAAAAATAGAATACTGGAAATTCTTTCTTTCATTTTCTTCCCTCCCTCCCTCTCTTCCTTCCTCGCTCCCTCCCTCCTTCTTCTTTTCACATCAGTTTTTGTGCAGACATGTTTGTGCTTCCTGCATATTATAACATTAATCCTGATATGAGTTGTATTCTTTGTGACACAGTCTACTCCCATAGGCAACTTTTCCACTTTCTTGATCTCTTTTTTTTTTTAATTTTAATATATCTTTTTTTTATTATTAATTTATTCTTGTTACATCTCAATGTTTATCCCATCCCTTGTATCCTCCCATTCCTCCCCCCCCCCATTTTCCCATTATTCCCCTCCCCTATGACTGTTCCTGTACAGAAGCAGTTTAGTTGAAAAAGTCTTTCATTCATTTACTTTGGATTTTGTTGTTTCTGTGCTTTGTGTCACATCCAGAGTTGTTGCCAGTGTTACTATTTTGTTGTTGCTGTTTATTTTTAAGATTTTGTTTCAATTATGATCATTTTCCTTTCCATTCCTCTAAACCTTCCCATATACCCTCTCAACTCTCCTTCAAATTATAGCCTATTAATCAACTGTTGTTGCATATATATGCATATATTCAAGTGATAAACTAATATATATATTATTGATTAACTAATTAACAGTTGATTAAATAATATATAAATATATTATGTATTGTATAAATATGCAAATTAAATGTTATAGTCTCATATATAACCTTTCAGTCCATATAGTGTTACTTGTATGCATATTTATGGAGCTAATTGCTGGCCACTGGACAACTGATTGGCATGTTTTTTCTAGATTTACTCAGTTGCCTATAGTTCTATATGGTTCATGTTTGAGGGCTAAGGCCTCATGGGCATTTTCCCATGAATTTGCACACACATGCTGTCCCACTTGGATTTGAAGCCACACCTCTAAAGTCTCATCAGTATTCCCACCAATGCCATTTGCAGTGTTTTTTTTTTTTTTCCTGGATGTTGTGGTAGAGGTACTATAAAAATCATAGCTTACATTTAGGTAAATACAATTGAATTGTTGAGGTGATTTATATTCAGGGTCAAATTTCACTCCTTTTTATGTGAATTTTTAAATCTTGCAACACCATCTGTTGTCAAGACTGTCATTTTGCCAGCATGTATACTGAATGTCATTGTCAAGGGTCAGTTGCTAAAGACACATGTGTCGGTTTCTTGCCTCTCTGTTCCGTACCAATAGTCTTTACACCTGTTTTAACATAGATGCAGTTCTGTTTGGAGTATTGAAGATTTGCAACATATTTTGAAATCAGGAAGCATGAATCATTTAACTTATGACTGCTTTGACTATTAAGGTTGCTTCCTGGCACATAAAAATTTGAACATAATTAATTTTCTTCAAATTTGTGCAATAAAGGTATTGGGGCATAGAGACTAAAGTGGCCACTTTGTAGCCAGGCAGGATTTCAGGTGGAAGGAGGGTGACCACAACTAACCTACTAAATTTTCCATACAAAACTTATCCTATATACAAGAAATGTAGGGATAAAGATGTAACAGAGATGTAATCGATGGCCAACCAATAGTGGCCCCAAACTGAGACCCACCCCATAGGAAAGCAACAAACCCTGACACTATTAATGATACTCTGATTTGCTTGAAGACAAGAGCCTAGAATAACTGTCCTCTGAGAGGCTCCATCCAGCAGCTGGTCAAAATAGATACTGAGACCCACCGCCGCACATTAGGCAGAGCTCAGGAAGCCTTGTGGAGGAGTTGGGAAAGGGTCTGGAGGGGAACAGAACTCCACAAGAAAACCAACAGAATCAAATTACCTAGGTCTATGGAGCCTTACAGAGACTAAAGTGCCAAGCAATGAGAAGACATGGACTAAACTTAGGCTCCTGACACATATGTAATTGATGGGCTGCTTGTTCTTCATGTGGGTCCCCTAGCAGGTGGTCCAAGCCTGTCTCTGAGATGGACTCTGTTGCCTGTCTTTAGATCACTTCCCCTGGCTAGTCTGCCTTGTCTGGTCTCAGTGGAAGAGGATGTGTTTAGACATGATGTGTCTGGTTGTGCCAGAGCAGGTTGGGAAGGAGAGATTCCTTTTACTGAGAAGAACTGGAGGGGGTAATGTTGAAGAGAGTGGAAGGGTGGTACCCGAAGGAGAAGAAGATGAAGTTGTATTTGGGATATAAAGGGAATAAATATAAAATAAGACTTTTATGGTATCTGCAGATTGCACAGTGTGCTGTGGACAATTTAACAGCAACACAAATTTCTAATCTATTGGCAGCAGGGATATTTTTTGCTGCTAGGATATGAGGATGACTCTAGCTGAGACTAATAGTAGTAGGGGTCCTGGAGTCTGAAGGGGCCTCCATCTAACTAGATAGGACTCTTATTGGAGGGAAGGGGACACCAACCCACCCACAGAAATATTGACACAAAATTTATCCTGCCTATGAGATGTGCAGGGATAAACATAGCATAGAGACTGAGAGGATATTCAACCAATGCTTGGTCCAATCTGAGACCCATGACATGGGAGAGGGCCAACTGCTGATACTGCTAATGATATTTTTCTATGCTTGCAGACAGGATCGTAACATAACTGTCCTCTGAAAGACTCCACCCAGCAGGCGATCAAAATAGATGGTGACACTCATAGCCAAACACTGAGCAGAAACCAGGGAGTCCTTTGAAAGAGTACGGGGAAAAGTAGAAGAACCTGTGGGAGACAGGAGTTCAACAAGAAGTCCAACAAAACAACTAACCCCAGCCAAGGAGGCCTTGGGGAGACTGATGAACAAACCAAGTGCGTGGACTGGACCTAAGCACTCTACACATACATAGCTGATGGGCAGCTTGGTCTTCATGTGGGTTCTCTAGAAAGTGGAGAAAGGGCTATTTATGACATGGACTCTGTTGCCTGCCATTTGTTGTATTTTGTTTTCTGGTTTTGTTGTTGTTGTTGTTGTTTTAGGTTTATTCACTTTACAGCCCAAGTGTATTCTTATGGCTTGCCTCCTCCCTATTCCTTTTCTCTCCATCTTCTCCCTCCATCATTCCTGCAGTCTTCAGAAATAGGAAGCCCTCCTCCATTATCTTCTGACCTCATCCTAAAAATTCTTATCCTGACTGCCTGCTTCTGAAGAATACATAAAGAAAGTGTGGTATATTCACACAATGGAATACTACTCAGATATTAAAAGCAAGGAAATCATGAAATTTGCAGACAAATGGGTGGAACTAGAAAAGACCATCCTTAGTGAGGAAGCCAGACCCAGAAGACATACATGGTATGTACTCACTTATAAACATATATTAGCCAAATAATAGAGGATAGTGTTAATACATTCCACCAATCTAAAGAAGCTAAATAACAAAGGTTTAATTCTCATCCTAAAGGAAAAATGTTGCCTGCTTTTCAATCACTTCTCCTGGCTCTCTGCCTTGCCTAACCACAGGTGAAGCAGATGTACTCAGTTCTGATGTGCTCCTATGGGTTGGTGTTGGGGAAGGGTGGCGTGGAGGAGACAGCTACCTTTATCTGAGTAGTAGGGGAGGGGGAGAGGGAGGGGCCGGGGAGAGTGAGACAAGAAGGACAGGAATAAAGGGGCTATAATTGGGATATAAATGAATGAATATATAAGTAAAAATATAAGGGAAAAAAAAACCAATCTGTCCCTGGATGAATGTATAAATAAAGAAATAATAAATGTTTTATCCTTTTTTTGTATAAAAATCATTATTACCTTTGTTAAATACACTCAGTATTTCCATGAGTACTGCAGATGAACACTTTCAGATAATTCTTTGTATTGTTAAAGAGGTTAATCTCTTCCTTCTAGTGGCACTGCCTTCCCTGGCCTCAGTAGAAGATGATGAACTTAGTGGTGATGCTAATTGATATGTCACGTTTGTCCAGAGTCCCAAATGCATTTCTTCCATCTTTTCTGCCACCTGTCTTGCAAACATAACTATGGATATAAATTTACAATCAATCCTACTTTCTTAATTATCTTTTAAAAGCTCACACATGCTATAAAGTTAATTTGTCTTTTCTCCAGTTTTTATGTTCATTGAATTTGTAAGATATTTTGAAATTGTAAAACATCTAGTTTAAAAACATTTTAAACATCAGTTACCTGTTTTGTAAGACACATATTTATTCACATTGAAATTACAATTAGATATATTTAAGCCTTTCTATGGTTACAACGATCAAGGCATTGAATTTTCTCACATACACACTTAAATGTCCTTCTATTTCCTTACAGTGATATCCTCCTTATGCCATTGACATAGGCATTACTCAAATTTCTATTTCTCCATATGGTATCTATCTTGCTTATTGATACCATACTAACAGTGGTCAGAATATACAGGATATTGTATCTGAATTGTTGTTACTCAGGATGATTTTTACATTTTCACCATGTGCCTTAGTGTAGCATTATATGTGAATGGGTTTGTACTTAGCTTCTCTGTTTGCTTCCTTATTTACACTTAGATTGTATGCAATGTGGGAAGTTGCTATTAATATAGGTGTGAAAACTTAGTTTTCAATGTTAAAAATCCCAAATTTTCAGGGACGGCATGTAACTTTTAGTAGGAATTTCCAAAAAGTTCCAAAATGGTTATGTCAATTTCCATTCCTCTTATATATTATCAGTATTCAATTTTTGCCAAACTATTAAACATGCATTGCTGTGCATGTTTTCATTTCTCCACTGAATTCATGTTGAAAATCACATTTAAATGCACACACACAGACATACACACACACACACACATCTCATATGAGTTTTAGAATACTAAGAATGGATGCATAAACATTCTAATAATGCTTGAGACCATATTATTACTACTTGAATAATTCTGAAAATGAAGTCCCAATAATTCAGTAAACACAAGATATCTGGGGTAGTTTAGAAAAAGCATGGTAACTATGGAGCCAGTGTTGAAAGTCTATGTCCTTTATAACATCATCCATAGTGGTGCACATAAAAGAATTTATAACCAGGAATTGTGGGGAACTCCCTCGGGCTTATGATGCATCAAAACTCTTTCTCTTGACTAAGAGTATATGATGTCAATAGTTCATCATTGCTTCTGGTAAAATTTTTAAATATTTAAATATTTCTTGGAGTGCACTGTGTATACTGGAGGAGCCCAACAAATGACAACTGCAACTAGTGAAGGAAACAATTCATCATGAGAAAAGGCAAAAAAAAAAAAAAAAAAAAAAAAAAAAAAAAAGCCAAAAGTATTTATAAAATTCTACAAGTATCACTCAGAAAGCAGAAATGATAAAAGACACAAAATATGCCTTAAGAAATGTGGGATATGGTAGACCAGTTTTACTTTAGTTCTGAAACAAATAAAATACAAGTATATGATGAATTGTTGAAGTTAACACAATTTAGCATATTAAATTACTCAAGGCTTTTAAATTTGTGTAGTTTAGCATTTTCAGAAGTACTTGAAAAGGGCACCTATCTGGGGAATAACCAGTGATTGCTGTAATCAGTATGGAAGATACCTTCCTTTTCTCTTTTGACCATTCATTAAACTTACTATCTCATGCATAGCAAAACAGGACATTTTGCTGGGTGTTTTTAGGTCAACTTGACACAAGCTAGGGTTATCTGAAAGGAGGGAACCCCAATTGAGAAAATGCCTCCTTAAATTCTGGCTGTATGGCATTCTCTTAGTGATTAATGTGGGAGTGCCCACATAGAGATCCCTTTACTCTGACACTCTGTCACACACTTAGAAAGTCTGCACCGATCAGTGTGCAGCAATTTTATTTTAAAATTATTCATTATATATATGGCACATATATACATATGTAAGTAGATAACAAAAAGGTTATATTACATAAAAGGACTTACCATAATATGAGAATTTTAATACAACCAAAAATAAATATAACAAGTTAAACAATACAATGAACAAGATATAGCAGATGTTCTTGAATCCCTCAGTGTAAAAACTAATAAAATACTGGTCATTACTTTTCAATATTGTTACGACACTTCATATTTTTTTTCATTGGTCCTCTAAAACTTCTGCATTTTATGATGTCACATGTAATGTCTTTAGTTCAAAAACTTGAACACTCTCTATGTTGTATATTTTTATTACATTCTTATGTGCTTTTATGCACCAGTTACTAAGACAATCACAAATTATTCCTCTTTGAGGCGTTATGGGACCTTTTCCTTGTCCTAATTTTAAGAATACCTTTACTTAAAACAGAAACATGTATTAGGGTTTACAAGCTGATGTACTATCAAAAATCTCTGAGGTGACAGGAAATATCATCAGCCAGTGTGATGAAGGTAGGTAGAGTGTAGAATCCAGCAAACAAAGATGTGTTTGCTTCTTTGTCTGACCAAATTTTCACAACACGGGGTCACAGGGAAGCATAAGAGATTGGAGGGAAAACAGTGACAGGCATGTGAACAGGGGAAACAAAAGTAGTATCGTATGACAATTTTACAATGAGAACCAGTTCTGTGTATTCTATTTATGAAGCTATTAAAGAAGAGAGACAGTTTCAGTATTGTGAAGTTCCATAAAATTCCACAAGAAATCCTTGTTATTCTTCAG
The DNA here is from genome assembly GCF_903995435.1 of Acomys russatus. Taxonomy (NCBI): domain Eukaryota; kingdom Metazoa; phylum Chordata; class Mammalia; order Rodentia; family Muridae; genus Acomys; species Acomys russatus. The sequence continues at coordinate 84,920,378 of NC_067138.1, forward strand.
ACACTGAATTATTAAATCAAATAAGTGGATTAGAATACATCTGCATAGGGGAGCTAATGAATGGACACAAGATAAGAGAAATTAGCATACAGATTGTGAGGGGAGGAGGGAGACTGGTGTCTGTCCCCTGTGGTAAAAGTGGAAAAGGGACAAAAATATTAGAAGGCTGAATGATACTCCTGAGAGTTTCTTCAATTATCTTCAACTGATAATAAATTGCTATTGAGTCTTTTAAAGGGGTCCCACTCAAGTTAAGGCACCAGCCAAGGACAATATAGGTGGTAAACTTTAAACCCCTACCCAGATCTAGCCAATGATCAGAACATTCTCCACAGTTGAGTGGAGAGTGGGATATGACTTTCTCACGTACTCTGGTGCCTCATATTTGACCATGTCCCCTGGAGGGGGAGACCTGGTGGCACTCAGAGGAAGGACAGCAGGTTAACAAGAAGAGACTTGATACCGTACGAGCATATACAGGGGGAGGTAATCCCCCTGAGGAACAGTCATAGGCAAGGGGAATAAGGGGAAAATGGGAGGGAAGGAAGAATGGGAGGATACAAGGGATGGGGTAACCATTGAGATGCAACAAGAATAAATTAATTAAAAAAATAAAAAAATAAAAAAATAAAAAAATAAAACCTCTACATCTCGTCAAAAAAAAAAAAAAAAAAAAAGGGATGTGACTGGTTGGGATAAATACAATGAATTTGAACAACCTGATTAATTCTGTATCATTATTAAATACAGATTTAATGTAATTCCAAAAGTAATGTAAATTTTGGACCCTCATAGAGTCCAAACATAATAAAGTGACTACTAGATTGTTCCTACAGATTAATACATATTAAAATAATAAATACAGAAGTGAAATACAATTTATCTTTGATCAAAATGTCTCCTTAGACTATTACATTGAGTTCAAAACAAATAACATTAATGACCTTGTAACTTCTGAGTGTGTAGTAACTCTTTCCAGTACTGTGGGGAGCAAGAGAATTTCCATGGAATATGCATTTCCATCCTACAACAATCACAAGAGAATGCTGTTGCCATTATCACTCCCTCATATCAAGTTAGTTGACAAAATTGATGTTCAGGATCTCAGTCTAGCCTAAAAATAAACTAGAAAGTAATAGAGTCAGAGAAGAATAAATTCAGATGTGTCTGGTTTTTCTCAATAATTGAGAACAACTAGTCCCATTCCAAATATCTTCTATAACAATGTAGGTTTGGGCCTGAGTTCAAAGTCAGCTATGTAAAACAGAGGATGAATTCAAGCACACTAACCCTATATTTACTTATTTAATAAGCTATTTAATAAGTGAATTTGGTAAATTATTTTTAACTGCTGAATAATATTCTACTATTAATGAAAATGTATAATATGTAAATGTGTAGGGTGTAAATTTTCATTGTCCATTTATCTGTTGAAGGATATTTATGTGATTATTTAATTCTGATTCATATGAATAAAGCTGCAATGAAAATGGATGAACAAACATATCCAGAGTAGAATGTAGAGTCCCTTGGATACAAGTCCAAGGACAGTATAGCTAGAACTTGAGGTATGTGTACGCCAAGCTTTTAGGAACCACCACAGTGATTTCCATAGAGGCTGGACAGTTTGCGTTCCCACCAGCACTAAATGAGTTTTTCTCTTTCTCTGCATCCTTTCCAGCATTAAATGTCATTTGCTTTATTGATTTTGGTTACGTTGACTGTGTGAGATAAAATTTCAAAATAGGGGGTCTAGATAGATGTTTTAAGTTGATAATGAAAAGATGTGATAGAGATTGATTTACATTCAGAATTTTAGACACACCAAGATAGGAAAGATGTTTCTTCGAGGCTGTCAAATACAAATAGCCAAAACACTTAGAGTATAACATTTATATGATTCCTGACTGTGTCGCGGTTATTCTTGCTATAGGTAGTTCATTGTATATATGTGTGCAATAACATAAATGTATATGTAAAAATAAAACATGTTTAATTAGTAAAAATATTTTTACAATTTGCAAAGTTCTTTTAATTTTTATTTGCCTGATGGCTAAGGATGTTGCCCATTTTTAAATTTTTTTTAGCCAACTGTATTTCATTTTTTATGGCTTTTTGGTTTCTCCTGTATCCCATTTTTAGACTGAGTTGTTTGTTTCATTAGTGCTCAGTGTTTTTAGTTCTGTATATATCTTAGATACTAAGCCTCTATTGAATGTGTAATGGTTATCTTTTCCTATTCTGTAGTGTGTAATTCTGCCCATATTATAGTGTTTTCTGCAATAAAAAGCATTAATGCTACATGAGGTCTCACTTGTTAATAATTTTTTCTTAGGTCCTGTGTTATTGGTGTCAATTTCCAAAAATCTTTCCTGTGCCAATGAATTAGAAATGATTCCCTGCTTTCTGTTCTATGAGGTTCATGGCATCAGGCCTTCTGTAGAGACCATTGATCTAGTTGCTATTGAGAATTGTGCTAAGTGACAAATATGGGCCTATTTGCGTTTTCAACATGTAGTTATCTAATGTGGCAAATCTCCATATTTGATGTTACTGTCTTTTCCCTATTTCTCTATTTCCCATTTAATAGCTATAAATTTAAGTTCTATGATATAATATAATATTAGATTATATTTAATAAAAGTGAAATGCTAGTTTACTTTCTGAAGAGTTCATTATCCAAAACTTTGTGAACAAAACTTATACAACCATGTCCCAATTCTATAAGAAAATTATGAGGAAAATACCAACTTTTAAATGTTATAATATTTTACAAATTATTGAATAATCATAGAATATGGTATGAAAACATGCACATTCCTCTCACATCCTATTTCGTATCATTACTTAAACTGACTTCATTTTTTATACCATCTAACTTCTAAATATGTGTGACCAATTGTTGTTCAAAACAAAGAAATATAATTCACGAACAGTTCGTGTGTGAGATGATATGACAGGCAAGAGAGGAAAAGAAGGTGTGCTGTAGAAATAGGAAAGCCAGGTGTGGTAGTCCACAGCTTTATTCTTAGCACTTTGCATGCAAAGTCAGGTAGATCTCTGTGAGTTTGAGAACAGACTGGTCTATATAGCAAAGCCTTTGCCAGTAAGAACTACATAGTGAAACTATTTGTCAAAAAAAACAAACAAAAACAAAGCACTCACCTTGTACAGACTAGGTTTGGAACACACACTGCTCAGAAGTGGAACCTTAGCTGATGTGAACTAAAAGCCCAGTGCCTGTCTCAAAGATACCATAAATAAACAAGCAGTCAAACTAGTGGTAGTCAAGGAAGCCTGGATGCAGAAGGACTCCAAGCATGTGGAATGCCACCTTGCACATTTGAAGATGAACATGGCAAGCATTTTGCAAACTTTTGACTAACTTGCCAGGAAACATGCAAATGCACACTGACAGCTCACGTAACAATAGACTACAATGACTCAAAGTGGAAAGAGGCAACAAGCTCTTGGAAAGTAATTTTTTGTTTCCTTCTTTCTTATGTTTTTGCCCTGACATTGCTCAGTGATGACCTGTTATCTAAGAGTGAAAGCTGAAATAAACCCTTTCCTCTCTTATCCCAAAATGAAAATAGTCTTCCGTAAATCTCAATAGACATAAAATATAGAATGATACAGCTTTTTGATAATAACACCATCTTCAAAGGATATTACAGCACAAGTGTAATGATTACCAAAACACAACAAATCACGGAATTAGAACTTTTTCAATATGAACACACAATAAATAAAATAAAATACATGATATTTAGACAAATGTAGTGAAATATTTCTTTATTATTCACACTCAGATGCCAAAACAGGCAAATCTCTGCCTTTTTTGAGGATATCTTGGACTATATAGTGAGTCTCAGGAAGCTAAGACTTCTTGGTAACACTTTGTCCCCACAAAAAAAAGGAATGTTAAAAGGAGAATTATGAAACAGGAAGGGATGATTTGTTGTGAGAGACGGAAGGCAGGGTAGATAAAGGGAAAAAGGGCAGATTATATATCACCAAATAATAATAGGACATATGAAAATCTACTACTGCAAAAATTTTCTAAAATATATCTATACACATACATAAAATATATTTAAATCAAATTATCCTACAGCAAGAAAACAATGTCCCCAGAGGCTAACAAATAAAAATCTCAGCACCAGGTATCAATTACATTGAGAATTTGTTGGCAAGCAAGGCATTAAAGATCCTCAAATATTACAGTCTTTACACTGTTCTTGGTTACCCTCTACAACCTGATGGTAAAAATCTATGGCTGAAGACACCACATACTTGAGGCCTGATACATGCAAATATCCAGCTGTGATTGACCTGGACACTTCCATGCTACTAGCTAGCTTTCACTGTACTATAAGGTGTGATACTAGATGACATAGAAAAAAAAAAGACAATTGTCAGGCTTACTTATGAACCTTGTGAAGTATGCAATAATTACTGGACAGAAAAGACAACATATTAACATGCTAGCAAAATGGCATAGGACAGGAAAAGCATGTTCTGAGTGTATTTAAGGCCTACTCTTCAAGGTAACCCATGTCTTGCACCAAGAACCATTGACTAGAGTAATAATAGGCCCTAAGAAATACTTACTACTTTTATACTGTAAAATGGACATAGTATTAATCCAACTCCTAATGACCTCTTTTTATACCAATAAAATAAGTCATCTCTCAAACCTTGTTAGAAAACTACACCTCTTAGCCAGGGTACAGAGACTAAGAGACTAAAGCATAGCTGGCCCTTAAACAGAACATATATACTATACCAAGTCTTCCAAAGGCCCAGGAATCACTACAGAAAGGAACTAGAAGAGGGTAAAAGCCAGAGATGGTAGATGACTACAAGGAAACAGCCTCTTTTTAAAACAGCAGGGCATCTCAACATATGAAATCCAGAAGTTGTGACAACATGCAGAAGGCCTACACAAGACTACCCAAGACAAAAATGTGTCACCGGGTAGAACAGTAGTCAGCTTAAGTTTTAGGAGTACTGTATAGTTCAGGGATGCCCTGGTTCAAAATTGGAGCTGTTAGTAGCATATGATTTTCTACTAGTTTTCGTTTCTTCTTTTTCACTTTCCAAGTTCCATATTTACAAATATTCTGTGAATTAACTTACACAAAGGTATTACTTCAATGCATACTACATAATCAGTCTTCATATGTAAAGTTATTCTACTGTTGTCAATATTTTTTTGTTCAAAAATTCATTATAGAAGCATTTCTGATGTATATGATATGGACTAATCATCATATTTTTGACTATAAGCAGAAAAATATTTTTACATTAAATACCACTCATCGAGTATTCTACATAATTAACATCAGTATGGATGTGAAAACACAAGTGTGAGTTGTTCTTAAAAAATTATCATTTATTAAAATATTGTCATTTATTTGGAAAATTTTAATAATGTAGTAAGCAAAACAGAAAATAAATACAGAAGTATCCAAGCCAAGACTTATTCAGGGAATGATCTCTATCATGATTCTTCTGATTAATATTTCATGCCTAAAAATTATTTTGATTTTGACCTAAATAAATATATTCATTCATGCAATACAAGAAATTAGAAAAATTTTCCTTAAACTTGGTAAATTCACCTTTAAATTATTAATAAAGGATTCACAGGATGAGTGAATTACTTTCTCCAGATCTCTTTAGATGGTGGTAGAGGAATTTGAGAGAAAAGATGTGTGAGGTGTCAGAATTAGCACTTCATGTCAAGTGGATCTGTTTTCTACAGCTCCTCTGTCATCAAGTTACTGCAATTTAATTATTTGGTAAAAAATTGGGCAGTGACATCCTCTGATTAAATATTTGTGCAACTCATCTTCTAAGATTAGCATTACACAGTGGGAAACTCTCGATTTCAATACTTATAGTGTGCCTCATGGACCTGTGTCTACAAATCTAGACTATGTCATCTATATCTGAAAATTCCCTCTTAAGGCAAGATGTGGCATTTTTTGTCAGATGCTGCGCATGTGCAGCACTGTCACAGAAGCTGTGGGCTGTGTGGTACCCGGATAGATGAAGGTGAGTGGGAGCAGAGAAGCATGCCACATAGGTCTGAGCTAAGGCCAGCAACTTTCTTTTGAATGTTTCTCAAACTCAGAGATGTCTTTCTTTTCCTTTAAAAATTTTCTCTTCTTTTCTTTTCATTTGTTTTGTTGTGTTGTGTTTCTTCTTTACTCTATATTCTCTTCCTTTGTGGTTTCTGTGTTTTTCCCTACTGTGCCTACACAGTGGCATTTCTCATTCTTACAAAATAATTTTCCTGACATAGAAACCCAATCTGAGCACAAAACTAAAGATCTTTACTTAAAGCAAACAATAATCAGAACAAAAGCTTAGCTTACTTAAACTAACTTCAAAAAACAAACACTTGGAGAAAGTCTACATTGAAATGCTTGTTTGCAATATCAAACAATTTAAAATTAGTAAAATGAGAGAGAAAGAGAGACAGACAGACACAGAGACAGAGACAGAGAGACAGAGACAGGGACAGGGACAGAAACAGAGACAGAGACAGAGACAGACCGAGAGGAAGAGAGACAGAGAGGGACAGAGACAGAGAGGAAGAGACAGAGGGGGACAGAGACAGAGAGGGAGAGAGAGACAGAGACACAGAGACTGACAGAGAGACAAAGAATGAAACAGAGAGAAAGAAATAGAGCAGTGAAGGGCTTGTTTATTACATTAAGGGTATTTCTGCTTGTGAAATTTAAATGGTAACATCATTCTGAAATTCTCAAAATACATTTAAGTGCACCAAATTGGTCTGCATAGAAATCTGACATCCTCTGTGGCCAGACATGTGATACCAGTAAACTCAAACAGATTTGTGTAACTAGTCTGTTGTAGAAATTTTTAAAAAGCAGGACAAAGAGAACTAGTTCTAACAATGAAAAGCTTCATGGTCAAGAAGACTAGCTCCATTCTGAAAGTCAAATTTGGTCATTCCTCTCACATTGCCTCTTCACAGAGTAGTCATAGATTCTTCTAAACAAATTTATAAATTTGAAAAAGCAGAAGTCTTCTGTGTGTTTGTGAACTCCTGGGTTTAAAACATTTCACTTTCATTCAATTGTCTGTAGGCTACAAAGTGATCAGTGAGGGATGGTAAGAAAAGTTGATCTAATGCTCCTTACTCCTAGCAGGGGACGCCATGCCTAACCTCATGCTTCTAACTTTTGCCTTCATGTGTATCTTCACATGTGTCGCTGTGATACACAAGCTGTATATACTGATTTTCCTAAGTAAGATGGCAAATAATCATGCTCATGAAGAATCCTAGTTTATATATTATTTTAATTAATGCACTATGTACAATAACCTAGCATATTTTAATTGGAAATAAAATAATTGATTGAAAAATGCAAGTATTTGGTAATCCAAATATAAGTTTTCAACATAGATTCTGACAAATTATCGTTCCTTTATTCTAAAACTATGGAAATCAAACTAAATAGATGTTCTAAATATTAAGTAATTGAGGATTAATGTATATATATATATATATATATATATATATATATATATATATATATATATATATATTAGCTTTATCCCACTTGAAATGAATGTATTAAATGCTTTGAAACACAACAAAAAGTTCCCCAAAGAAGAAATTTAAATAGTTAAAAAAATATTTTTAAAGTATTCAACATCATTAGCCAACAGGAAAAATACAGACTAACATTATTTTAAGATTTTGTTTTAATCCAGTCAGACTGGCTAAGGTGAACACAAATGACAAAGAATGCTGGTAACAATGTGAGAGAAGGTGAATACTCATTTATAATTGGTGAAAGTGAGAAATTTTTACATGAGAAAAATTCAATAGTAGTGAAAGAAATGCAGCTCTGTACCCTGTGAACTAAAATAATGCTGAGCCTGGCAAGACGTGCACATTGGTGTTATATTGGTGTAAATACTATGGAGGTAACCTACAAATTTCTGACTTGATTTCAGGCCTGCTAAACAAATAGAACTCATGCTTAGTACTATTAACTAGGCCAACTACTTATTGGTGGGAGGGTATACCCCTTAAGAGAACCTACTTCACCATTTTGCTAAATCTACAGAGTGTCAAAATGCATTTTAGATACTATTATACCCACAAATTAAAGATTATGTTTCCATTGTACAGTGGTTAATCCAGAGACAGTTCATCAAACTTCAGAGAATAGATTTTAAATTCTTCCCAAAGTAAATGGAATATTGATATCATAACTACCATCCTGAGACTTAGATAATATTGCAGAAGAGAAAGTGGAAAGATGGTAAAACCCAGAAGTTGAGGAATCTGTAGCAAAATAGTCTATTTAAACAATTATAAGTCTCTCATATAAATTAATTGACAGGAGTTAGGATAGCTTACAGGAGAACTACACAAGATCAAAACAGTCACAATTCCAGCATATATGAGGGATAAGCTTATGAAGTAACACATCTAACTGAGGAACTATGGGAAGTTGACAGTTATACTGGAGGGACAGTCAATTTTCCTCAAAGATGTGGTCTCCAGTAAGTTATCTTGCTCTTGTAGATGCCTCTACACCCAGGCAAATACAGACAACAACAATTGAACTGGGGGAACTGAGCAAATGAGATCAATTAGATGGGAGTGGGATGTGGTAAAGACTTTTGGAAGGAGTTAGGGAGAGTGGTGGTGGATATAATTAAAATATATAACAGAACTTTGTATAAAACTTCAAAAAACAAATAATTTAAAAATATTATAGAACAAAACTGTTCTAGCTCCTGCTAGAAAGGGATAGAATCTGAAGCACAGGCTTGGTAGGAAGGAAGATATCATTATGATGAGAGTGGATTCCCATGAGGAGGTGACCCTCACCAATGGTTTTATGACCTTTTTTCTTATTTTTACTTAAAGCAAAAGAGTTATAAAGGAAATAAAATTCAATTCCCTGTCAGTGAGACATTGAGCTTACATATAGCACCAACTTGGACAGAAGTTTTAGTAGATTACATAATAATAAAATTTCTACCTATGTGGTTTAGGTTGTCCAAGTCATAGCCATTCCATACTCTATCATGTATGTCCCATACAAGGAGAACGAGCAGAGAACACACACCACTGGGCAGATAAACTACAAGGGACATGGATCTAAGACATCTATTAACATCCATAGTGAGTTGGTGTGATGTTACAAATGACATTTTACAGGTCAAACATACTATCTTCAATGATTAATAAACAGAAAAATACAATGGTGGAAGTCAGAGGACAACATTGGAAGAACCTTTCTCCTTCCAACTTTGTGTCTGTTCTGGGGATAAAAATCGTCATGTATGCATCCTTTATGGACAAGTAAAACTACTTGTTGAATTCTCTCAACTTCCCTGTACCATATTTCAGGCACCATAACTATTTTTATTTTATTTACTTATTTATTCAATTTACATTTCAATCATAGCCCCCTATCTCCATTGCTTCCAGTCCCAACCTCCCTCACTCTTCCCCCATCCTCCCTCTCATAGTCCTCAGAAAAGGAGATCCTTCCTACCCCTGAACAACCCCAGCTCAACAAGTTGCAACAGGACTAAGAGCTGTCCTCTTCTCTTGTGGCCAGGTGAAGCAACCCTACCAGAGAGGAGTGATCAAAAAGCAGGCAATGTAGTCCATGTCAGAAAGAGATCCTCCTCCTCTCAGTAGGGGACTCACATGAAGCCTGAGATGCCCATCAAGCATTATAACTCTTAATTTTAAAATAATGCTTTAAATTCCTTCTTGATATGATTTAAAAGGGTCTAAATCTGTGATAATAATTCATCCAATTGCTCAAGAGATTGTAAATCTTAGTAATAAAACGGGTCAGGTCTAGACAACATCTCAGAATGTTTTGATTTTTAACAGCTGACTTTGTTCTAGATGATGATTAAAAGTCTTATCATGAGCAGGCTGCCAAGAAGAGACTTGATACCCTATAATCATACACAGGGGGAGGAGGTCCCCCTCAGCCACAGTCATAGGGGAGGGGAATAGGGAGAAAGTGAGAGGGAGAGAGGAATGGGAGTATAAAAGGGTGGGATAACATTTGAGATGGAATATGAATGAATTAATAAATAAATTAATTAATTATGAAAAAGTCTTAACATGGAGCCCTGGCTACTCTTCCAGTGAACCCAGGTTTAGTTCCCAGAATGTATTTAGAAACTCACAATCATTGTATATGGTATCTTTTTCTTGCCTCTATAGGTGCCAAACACACCTGTTGTACATAGAAACACATGTAATCAAAAGAGACACACACATAAAGTACATATATTATTTTAAAAAGAGCCCATGTGCCCCTCAGGCTCTCAGGTGCTTACTGACCTAGCCCATCTGGAGCACAGAGCAGATAAGCAGAACCCTGCCAACCCATAAAGGACTGGAGGGCCCTTAAGCAGCTTTGGACTGGGAAATCTATCAGCCCACTCCTCTCCTGCCTGACCCAACCAGGATACAGACAGGGAACCCAGCTGAGCTGAGCTGGGTGCAGGATCTAACACCCACTTTCAACCATCCTGAGGAGGCCTCTGGGGAGCCATAACAATCTTCAGTTTGGACCTCTCTTGCTCCCAACCTGCCTGGCCCATGTGGGACACAGACAGCGACCTCACTGGAGGAACCTCTAGCCCTGTTAACACCAGAGACAGCCAGGTGCCTAGAGGACAGGGCAAGAAGACTAGCAACAAAACTTAGAGCCATGTAACACCACCAGAAACCAGTGATCCTACCACAGTAAGCCCTGGAGATATGAACACCCACTGTGAGTTCATATATGCATCTACCCTGGCACAACAAAGCCTAAAGCCTTTCAGTCTCTCTAAATATGTGAGAATTCCTGAGATTCCATGCATCTAGTCATTGTGATATATATTAAAGTTAGAAAATATTTCTATAATTTTCCATGGTGTTTTGAACCGTGCTTGAATATATGTAACTTCAACTCCAGTGAAGGGGAACCATGGTACTATCACAAGTTATTAACATGGGATTTCATGAGTTATATACTCTATATTCTTTCTTTTCATTGAAAATATGTATTTTTAATGACTTACCATTTTCATTTTAATTAAGAGTTAAATATCTGGTATAGAATAAAGTAAATTTTCTGTGTTTTACGAATTAATTTTAATTTCAACTCATATAAGTGTAACTAATTGGACTCTGAATGATTGTGTGTATGTGTGTGTGTGTGTGTGTGTGTGTGTGTGTGTGTGTAACAATATATAGCAAATGAACAGAAACCATACTTTTGGGAGAGAGGGACTAAGTGAAGGGATATAGGAGAGTATGGAGTGGTAAATGATAGGGGTATGAAGTGGTAAAAGGAAGAATGTAAATTACATGACTGTATTTTTATTAAACATATTTAATCACAAAAATACTGTCTTAGTAATTCTGTATCTATATTACGACCACCCATCCTATAATAAGCCTTTCAAAGAACTAAAATTATAAAGGCCAGATAACATACGCACATGCATGGTACACAATGGTATCAAAATCTTTAAGTCCAGGGCAACATGCATGCTTGTTTTTAGATGGACAGTGAACACCCTGAACAGTTAATTTTAAAATTGATCCCTGGCTGCTAAATTGCATGTGGCTAATACTGAATGGCTTCAATCATACCTATTCTTGGATTACTTTTGTTGTTGTTGTTGTTGTTGTTGTTTGGGGTTTTTTTTTTTGTTTGTTTGTTTATTTTTCTGCTAGGCTAGTTAAATTTAATGTGTCCATTTGGTGTCACACAAATAACCATTTTTATAATCACAATAAATAAGAATGAAAATAGTTATTTCATCTGATACACTAAATGTGAGAAAGGTAAAATTATAAAGCACCATATAACATACATTACACCTTCTAAATGGAAAAAATGGCTTATGTGCACAAGGAAAAATATTTGAAGTAATATACACAAAATGTTCACCGTGGTTATCTTTGGGTGGTGAGATTTTTAAGGTTTTGAATTTATAGGTGTTATTCTAAAAGTAAAATATGTTTACCCAGTGGTATAATGATTCATATATAACAGCTTTTTCTTCTGTTATACTTTCAAGTCTTATGTGATAATTTGAAATGTGTAGTTTTCATAAAATACACTTCTCTAGTGCTTAATATTAATAGCACTTAATAACCATGATCTGTTTCCGTCACATACACTAATGCAATAATTATGGCTTACAACTTCCAGCAACCAAAGGTCTTTTTGACATGCTGTATTTGGCATTAATCTCTATGTTTCTTAGCTTAGCATAAATTTGGATACCAGATGCCTTCCTGTAATTAACACACTGGGAATTGGGAGCAGTAGCTTTTGCTGGTAACAAACTTCCCATCCAGTTGACATCTGTGATTTACACCTCTAACTCACTTTCAATATATTTACATAATGAGTAAAGTTTAAGGGAAGAATATAAATTCTTATATTTTTATAAGCAGAATCCCCTAAGTGGTTTTAAATATATATCAAGGTAAATTTTTATTAGTTTTTCCTTATTTTTAAAAATTAAAACACTTGGCCTTTTTAGTTGGCTCTGTTGGTCTTCTTGTGGAGCTCCTGTCACCTCCAGCTTTCTGAGACTGAAGCACCATCCAAAGACCGTGCATGGACTTGACCTAGGCCCCATAAACAGATGTAGCTGACGGGCAGCTCAAGCTTCTAGTAAGGAGAGCAGGGGCTGTCTCTGATGTGGACTCTGTTGCCAGCTTTTTGATCACGTTCTCCTGATGGGACTGACTTGCCAGGCCATGGGGAAAGAAGAAACTCTCAGTTCAAATGCAACTTGATGAGCTGGGTTGGCTAGGAAGTGGCAGGGAGGCTCCCCTTTTCTGGTGAGGTGGAAGGGATAGAGGGAAGGAGGGTTAGACTGGGAGGAGAGGAAAGATTGGGCTATGACCAGGATGTAAAGTAAATACATAAATAGTTAAAATTAAAACACTTATCATGAAAGCATAATCAAATTATCTGATAGTCCCACATTTGTTCTAATAATAGGAGATTTTGCTCTCCTATGATATAGATATAATCAGGGAAGCTATAATTTACTGTAATTACTTCCAGTATATTCAGGTAACTTAGATAACATTCCTTTATCAGCATTTTAAAAATATTGTTCTCTTGAGAAGGCTTAAGTGGGGTTTTTTGTTGCTTGTTTGCTTTTGTTTTATGTGTATGGGTATTTTGTCTGTGTGAGTACCATATGCTTTCAGTGCCATCTGAGGCTAGGAACAAGTTTTGGATCCCCTGGACTGCAGTTAAAGATGTCTGTCAGCCTCTACGTCAGTATTGGTATCTAAACTCAAGTTGTTTAGAAGAGCACTCAGTGCTCTTAACCATGAAACATTTCTGCATAGTTTGTTAAGTAAGTAGTTTTTGCTGACTGGTTGGTTATTTAGTTGTTTAGTTCCTTATTTAGGCATTAAGTAAACTAAAGCTAACAAGGTTACTTGACTTGACCAAAATCTCAGGCATCCTGCTGTATGTGAGGGCAGACTCTAGGACTTTCTCTGAATCTACAGCTTCTTTAGTTCTAGAAAAGTATCTTGAAAGTTGAATAATTGTAGAATTTGGAGCTGCTAATATTTTGGTTGTTTAAAGACTTTGCTAATGATCTTGAGTAGTAAAGCATATAGACTGAAAGATATGAAGTAGAATAGAACCAAATGGAGGGTTTTCTTTTCCTGTTACTGATTTCATAACCATTCTCATGTTAGGGGGGGAGCTAGGAACTCAGGATACTCTTTATGGTAAAAAGAGGATTGCTCTTGTAAAATGAATCACTGAACACCACTTGCTACCTCTTTATATGTTCGGTACAGACTTAGCCACTCTGATAATAACATTATAGTGTTATTTACCTATACACATATATGTAACTATATGTACATACATATTCATATAATATATTTATGTAATATATATTCACATAATATATATGTATTAACTGATTTCAAGATAATTTTAAAATATTTTATCTTTAACTCTTTTTGGTTCAGGTAAAGATTTGATTGAGGTAAGAATTTCAATACACATGAAGTGCAGAAGTAACTTTAAGAATCTTAAATTAAAATGTATGTAGATCCTAAGTGGAGGACAAACATCTGTAGTTATAAAACAATATTATTAAAGCAGGCCAGAAAAAATACTGATTTCTGGTAGTGAACATATAAGAAGAGAAATATTTACAATGTGAAAAAAAATATGTAATCGTAAAGTTACAGAACATAAAATGAAATACCTATTTAAATATAGTTTAGCTTTACAATTAAGCTTAGTTGCTTAGGGGTCAAAATGTTTTAGGGCTAGATACGTATTTTAAGTTGATACAGATGAGATATGATAGATATTGATTTACACTCAGAATTTTAGAAGCACCAAGAGGGGAAAGATGTTTTCTTCACCTGTCAATTACAAATGGCCAAAACACTATGATGTAACATGCATAGAATTTCTGATTGTTTTGTGGTTCTTCTTATTGTAGGCAGTTTATTGTATATATGTGTAATAATATTAATATATGTAAATAAAGAAAATAGTAATAATAGTAATAAATAAAAGTAAAATAAAGTCTTTACTCAGCTAAATTAATTGACTAGAAAAAATTGAAGTTACAATTTTAATAACATATAGAAAGAATATAAATAGGCTAGGTAAGATTCATTTTATTGCCATGTTTGTTGCTCTGGGTTCTGAAGTTTAGACAAAATTACATATTTTTTAAATTATTTTCTTTATTGAGAGTACGTTTTGTACATTTTATATTAATATATCTACATTAATAAAATCATAGTTTCACTTTTTCAAAAGCACATATTATTTCAGAATAGGTCCAATATAGAGACTAATGGAAATATATTTTCGTGAATTTTATTCCGAAATTTTTCTATGAGCAATTTAAGATATTCTTGAACACATAAGCCAATAAGAATTCATTTTAAAACATAACTTTGTTGCATTATTGATAGATCAGGCAAAATTATATGACTTCTCTTTCAGAAAATAAACCAGAAAAAATATTCCAATCAATAGACAAATGCATCACATCTGTTTTGTTTGGTACAAAAGAAAAATGGGTACAAAAGGAAATTTCATTATCTGAATAAAATCATGTAAGATTTCCTTTTTATTCAGCTTGTGACACAAAAATGAATATTAAATAAGTGTCATTAACCAATAGCCACACCTCTGTTATTATCCCTGTATCCCAGCCTTTGTCCATGTAGCCTCAGCCTTTGTTGTGTTGTTTGATATGTTTTATGTGTCTGAGTAAACAGTATTCTTATTTTAGCTCTAATATAAACATGGCAAGGATGCATTTTATTCTGTAATTTTAAATTTTTTGTTGAAGATGCCTTGTGAAATATTCTATAGTTTTTTATGTAAAAATACATTAATTTAATTTTTTCATGAGTGAAAAATGAATGTTCTGAATTATTTTGAGACATTAATTTAATTTTTTTAATGGGTGGATAATGAACGTTCTAAATTATTTTGAGACATTTAAAAATTGTTTCTGAATAAGTAGATTTAAAATGTTCATTAGATATGAACATTTATATATCAACTATGAAAATTCAATAATCAACAAAATGCATGACAATATTTAAATATGTCTGTTATATATGCTTTATTTTGATCCTCAAATTCATAGTTATTACTTTATAAAGTATCATCAATTTTAAGTATTCCAAATTATTAATATTAAAATTTAATGTAATATACAAAATTTGTGCACTAGACACTAGATTGCTCTCCTAGTCTGTTAGTTAACAGTTGGACTTTTTATTATTAACCTTACTTTCAAAGCTTAGCTAAAAAGAAGGTCATGGCCTCAGTTAGCAGAAATATCGTTAGTGTTTTGCTGGCTTCATGAATAATTTATAATCCATTTGAGCTTAATGAACTGCAGAACATTATTACAATTAACATTCAGGTCTTCTACGGATTTGTCTTAACTCCCTGTAGTATCTGTAGTGTTTGTAATGAGCAGCAAGATACAATTTTCTATGGTATCTAACAGGCCACCATAGACTCTAATATTTACCCTTTAAAAGAAAGGTTTCTCAATACATTCAAGTTGTGACTCCTTCCTAAGAACCTAGCAAGTTGACAAAGCTCATCAAAGGCACCAAACAATAGATGATAACCTTAAAATAAAATACCTGTATTTAAAGTTGATTATAAATTGGGTGAAATTTGGTATTCATATTTTCACACCAACAGAAATGTCGGTCATAGGTGTCCTAATAAATTTTGTCTCACTTTCTTCACCTGACTTTATTCTCCTACATTAAATGGGGATTTTACTATCCCTTAAAAACACCTCACATCACCTCTATCCAGCTCACATTGTTTTAAATCATTTACAGAAAGAAGATAGGCCACTTTTAAGGTATAAAACCTCCATGTAAATAACTTTTAATCACATGATTATGAAACCATTATGCCAGGATGTAGCAAAGGCCCAAGTAGAGGCATGGAGGAACAACTGATTTTTTTTTTAATTACAGAGCAAAATCTACACAAGTATAGAAGTTAGAATTATAACTATTACACCAGTATAAACACAGATGGATTTAAGATTTGTAGGCAAGGCTTGGGCCATCTAGCTTCATGAGTTTTACTTCTTTTATACAAATTAAACTCGAGGTTTCAATTATAAGCAGTTCTTTACTACAGATACTCTTATGGTTTGAATGGTAACCAAGGATTGTTGGCTCATTCTTCCTCCATCTCCTTCCCAATTTGTACAAAGCATATTAAAATCAGTCACTAACACTGTTGAAACTTTGAAAATTTGGAGACTTTGCTAAAAAATTTTGAAAACTTTTAAATTGCAACAATTGTGAAAAGATAGTATGCAACTCTTCTGAAGTAATAATATGAATTTATTTATAATTTTCCATACCTATACCTATTAGTAAAGATGTATACTAAAACCAGATGAAAACATATTTACTTCCTATTTCTCTGAGAAATTTCTGGCAGTTCCTAAATTAAGGCCAAAATGCTTTTTATCTCAGTTTCTGTGTCTGATCTCCCAATTCAGATAAACTTATTTTTTGTACTTGTTCTTTATTAACAGAGGGCAAACATTAATTTTAGTTATATTTTAGTTTTATTTTACATGTTTTTGTGTACATGTATAGCTGTGTACCACATCCTTGCAGGTGTCCATGGAAGTCAGACCCACTGGTGTTTGTGGGACAACTGATATGGGTGCTAAATACTGAAAATGGATTCTTCAAAAGAGTGACAGATAGGACAACATTTATTGACAAGCATTTTTTCTTGCCTTTCTCAAGCATTCTATCAGACAGATACCTAACTTGTGATGAGTGTGACATTAATCTAAGTGTACACATGTAACTGTGTACTTGTGTATATGTAAGTGTGTGTATGTGTGTGTGTGCATGTGTGTTGGGGGGAATTTTATATATACTCCCCAGATGATTCTATTTTGTTCCCAGGATTGCGAAGTACTAGTCTTTTGCATCCATTATAAGGATATCCTACATATACAAAACTTCAAACAACCTCATAATTTCAGTTGATTTAGCGATACGTTACATTCTTGTATTACAAAAGCTGATTTTCCTAATCATTCCTAACCACCAAGTTTAATGAGTGTGAAACTTTAGATCACCTGCTAATGGTACTGACATTTACATAAGCTCATATAAGAAAGTGGTGAGAGAAGTTAAAAGAAAGAGAAATTATATTGATACTATATCATTTTTTCAACGTAAACAATAAAATAGAGAGACTTTCTTAATACTGAATCAGAAAGAAAATGTCAGGTATATTAATGGAGAGAAGTTTTATGTGTTGAATGTCAAGCTTCAAGCTACAAAACAAATATTCTCTAAATGCTTTGCTGACAAGCTCATCACAGAGCATACAGACAAGGACTGCTCAGTCATGGGAACACTTTAGAATCACCCTGGGAGAATATTCTTAAAAATTACTCATGTCTGGGATCCCATCCCCTGAGAGATAATGATTTAATTGGCTCATTGTAGGTTTTTTAGTTTCACTACAATTTTAAAGGTTCCTTGGGATATATAATGTCAATAGTTGAGAACCAATTCAATAATAAAGCTGAAATGAGGGACATTAGCTCACATATTTTATGAAACCTTTGGACTCCAAGGTAAAAATAGGAAAAATTACTTTTCATGATATAGTTCAAATTATCAAGAGAAATGTCTTCAAATAAGTATTGTCAAATCATGCAAAAACATATTTAAAACCTGAAAGAAAAAAATCAATGATATTCCATCTGGAAATAAAAGAAATTAAGAGTATAAATGTATCATACTATAATTAAATTAATAAAATATATTATACAAAATAGGCTGGTATTGGTATGCATACATTTTTTATAAATACAGACTTAACCCATGTACATGGTATAAAATGAAAATTTTGTGTAACAAACAAAAACTGAATAAATATTTTGTTGTCACTACTATAGTCATTCTCAAATTTAAGGTGGACTGAGATCCTAGCTTGACTTAGCATGATATGATTTGGACAGATTAACCGAAGGATGGATAAAAAAAAAACCCAGTACATTTACACAGTGGAATACTACTCAGCTATTAAAAGCAAGGAAATCTTGAAATCTGCAGGCAAATGGGTGGAACTAGAAATTATCATCCTGAGTGAGGTAGCCCAGACCCAGAAAGACACACATGGTATCTACTCACTTATAAGCAGATATTATCCACATAATACAGGATAACCACATTACAATACACAGACTAAAGAAACTAAATAACAAGAAGGACGCTAGGGAGAATGACTAATTCTCATTCAGAAGGGCAAATACAATTGTCCCTGGAAGCAGCTGAAGGGAAGGAACAGGAAAGGAGCCTACCATAGAGGTCCCCTGAAAGACTCCACCCAGCAGGGGATCCAAGCATATGCTGAGCCTCACAGCCAAACTTCAAGGTGGAGTACAGGGAGTCTTATGGAAGAGTTGGGAGATAAAAGTACCTGGAGAAGACAGGAGCTTCACAAGGAGACCAATGGAGCCAACAAATCCAGGCATAGCAGAGGGTGCTGAATGGTACCAGCCAAGGACCATGCCGTGTGAAGACCTAGACCCTCTGTTCAGATGTAGTAGGTAGGAAGCATAGTCTGCTTGGGGCCCATAATATGGGAAGTAGAGTCTTCTTCTGACATAGACTCTGGTCCCCACACATTGATCACTTCCCTCTGGTGGGGTGGTCTTGCCAGGCCACAGAGAAAGGGGAATACAGTCAGTCCAGATGAGACTTAATAGGCTGAGATCAGATGTTAGTGGAGGAGGGATCCCCCTTCCTGAGGACTAGGGTAGGGAGGGCGGGATATAGGGGAGAGAATGGAGCCAGGATGAAATGAGGGAGGGAGCTACAATCTGATGTAAAGTTAACAAATTTTTTAAAAAATGATGAAAAGTTCTCAAAGATCCTGCCATCTCAAATTTTAATTTATACAGAATATATTCTGGCAGTGAAAGAAATAATTTATTTATATTCAGTTAGTCTACATTCAATAAGAGTCAAGAAACATCAGCGTTGTGAGCTAAGAATATTTTCTTCCCAGGAAGGCTTGGAATGGTAAGAGGTTGATGGGAAAGTTCCTATCCATTTACCACACACAAAAACTCCATAAAGAATCATATAAGCATATATATGAAACCATATTATATATGCATATTTATGTATATATAACATACATGTATGTGTGTACTTTAATTTTATACACATATATATTGTGTACATATATATTAAAATACATATATGTACCTTAAACATAGACATTTATCTCATCCTGTTTTTCACTGTATTCTTGAGTATTCTATTAATGTCTGTTAGTCACCTTGATTTCCTTTCCATTTATTTTGTTTTAAAACTTTTAGTTATTGCTACTCTGATATTATTAAAATTTTAACTTTCTTTTGCACAATCCAGAGCATAACTTTGACCTATATTCCAACTTTGGTATAAATAAACAAAGGCTCGCAGAATTAAAATGATGGATGATTCATAGAGCAAAGAGAAAGAGGTTCATAGAAAGAAGTGGATTATAAATCCAAAGCAAATATTATATTCATGGATGGTATGGGGAATATAAAGAATTAAGTGGGTAGTTATTAATCCTGTCTTTGTGTACGAAAACACTCAAAGGGTATGCATTCTCCATGATAACATGGGCTGGTGTTCTTTTTTATATGTTACATAAAATCAACTGGAAAAATAGTTTGTTATTCTCAAAATTATGATTTTACAACTTTAAGTGAGAATTGTAATCTATAACTGTAGGAGTAGAGTCAAAGAATAAGTAGTAATAAAACAGGCACTATTGTTAATGGTGGAGAGCAGAACAGCAAAAACAATATACAAATTAAGCTACTGCCATTTACACTCTAATTAGAAGAAATATTTTAAAGATACAGCAGGAATGATAATTACAGATGTCAATAAATTAAATTTAGACATTAAGTATATGTATTTTTAAGTGTGTCACATAAAAATGACATCTCAAGAAAGTTCAGTGAAATGATGACTTTTGAATCCATCAGAAAATGTTGACTATTGTTGCAGTCTGAACATCATTTGAAATGCTCCTTTCTACATGAAAACAAACCAGAAATGAAAGTTACTAACAGCCAGCATTGTTCTTAATATCAAAGTGAATTTCTAGACCTTTCCTTTAAAATCGTTTAAAATATATTTTATTAATTTATTCATATTATATCTCAATTGTTATCCCATCCCTTGTATCCTCCCATTCCTCCCTCCCTCCAATTTTCCCCTTACTCCCCTCCCCTATGACTGTGACTGAGGAGAACCTCCTCCCCCTGTATATGTTCATAGGGTATCAAGACTTCCAATTGGGCTTCTAGGTGAGAGAAGCAAGGGAAATGGGGAATTAAAAGGATCCAGAGAGTCCTAGTAACGTACAAGAAGAACACTATGATGGGCTGATCTGGGCCCAGGATCCTGCTCAAACTATGGCACCAGCCAAGGACAATATGTGCAGTAAACTTTGAACCCCTACCCAGGTTTAGCCTATGAATAGGACATTCTCCACAGTTGAGTGGAGAGAGGGGACAGACTTTCACACGAACTCTGATGCCCCATATTTAACCACATCCCCTTGAGGGGGATGCCTGGTGGTACTCAGAGGAAGGATAGCAGGCTACCAAGAACAGACTTGATATTCTTTAAAATATTGACAAATTCTATACACATAGCACTAAAAAAGGAAATGTGGTCTTATTTTGGTTAACCAATTTCTGCAAAGGTTAATTTTGATAATATATGGGAGTAATTTTATTTGATTACTAGTTGACATTACTACTTCATAAAATGTATTTATTCAGAAACATTTGGCAAAAAAACTTCTAAGATAAAAACCCAGGAGTCAGAACCATAGACAAGCCAATCAGATCAAAATAGAGTGAAACCAACTTCATTTGCAACTTCTCCCTGTCTATGGCCCCTCTTAATTTGGTCAGGTTCTCTGGGAGGCATTGTATTCTATCTCCCCTCTTAACTTGGTCAAGTTCTCTGGAAGGCATTGTGTTCTATGGCCCCTCTTAACTTGGTCGGGTTCTCTGGAAGGCATTGTGTTCCATTCTTCATCATCATCTTACACAGAAATTAAAAAGACCTCCCCCAAGACATAAAGCTAAGTAATGGGAAACTATACTGAAATCTGTTTTTTTGTTGTTGTTTTTTTTTTGTTTTTTGTTTTTTTTTTAGTAGTAGTGAAATCTTTGCTTCACATATTTACTGAGTGATTGTAAATTGTTCAGACACCATGCCAATCTAAATGAAACTGTCATAGCTACAGATGTGAAGATTCTGCCTGAGAAACAGAGCAACCCTTAAAAAGAAAAAGCATCCAAGTTTGAATAGTGATTTCTATATCAGCTAGTAGAATATAAATGTTGTTACTGATTTCTCAGGATGATTAATGTTTCACAATTTAAATTCATTCAGTTTACATATTGCAGTTATTAGTAAAGGTATCCAAATAAAAAAGGAAAAAAGAGACAAGAAAGAAAGAGAAAAAGAAAAGCCACTAGTTTTCCTTGGATTCAAAGTTCAAAAGTTGTTACATATGATATTTTTCAGCTAGCAAAAATATTGAAGTCTTTAAGAAAGAGCTGCATTAAGCAAGAGATCCTGTCTTAGCTCCACTGATCATTTGAAAATGCTGACTGCCAAGCTGCCAATTGTGTTCTCAAAAAATAGACATATCAGCCACTGAATCAAACATCTGTGAAGCTCATGCCTGCCACCAGGGGCTAATCAAGAAACAACTGAAAGACATACCTGCAGAAAGCCAGGATAAATTGTGTTAGGAAATATTGGATTCCTATAAAATGTTCCCTTTTGTACTTGACAAGTATACCATAACTTGAAGTAAGCATGCTGTAAATAAAGTTGCAATTTCCTTGAACAGAAACTTTGACATGTTATAGTTCTAAATGAAACTCATTTACAGTCTCTGTCTTCATGCACACAATGCTTTGAGTATCACACTGCTACCCTTAGAAAAGATCATGTGCAAACAGTACAAAACATAGGAAAGAGATAATGGTAGGTCTATGTTTTACAATACACTTTAACCTAAAATTCATGTAACATTTTTCTTTGAGAAATTAATAGATAAGCTGAAGTAAAACTATTGATCACAGTTTCGAGACCAATCAAATATAATGGTTACTGCACTCAAAATTATTCCAAAGATGTTATAAATGGAGATTCTGGTGATATTAACTGACAACACAGATGAGGTGAGCATTTCATAGTACTCATTAAGGTAAATTTACTATTTTCTATTTAGGTGAAAATGAGACCATGTAAATGTTTTATTTTTTGCCTAAGTTTTAACTTCTTCTGGCAGTGTGAATGGGATGGCTTTGCCTGTAAGGATTTCTAATAAAAAGTAGATACTTATATCACATTTGGCTTATATTACAATGTTGAATTTTCTTTCTCTATTATTATCATTAAATAAATAATTAATATAGCTAACACTTTCATATTTTAAGGAACTTATAAAAATTCACAAGTTGTAAATTGTGATATTTGAAATGAACACAATCACAAGAGGTTTGAGTTTTAGATTTTATATACAAATGTACATGGAATAGACATGGATATATAAATATATACATATATATACATAATATATTTTCTTTGAATCTAGATTATTAGACTTTAGGACGAGCACATTGAGACTGTCTTTGCCACAGCTATACCACCTTACCTCAGACGTGAAAGACTGGGGCATTCCTAAAATTATGCAGTTTTTTAGTACTGCACACACATTGGCACCACCTGTCAACCTTTGTTTTATTATTTCTACTAGATGAACATGTGTATGAGTCTATACAATGTGACGCATACTTTTAATCCCTACAGATACAAAAGTAAACAATGGATCTCCCTTCCATCAAGTTTTGTGCTTTACATAATTTTCTCTCCTTGGAAATGTCACAAAATCAAGACCCTCAATGCATCTTCATGGCACTCTCAACAACTGCATGCCTTGCTTTGCAATTGGAGAATATAAAAAATAGCTTAGTCATTTTCTTAAAGTCTAAAGGTGGGTGAGCTTTCACACAAAGTCCTGCTTAAAAATTTTGTTAATTTCTTGTCTTTGTATGTGAGGTAGCCAAAGTTATGTCACTACATTAAAATCAATGTAGATATAAGGAAATTAATAAATTGAGAAAATTCAACAATGATATAAATATACTCAATAAAGAGTTAGGGATATCTGTCTTCTACTCACTCTTATCTTATAGATTCCAGATGCCTTTTCTATTTTAAATAATAAATATGCCCTGTCTGAAGAGCTTATTTATTTTATAAAATATTATTTAGTGGATGAGGTTTTTATATCTTCTTATTCAAATGGATATATTGGTGATATGTTTAAATATAATATTCTTTAATTAGAAAATATCTGTTTATGATTCATAGTTCATTTGTTTGCTCAACAGTTATTGATTGCTATTGTTTACTATTAGATAATGTTCCAGGTGTGAGACACAAAAAGATTTATACATCGTGTTATAAGCAAAGTTCTGACACAAATAATTAGAAAACTTGAAATGAACATCACTGGAGCAGAGATGAATGATAATTAAGCCAGTTAGGGATATCAGGGTATATTTCATTATAACAGAAATTAAATCATTATTGAAGAAGCAACTTTTACAGAATATGATAGAAGGATTCTTAGAAAAATAATCTTAGTTGAGAAAGAAACAGTTATTTTCAATGGCTGAAACATGAATTCATAATAAGAATTTCATGCATATACCTGAAGAGCTCAGGAAAAATTAAGACCCACATGGTGTTTTCCTGCCATTACAAAGAAAATGAAATTCATATTGCTTGTACAGGGCTGTCGCAGGGCTCCCCAAGATTTTATGAGATGTGAGAGTAACTGAAATAATATCCTTCACAAAGACACAATAGACGCAGTATGAAGAATAATCTGGAAATAACAGCCATTCACAAAACAAACATAAAAGCCTAGGAAACTACACAGTCCTGGAATTAAGACCCTGAACAGAAAAGGAACTGAATATATAAAACACTGAAGACATTTAAATTATATACCGAAATGGTTTGAGTAGAATCAAGATTGGAGAATCATGGGTCCTCTCCACATCAAGGGGAAACATGGGAGAAAGAATTGAATTTGAATTTACTTATGTGAGAGAGAACATTGATTTTAAAATACAGATGCCAGTTTCTTGGAGATATTTGATTAATAAATGAGGAACTCGAAGAGATAAGTTACCAGGAAATGTAGATTTTAAAACAAATGTATGTTGTTGTAATAGCAAATGTTTCCCAATAAAAACAGAAGGGATTAAGCAAAGAACTACCAGCATTCAACATATTGAATTTGCATAGAGATAACACATCTCCTAAAAGAAAATCTATGAATAACAGTCAACAACAGGAAAAACACAAGGCAAGATAATGTCAGATAGGTCTGTGTATGGCCTAGCAAAAAGGGCAGGCAGTGTGCACAATTGAATCTTTTTAGCATTGTGAACAAATAAGACTGTCTACCCTAACAAAAACAGCCAACAAAGTAAGCAGAACATGGGTGGGAAAACATTGAGAGTAGTGTTAGGAATGAGAGCTGAAGGAATGAATAGTGCCTGTAGGTGTCTATAAGTGTTTTAAGACATTGCCAGGAAGACAAAGCAATGATGTTGATAGAGGCAAGGTGGCTTCTTCTCATTCTTTTGATTATTTTGTCTTCACCTGTGTCTAGCTTGTTCTCTCTGCAAAACCTGTCTCTGCACATCTGTCTGGATTAAGCAAAACAAAACAAAAAAATCTCAGGAAAAAACTTTTTTCCTTCCTTGAGCTGTTCTTGCTCTTTTCAAGACATGGTTTAGCCTTGTCTGTCCTGGATTCACTTTGTAGACCAGGCTGACCTCAAACTCATAGAGCCACTCACCTCTGCCTCCCTGAGCGCTCTTAAGCAGCCACTATTTCCTGTTCTGTTCTTGTGTGTGTTGGGTATATCCTATTTCTGGCTCACTTCTGTCAAATTTCTCTCTGATCCATATCTTTGACTACACTCAATTACACATCACTTTCAAACATGGCTGTTTCCTTCTACAAACTAACTTTACCATCATTGTTTGACATTAAAGGTATGTACAAACGGTATGTTTCCATTATAGCCAGATCACACTGGAACTCGGCATGTCTACATTCTATCTGGATGATATAAACCTACAAAGTCTTTGGATGTGATCCCTTGACAGAGCAGGATGGATTAAAATTCCTCTACAAAAAGTTGTGCTTTTTCAACTGTGGTTTAATAAACCTTTAATTTAAAAGCCATGTATAGTAATCATGCATTGTCTGTTTCAAGTTGTCATTGTGTCCCTACAATGTATGTATACTTACTATGAATTAGGAAATAACTATAAAGGTGATAGGACATAGAGTTTTCTTAAAAGACTTAGATTTTAATTAGGAAGGAAATTTAAGTCATGAAGCTTATTTACTGTGAAGTATAAACCCATATACCAGTGAAATATTTTAAGGGAGGAAGTGAAAATGGATGGGATCATGGGATAAAAATGGCTTCCTCCAAGCAGCAGGCATGCAGGTAGATGGTTAATGGAGCCATTGTTGAAAGTACCGAATTCACTCTGTTTTTTTTTTTTTTTCTTTTAAAGAACTCAGAAATGATGCATTTGCATTCTTTGAAGCAAGCAATCCCTGATGACTTGACTTAGCTGCTGTATGAAATGTAAATGATGAGTTTCCTTCCACTGAACACTCAAAAGCTACTGTATCATTTGCTAAGTTGCCACTTCATGTGGCTATGACTGAGAATATGTGTGTTTCAAGTAAGACAAACTAGAAGCTCTATTCTGCAGAAATGGGAAAACTTATGTAAAATCATTACTATTTTAAGGATCACTTTAAATTCAACATAGCCCAGGGTTCCTTAGTGAAATACGAGTGAGAGACTAAAATGAACCATTGTTTAACCAAATAATAGAAATTAAGTTATTCCCTGGAAGGGGCAGAGGACACAATGGCAGTAACAAAACATGCTTTCAGTCTAGTCTTGAATCTCCTTTATCAATGATGTGACACAGTGTCTATTAATTCTCTGTCTTTTAACAAATTAAATATATGTTTTAATAAATTATGCATGTAAAGCAAGTGAAGAGAATTACTTGTAAATATGTAAAACAAATGTTAATGAAATCTAAACCAGTCATTGTGTTATACATATATATTATGCACATTTACATATACATATATAGCTTTCCTTCCTTTTAAATACAAGCATAGAAAATTCTAAACTCTTGCTACATATGTACTTTGAAAACGTGTATTCTTTTGCTTCCTGGGTTGTCTTTTAAGTCTTATGATAGCTTCATTTGCAATGTATAAGTTTTATTTTCATACAGTTCATTTTATTTGTTGTACTTCTACTCTTATAATTTTGGTGTCACAGAAAAGAAATCATTTATTGGATCAAAATCATGAAGACAATGTTCTATATTTTCTTGTAGTTTTTTCTGGCTTCGGGCATTCTGTTTAAAACTCTAATAACATTTGGAGTTTATTGATGTGCTGGATAGAAAACTAAAGTTCAGCTTTGTACTTTTGTATGGTGGTATCAATTTTCTCAGTTGTAACTGCTGAAGCATCATTCCATCCCAATTGTTTGGACACTTTTGCCCAAGGCTGGTTTCCACACTGACTCTTATTCTTTCCACATGTTATTTAAATGATAGCAATTATTGTACACATTTTTCCTAAGTATCTTTTTATATATACTTATATAATTACACATATATACAATAAACTACATACAGCAAGGAGAACCATGAAACAATTAGGAATTATATAAATGTTACATTCTTAGTGCTTTTGCCATTTGCATTTGGCAGCCTTGAAGAAAACATCTTTCCTATTGGGGTGCATCTAAAATCCTGAATGTAAATCAGTATCTGTCATACCTCATCACTGTCAACCTAAAACATCTACCTAGGCCTAAAAACATCTTAACCCATAAACAACTAAGTTTAATTGAAAAACTAAACTATCTGGTCTTCCACCCCATCAGATACATGAGAAGGAATAAAATTAATTACCTAAGTAAACAGAGAGTGCATGTTAGCAGCTTCCAAAATGAGAAGATGACAGAAACAGTTTGCTACCAGACAGTCATCCAAAACTCTCTGCAATATTGGTGCATCATTTTCAGCATTCTGGCCTAATATATCTAACAGTCATCCTTATGTACCCCGTCTTTGACAACTCTGCCTACATCCAAACTTGCCCATATTTAGGAAGAATTCTGTCTGTGGTAGAAATCAGGACATTTTGCCAGTGAATTGTTTGCCGCATTTGAGACTGATGTGTTTATATGTGTATATATATTCTCTCTCTCTCTCTCTCTCTCTCTCTCTCTCTCTCTCTCTCTCTCTCTCTCTCTCTCTCTCTCTGTGT
This sequence comes from Acomys russatus, assembly GCF_903995435.1. Classification (NCBI taxonomy): domain Eukaryota; kingdom Metazoa; phylum Chordata; class Mammalia; order Rodentia; family Muridae; genus Acomys; species Acomys russatus. Next base: position 84,948,453 of record NC_067138.1, read on the forward strand.
ATATATATATATATATATATATATATATATATATATATATATATATATATATATATATATATATATATATATACGCGCGCGCATACACACACACACACACATAGTCTTTAGAGTTACTACATTTAAATGGTACCATTTATGTGTTTCATCCTTCAATTTCTTTTCTAATTTTTTTTAGATCCCAATTGTAACACATTCCCTCCTCTTCTCCCAGTCCCAACCTCCCTTCTGCTTCCCCCAACCCCCTCTTCTATTACTCAGAAATGAGGAGCCCAACCCACCCACCCAGCTCATCAAGTCTCTTCAGGACTCAGCATGTCCTCATCCCCTGTGGCCTGGCAAGGCAGTTCATATTACAATTCATAGACCCAAAGAAGATAAATAACAAGGGGGACCCAAGGGACAATGATTAAATACCATTAAATTTCTTAATAATTTTAAATGAATATTTCAATATAAAGTTTTGGACAGAAGTAATTGTAAAGAATACACTAATCTATGTTAAATATATCTCAGCACATCAATTCTACATTTCTATGGAAATATACAGATATCTCATAAATGTGCATATATACAGATGTATGCATAGCCACAAATGTATGCAAATTTATTTAACATTCTCCTTTAATGTGAAATAGTAGGAGTGTTAATTGTAAATAAACATAGTAGAAAGATAGAAGGGAAAGCTTTTGATTTTCAATTAGGAATTTTCTATGCTAAGAATATTTTTCCCAATGTCTTCCTAATGAATGCATTTCTCCTTTTGTGTACATACAAACAGGATTTGAAATATATATTTAATAGTGAAATATATATATATATATATGTTAAGATGAATAGCCTTAATCAACATAGCAAAACAAACTCATTGCTCATTGGTTCTAAAGTAGAGGCTTTTGACGATAATTTGGAAGTTTATATATAATGCTTTGTGTGTGTATGTGTGGGTGGGTGTGTAGGCATTCTTTTTTATAAATAAAATTTAACTTTTATATAGAGTTATAAATGCTGAAAAGACTCATGGAGTCTAAACTGTAGCCTTCTATATTTTTAAATCTCAACTTAAATCTAAGTTAAATCTTCTTGGAGAAAATTATTTCGCAATTGAGCCAAGTTCTTCTCTGGAAAGCCATTTATATTTCTTTTCTTTCTTAAATATATTTCATTAATTTATTCATATTACATCTCAATTGTTAGCCCATCCCCTGTATCCCCCCATTCCTCCCTCCCTCCCATTTTCCTCTTACTCCCCTCCCCTATGACTGTGACTGAAGGAGTCCTCCTACCTCTGTGTGTATGCATTCTATAACTACTTAGGATTAGATGAAAAATTAGTATAGGCACTTAAAATTCATAATTTCAAGTTGATATCTGTCTATATATTCCAATACATAATACATGCTATCTCATAACTTAATAATTTGTACTAATTGCCTGATAAATTATTAAATTTTAATATTAATAATAAGAACCTTAAGAATTTTATAAACTACAACAAAGGCTCAGTATTTTTCAAATATAAGATATGCGAACCATATGAAGAATATGAGATATGATTTTTACTTATGTTAATACAAATTGGTGAAGTCATTTTTAGTTACTAATTAGATAAAAAAAAGAAAACCTATAAAAAGGAAAATTTAAGCAACACTTATGAAAATCAGCCCATTGTAAATTAGGAGCAAAACAGAGGTTTTATTTGTAAAGTATAAATGAGCAATTAAAGAGGAGATGTGAGCAAAGTTAAGAAGGTTATAATTTATGTTGAGATTATTCACAACTGTTTTACTTTAAAGCGCATGGAAAAATAAGTTCATAAAGCAATTTTATAAATACATAAAATATGTTTCAAACTTATTAAAACAAATACACTTGGTGGCTACATGGTGACAAGTGGCTAAGAGAATACTTGTTAACTTATTGAGGGAAGGAAGCAGGTGTGTTTGATAATTAACTTAAGAAACCCAAACATTTACCTCCTATTTTTAACTAACTCTTATCTCCTGCTTCCATTTTTGTGATGCTACATTCCACAGCATTCCCACTTTGTAAAAAGAGGAATTTGAAAGGGATCTCATATGGGGAAAACAGTTAGATAAATCTTGAGGACAAAACGGCAATATAAAAATATCCTCTTGCAGTTTTGCCAGTATACAGCAAATCTAGGTCACTCTATTCAGTGAAAGAAGTTATTAGAGGAACTCGGGTCCCATTTCTTTCACTGAAAACTCATGGCCACAAAACTAAATTAGGGAAAGGTATTGTGCCCTCCACATCCAGTTAAACATATATGCACTATTCTGAGGAGAACAAAGGTATCAACATTTAATGTTATAAATATACCATAGGGAAGTCTATCAAATGCTTTAATCATCTAGACTCGAAAAATTCATGAATATTACTATAAATATCTTCTTGTAACTTAGTCACATGTACTTAATATTTGAAGCTTTTGTATTTTTAGCCTATATATTATCAAACAGGGATAGTGTGTGTGTGCGCGCGCGTGCATGCGTGTGTGTGTGTGTGTGTGTGTGTGTGTGTGTGTGTTCTCATGTGTATATTGTATGTTAGCAAGAAATTATAAATTCACAGGTGAAGACTTTGCTTGAGTAAAGTTGGACTCTTTGTAACTTACTGTTACATCATCTTTTCTCACTAAAACTCTGTGTAAGGGGATAGTAGAAAACAGTGACATTATGGATTCCAAACATTAAGAGAATCCTGAAGCAGCTATTGTTTGTACATCAATGTCATGGCCAACTTCTCTTAAGTCTCTAGACAGTGGGAGGTAAGATTTTGACTACAATGTCCTCAGTTTTGTGGTTCTTGACAGGCAAAGGCTCCCTGTTTGGTTGAGCTTATATATAATAAGTCACAATTTATGTGAAGCTTCTGGGAGGTTCGATATAGAATTCTAGAAAATCTGCTTGGCTCTTGTAAAAATATCCCATACCATCTGGTACAATTTGAAAATACATAACTTTCTGGCAAAGTGTAAATTCTTATTATTTACCTATGTCTGAATGCTTGAAATCTGAGCTTTCTAAATGTAACAGCAATACAGGTAATTCAAAATCTTTCAGGAAGGAGTTTTTTTTAGAGCAAAAAACACCCTTTTCTTTATTATTGTTAATATGCAATAGCATACATGCATTAGGTTTCATATGGTATTTTTAATGTATTTTGTCTTTGTTGATCCATCTCCTGAACTCTTCTCTGTCACCACCTTGCTCTCTCATGGACTCTCACATCGACTAAAATCCTTTTGAGGCTCATGTCACATGTTTTCTCTTATGTTCTCCCCTACCTCAGAAACTTCACTTTCCCTCTTGTGGTATCCTTCTACTTTCATATATATAATAACACACACATATGAATATTGAAAACAGGATCTGTTTATGTGAGGGAACATGTAGCATCTGTCTCTCAGTCTAGGTTATCTCACTAAGGGAATACAATAGTTTTCAAATCAATCATTTTACTAAAATTTACACTATTTCATTTCTTCTCACTGAATAAAAACCCATTGAGGAGGGGAATAAGGGGAAAAGGGGAGGGAGGGAAGAATGGGAGGACACAAGGGATGGGATAACCATTGAGATGTAACAAGAATAAATTAATAATAAAAAATTAAAAAAAAAAACCCATTGAGGATATGTTCCTCATTTTCCTTATCCATTTATCTATAGATGGGTGTTGAGGCTGAGTGAACTTCTTTGCCATTGTGACTAAAGCAACAATAAACAAGGATGTGAAAGTCTCCACTACAGCATGGCGATTCCTTGGACACAAGACCAGAAAGAGTATAACTGTCACATGGGTCTTGTCTTTTTAGTTCTCTGAGGAACTCCAAACTGATTTCCATACTGGCTACCCAATTGCACTCCCAGCAACAGCAATGGCTTCTCTTCTCCACATTCATGTCATCCTTTGTTGCAACTTCTTTACATTTAACTATTAAAAGTATTAACTATGACTTACTTAGACAAGCAAACTCAATGTGAATAATTACTAAATACTTTCACTTAGATATATGATGTTAAATGTTCCTTGAATTTTAGTCTGCGAAATTTTGATTCTATATGCCAACCTTCCATTTTGATTAATTTAAGCACAGTAAAACTAAACAAAGTTGTTAGAATTTAACAAATAAATAATAAATAAAAACCAAATATTAATGATTTGTGATACAAATAGACTACCTTTATTTACAAAAGGAACTTCCTCAGAGGTACTAGGTGCTCAAATATTATTTTTATTAATGTACTGTGAGGAAGCACATAAATAAGGGTATAATGTAAAATATCAGTTTAGGAATCAATTTCTTTCTGCTTAAATATCCCTCTTACAGCCAAGCACCTGCTTTGTGGTTAATGCATGCATAATTAATATAGCCTAATGAATATATTTCATCAGAATGTAACCACAGCTGAAAAGTCAAATCAGAGTTGTAGGCCTTGCAAGTGATAACATTTGGGAAGCACACAGTGATATTTAAAAATCTATTTCACAGCATTTTAGAATGAAAAACAGATTACAAGGATTCACAGGCTTATGTATAGAACCAAGTAATAATTTTTATGATTTACTGGTGACCAGGACTTCATCTGAGATTCATTTCATCAATACTCACATAGCCTTTCTGAATTCTTCAGCAAGCATGCATATTTATTGCTTGCCTTGGCATATTAGATATCAACCACAAATCAACCATTCCCAGTGACATGTCTGCTCCTGGCTCAGTATGTGTCCTGCTGTTTCCTTCCGTCTTTTGTATTCCTTCCGCTTTCCTTGTTATCATATACGAACATGCTTATCCTTCTGTCTTAAGTCAACCTTAGTCTTTTAATATTGGAAAGTACTTAGGACTATAAAAGAAATTTTGAGGAGATCATAAACTCCCACAATATTTTCAACTATAAAAATATGTCCAATGTAAATAAAAAGCAAGTAGGTTCTTTCAGCATATTTACTTGTATTTAAAGCTTGATATAAATAGCATGTGTCTCCTAATGGCATATGAAACTTAACCTAATGTTAGCAATCTTGACTCCAAAGGCTCTTTCCTGTTCGTTACATTTCATTAGTCTGATGGACAAATGTCCCTACCGGCTCTGAATGTTTGAACCTTTGTTTATTCAATGGGAGACAGTTAGAAAAGTGGGTAGAAGCTTTAGGAGGTTGAGCTTCCAGGGAGTACGGAGGCTTCTGAAGTCAGGTCTTAAGCATTATGTGGGATTCCACGCCAATTTCTTCTCCATTTATCAACTAGCATGCCATATAATCAGTTCCTCACATCAACCGACACCCACAGTACCCTAGTCTCCAAGTCTTTCCTGCCATGACGGATTGTACATCCTACACCGTGAACCTGAGTAAACCTCCCCTGGATTAATCTGTTTCATTGGGCATATTGTGAAGCAATAAGCAAAGTAACTCTTATTATACCTTGGAGCCAATTCTGAAATTTAACTGATAAATTTGAAATCTTCACTTTCAGAGCACTTTGACTATTATGGAACAATTCTACAGGCTAGGTGGTTACAAAAATGGTTTCTCTCAATTCTGGGGGCAGAAGTCCAGATGAATGTATCAGGACGGGCACTGGAAGGTAAAGGGTGGCTTGACAGCATGTAAAGTGACTTCTTTCCCAGCCATCAGGTCATTTCTCCCTTAATTCTACAAAGATTCTTCCTCTCCTCTCCCCTCTTTTGCTCCCTCTCCCTCTCCCATCCACTTCCCCTGCTCTTTCCACTCTCTCCAAATAAACCACAGTGGGACTTATGCTTTTACCATAAGAGTTTGGGTGGGAAACAATATTACCTGCATGTTCAGCCTGTCCAGACAAATCAAAGGTCTAAGTAAGAGTCACATCCAATTTAAGTACTATCCAATTTAAATCTCTTTGTGGGAAGGAAAAAATAAAATACAGATAACCAGAGCAATTTTTATAGAATTGTGGGATGAATTTTCATTAGAAATATATATAGACTACTTTCAAAATCTTATCTACTATATATATGTAGACCACTACGCTGATACTCTTATGTGAATAAAAAGAAATAAACCACATAAAACAAATAAAAAACAATGTTTTTCAATATTAATCTGTAGCTAGTGATATAAAGGAAAAAGAAGTCACCCTGTAAGCACTTGACAATAGAGCTGTGAGGCACATTTTCAGAGCACCTGCAACATGGTAGACTAGAACCTAGGTTAAATATTCTAATTCCTGTTTTGTAGTCAAATGCTGTAGTTGTTATTATCAGGGCATCTGTCCATACTTCTTTCAAGGAATACTGTCAGAAAAAAAGTGGTATGATTTTGACAGCTCTGTCATTACACCAGAACAAAAGCTATACATAAACACAAAGTAGTATTTAATTTTCCATGATTATAGGAACTATGCTATTTAAAATAATATAGTATATCTCTCCAAAGTTAAGCAATATATCTAATAAAAATCAACGAATATCATATATATATAATGTGTGTATATATTGTTTTAATATGATATAACAACCCTGAGAATAGTAGTTGGGTTTGTTTGAGTTTATATCATATACTAGCTTAAAATACTTGATTGACTGGTTATTGAACACTACATGTAAACTGCAAACGATGGGATGTGACATCAACCTCACAAGTACTTGGAGGATTCTGGGACCTAATTCATAAAACTACATATCACCTAGTTCTGATTGGAGGTTGTCCTTATTGCTTTACTTGAGTTCTTCATCATTTGGTTTATGTTTCATAAAGAAAACACAGTTTGTGAAAATACAACATAAAAACATATATACAAATATTTTATGGAAAGGTGAAAACATAAAGTCAATGATCTACAGCATTTGCCCAAATATGCTTTTTTTTTCTGAAAAAAATGAATATAATACAAAAATGACAGAAAGCATTGTCTGAGGAAAAGCTTCAGGATTCATGTATTTGTACTAATATTCATGTAGTAAATGAGGAACCTGTGTCAAGAACACAGGGCTTTCAAGTAACAGTTTCCTCTCCACATTTACCTTTCCAGCTGTTCTTCTCGCACTTTGCATAAAGTGAGGTTTACCTATCAATACCCTGGAACTCCGTGCATACTCCCAAGTCTTTGTAATCCCATATGTACCAGTAACCACACATGGATATCCAAGTTTAGAGTATTTAAATTAAAGGAAGTTAAACATTCAGTTCCTTAGAGCATTGCTCACATTTCAAAGGCACAACAAATACTTGTGCATGGTAGCTACTGTATTCCATAGTAAACCATGGGATATTCCCATTGGAAAATATAACATTTGTGAAAACGCTGTTATAAGATACATATACACATGGACAATGGAAGGCCACTACCACTTTATATCAATAATAACTTAAATTTTATGGTTAAAACATTGTTTTATTCACATAAACTATTACTGAAAAAATACAGAAAGTAGAAATAAAGTCTTACGTGCAAATTCTAATCATTAAAGTGTGGGCATATTTTGAAGACAAGTATAAGGAATATTCTATTTTGTGCTGTGAACACATCAATGGATCCATTTGAATAGAAATGTAATTTGTTCCATGAGGTACTTTTATCGACTGTTATAGCAGCTGCCAAGGCGTCTAATGAGGAAAATGATAGCTTTAAATTAAACACAAACAAGATTCTAATAACTGTTAGAAGAAACATCCATAGGGTTGAAGAAGCATAAATGTCTCTGTTTCCTACACCAAAAGATGGACATTCTGTCTCTTCATTGGCAGTTGATCCTGATCAGTTCATAGAAACTGCCATCCTAACCCTTTTTCTTGACTCAGTTCCCCTTCAACACTCTGTGCAAAGATTCTTTCAAACTTTCAGACAATCAATTTCCTCATACTTCATTTACTGGCAATGGTGTCGAGGATTCTTACAGACACAGGAGCCTAGTAGAGGAGAAAGCATGTTATTGACTTACAGACTCTCAATGACAGTCACTTAGACAGAAGAGGAAAGGTAAAGCAAGTGTTGTCCTAGGCAAAGCTGCATGACCTATATTTTCATGCTGAATTGCAAGTCAGCAAAACATGAGGGAATGTAGGCCAGAAAAATCTTTGCTGTACATGTAACTTTTTATCCACTCACTCTATCCTACTATTATGTCCTCCCTTAGCCTGCTTTTAAAAAGCACTATTTATAAGTGCACACTGTAAGATATCTTTATTTAATGAACATGGCTTTCATCAATGTGGCTTCAGAATAATATATCAGACTGAAAATAAATACAATTTGAAAGAGGCTTATTCATCACGAGGCTGCGGTGTACATAAATAGATACTAAGAATAAACAATTCAATTGATTCCAGGTTAGCTGTTTCTCTTCCTTTCTTTGAAATGGACAAATATGTTATGAAGCCTGCTAGAGAAATGTGAGAATTCCTAACTAAGGAAACCACTGATAGCATAAAGAGCAGCTTCATGAAGACATAATGGACAGGGGGTAGATATCAGGGCATAGTAGTACCTAGGAAATCTGTCTTTAGATTTCATGCAACATTAAATGCAATTTATGTTTTCGTGAACAAAGAGAAATTTACAACTAGAGTACAAAGGGAGTTAGGTGGATTAGAAGGATAGCTTACTGCCAAAAAATGTCATAAGTAGCATGTGCACTGCCATAAAATATCAAAGATTTGGAATTCACAACTATGAGAATAGTTTATAGACTCTTGAAGAGAAGTAAATCATTCTAATTGGAACATCAAAGGTTAATTCAAGAATATTCTTTAAAATGTAATCATTTTTAAGGACTTGTAAGTGGAATCAAAGCAAGATTCACATAAACAACATCAGATTCACACTGACAATTACATTAAAGAGAGTGACTTGCTTTCCAAATTTATATATAAAATAAAAGGCCATGATAACTGGAGGGACAGGTTGCTGAAGCAATGATTTCTTCTGCATATGACTCACCCTGACAGCTCAGTTTACTATTGTGATAGTCAATCCTTGCTGCATTCTGAAAGAGAATTATGTGGTTCCTGAGTTAATTAGCATTGAATACAGTTGTCTTGTCTTTTAAAAAATATACAGTACATTCTGAAATATCTAAAATAACTAACAGCAAGAATAAAACAAAATTGAAACTATGTACTGAAATTCGTATTGATTCAATGTCTTAATCAACAAAATCCTGAGAACATGCCCATCAGTTCCCACTCCTCATCGGGCACACTCCCTGTCATGGGAGTCCTGTGAGGGTGAATCCCTGTTCTGCATATCTCCATAAGCCCTATGGTAAATACCACCGAGAAAACAACTCTTGCCTTTTGTTTTCATCATGAGACCACAGAGGAAACAAATAAGAAGATGTTTCTCCAATTAGAATTTAAGGTGATTGATGGAGTTCAGATATATAGAGGCTTTAAACACACCAGTGACACAGAGTTAATGCTAAGATATTTGCTACTGTGACTGATAAGGATCTCACTTCTATTAAAAATATTTCTTGGGGTATATTAAAACATGTTTTGCCACCAACAGAGTACCTAGTATAAAACACAAAACACAGAATGGAAAAATCATATCCTTTGCTTGTAATATGATAGTTAGCCCTACCCTACATATCTGAGGAAGTAAAGCTCACTTCTGTGGTATATGTATATATGTGTTCTTTGTTGTCCTTTGTGACCTGGGGTCAGATGCATGTAGTGTGTGTGTGTGTGTGTGTGTGTGTGTTCACAATATTCCTATAAAGGCAAAATAACGCATAAACAAACTTTAACTGCAGTTGTTTCATCTTATTCCTTGAGTTAATCATGCTATTGGAACAAATTTTCAATTTCAAAACATGTGTGGTTATCATAAACACTAATTATGAGTAAAAAAATATTGACTACCTGAAAAAGTAATAAATATCAATATTGATAGTATAAGATATTACATTATACATGCCATTTAATGTTCTTAATAAGATGTATATGGTCTTCTCTAATGCTGTGAATTGTTTAATACAATTTTAATGCCTCTCTGAAGTACAGTGTGTTGATAAAAAATTCTCTTGAATGAAATATGGGATATTTTCTTATTTAAAAACTATTGTACCAATAATTTCTTTCCAGATAGGAAGTTCTACCTATAGCCATGCTACCCTCATGCCTAACCTCATCTGAATAGGATGTTTTATTTCTTCACAAAATTAGAACTACCTGAGAGATAGTGTTTTGCATTTTTATTCAGCAGTGGCTTTATAACTATGTTTCTCACACCTGAGAGTTCTCATCAATTCTTGACCACTTAGCCAAATACAATGCTGTGTACATTTTCAGATATATGTCCATCTATACATGAAATTATAGCTAATTTATTTAGAAATTATTAACTGTTAAAAAGAATGAAAGTGTTATAGTTGTGTCTTTTATTGTAGAGAATAAAACTTGGAGGTGTAAAATTATAAAGATGTAACAGATACTTTACTATTTTCTCATTGTGCCTCACCTTGTTGCTCTAATTTTATTATTTTGGAATGAGTCTATTTGACAGGAAAATCTCATGCCTATGAGCATTTTCAGTAACATTTCAAAAATTAATGTATTCATAAGAGCTTCCTACTTATAAAAACAATAGTTATAATACATTGCACATTATCACAGACATTTAAATTTAACACATAAAAATTCCTCCCATAGAAGCTAATTATATAAGTACAATGTGAATGATGATTTTATTAGACTAAATAGAGTTGTGTAGACATAAGTGGCCTTAGTTAATTTTCTCATGCTATGACCAAATACTTGACAAGAATAGGAGCAAAGGGTCAGGTCATGGCCCAAGGGCCATAGTTCATTATGACTCAGAGATGTAATGTGAATAAATTAATAAAATATATTTTAAAAAAGAAAAGTGGTAAATGTAGTGAATAAACATAGAGCAAAATGGTTGCTTGTGTCTATCAGGCTGTGTCCTCTCCCCCTTTTTAATTAGCATAAGACCCCAGCCAATAGGATGGTACCACCTACACACAGCCTGTATTCACTTTGGGTCCTCTGTCCTTAGTTGAACTTCTCAGGGAAACACCTTCACAGACATACATAAAGGTGTTCCTCATTGACGTACTGTGTATTTCTTATTTTAAGACAGTTGATCACCTTAACCATTGCAAATACTAAATAAAATGTTTCCCATATTTGTTTGAATGCAATGCTTCATATATAATGTCATCTATATGTTACTTGTTGCTTTTTTTTTTTATAAAAATGGATGTTTTTTGCCATTTAAGTGCAACAAATTGCATTGTTTTTCAATAGAAGAGCTTTGGAATTAAAAGTGTCCAATTAGACCTTTCCCTGAAATTTTATAACTGAAAATTTATTTTTAATAAAATATGAAATCTATGTTAGCCTTAATTTCATATACATAGTGAAATTTATTTGAGATCAATTGTGAGAATTTTGTTAATCTCAGGAACTCTTCTGCTCTGCTCACTGTGTTAAGGGAGCCCTTTATCATTGCAAATGATTTAAAGATCTGCCAGCTTTATGCTGTGATAAAGAAGGTAAAAATCTTCTTTCACTTACATAGACCTTTTAAAATTTAATATCATAGTCCTAAAAATATATAAAATGTGTTCATGTACACTACTTTCAAATTCAATATTTAAAATACAGCATAAACATTTTGGAGAAATATTCTTTCAAACTAGAATACAAAACGATTTTTGTCCTAAAAAAGGACATATATTTTCTCATTCATTACTAACTTTCTTAATAAATCATTTTCTTTTAAAAATATATCTTTGCTTTGTAATTTGTCTTTAAGCATACTAATTCATTAAACATGCTTGAAAATAAAAAGTGTTTTGAATCTAGCCTTATGGTTGGGTACTTATAAACTTAGGTCTCAGTGTGTGGCTAATTTATTCAGAACTATCCAGACATGTGTTTTCTGAGTAGAAATGTACATATTTAATGTGACAAGGTAAAAATTCTGTGTAACTATACATTGAGAGGCAGGCAGATAGAATTAACACCTGTCAAGACCCTAGCAAATGTTACCATCAAACAGGAGGAAGAAAAAGAGGCGAAAAAGAAAATTATTTTGATCTCTTATTAATCATCTGTGTTTCTTCTGTGATTTCATTTAATTAGTCTTTTCATTACAAATATTTTCCGTAGTGATTCAGTTCATACAAGTTTTCTGTGACACTGACTGTACAGATGGCAGAAAACTGGTGTCTTGTCTCAAAGGAACGATTAGACCACCGCAATAAAAGAGCAATAAACAAAACATCAGCACTGCAGCCCACTCCAGTTTATGTAGGCAGTAGGGCTTTTACTGCTGCAAACCTTGAAATGGACGTATAAGCTTTGCTGCAGTAAACACAGAGTTGTTTACGGCTTGGGGATGGTAGGTAGTGACACTGGACTGGCTGCTGCAGCCTGGGTGTCAGGGGCTGACTAATGTGAAGAAACATATTGTGGCTTGTTTTATGGAGAATATGTTTTATAAAGCTCCAGGGACCATTTATCACAAATTCATCCACTCTGCAGCAGATTGCTGCTTTAATACAGGCTGCCGGATTTCAGTCAGCCATTCAAGGAGAAAAAAAATCAAAAAAAAAAAAAAATTCAAATCTTATTTTTTTCTTGCTTCTATTCGGTGGTTCTCAAATTTCTGCATTGAAAGCCATTAACTACTCATTTGCTCCTTTAAACAAACTAAATATTTTATAACAACGTACTAATTCATTACAAAATTTACATCTACTTACAGCTGTGAGTCTTTTCAACACTCACACTTATTTTTGATCTAGTGAATTTACTGTATGCCAACTTCTTTTGAAAAACAAGAGATGCAAGAAGACACAATTAGCTAATAGGCAGGGAAAGTATCTTGTTTCTCCCATAAGATGGAATTATCAAATCACCACAGCAAGAATGTTTATAGCCTTGAAAATAAAAGGTCCAACAACCAAGCCACAGAGATATTTAACAGGAATTTAATGGTGAAAATAAAGTCACTTGCCTTCCTGCATCACAGAGACAGCTTCATAGTGAGAGAAAACCGTAAGTCATATTGCCTTTAAGAAACTGCACTGTCCAAGTTGAAAACTGACATCCAACATTATGTCAGCAACTTGCCATGTTGTAGGTGAAGCCAAGCAAATGCTATAATCTGTCCCAAGATACCCCTTTACTCTTTTATAGCCTTTGTTGTCACACAGTGAGAAAGCAGACATGACTTTCACAGAGGTGTGTTTGTCTTTATACTGAAATTGTTGGTTTTGGGCTTCAGAAATCAAATATAAAGATTTGTGGAAATAATAACAGTGAAGAGAATATAACTGGGGTTTCCTGGGGTTAGCAATTCTCCTACAGTAAAAGGACTTGTAAATAGCACAGAGCTGGGCTGTTGCTCAGATCCCTGTGTCAATTCGGAGTCCTCGGAACCAGAATTCCAGGGGAGAGTATAGGGATGCTACATAACAAGCTCCTGATATTTGCTCCAGTGCACATGGCAGAACTTTTATACTGATGATCAGGAGTGGCTGTAGTACACAGCGTTTAATACTGAACTGTTGGTGGCTTCAGAAACCTTCCCCTCAAATTCGAATACCTTTGCTCTCTTGGGATGCTTGTGACTTCCCTTTCTTATTACCCTTCCTTATAACTATTCCTTTTTTCCATGAGTCTACAAACTATTTTTAAACTGAAGTTAACCTAAGGAAAATATTTCATCTTTTTCATTCATAAGCACAGAAACCTCCCTATCTAGCCTTTCCCAGCTCATTTGCTTCATGTGTGCTCCCAATGGCTGGTTTAGTCAGTATGCAGGCCGCTGTGTCAACAGATGAGCAGTTCAGAGCATAAAACATACACATTTCACACTCACAATCAAAGACAATAATCACAATAAAAACAGAATGCAATGTTTGCATAGGCCCTGGATATACTACAGAGAGCCGACATGAGCAAAACCACAGTTGTCTCATTAGATGCAGAGTTGATACCTAAAAACTCATGTTCCTCTACATGAGCTGTGGATGTTACAATCAGAGCACTCAGTGTTCCGTGATAATACCAGTTCTCCTCAGTCTTACTGGTAACTGGAAGGCTATGTTTTCAACTACAAGCATATCTCCTTTGTCAGTATCACTGAGACAGCAGTGAAGTTATTTAAAATGAGAGCAGCAAAGCACCAAAGTTTTAAAAGAGACTTGAACGTATCTCAAATATCTCCTCATTGAGTTGAGCCTTTCTTTTCTAACACAGAAGCAGCCTACCACAATGAAGAAAACAATTCCTTAGACAGAATTCTACGCATGTGAGGCTACCATAAGCAAATCACGGTGTGTGGAGAAATCACTGAATAAAATTATGTGATTGCACAATGCTTTTTATGTGAAGGAAATGCGATTTAAAACTAAGTGGTTTAAAAGTCCTTCTAGAACCAACATGTCTTCCACAGTCTAGTCCATTCCAGAAGCTAATTGTATTTGTTTTTATTTTTGATAATTGATTTTTTTAATGTTAGTTCTGATTCCAAATTTCATCAAATAGCTCAATGCCACATTCTATTTCTTTTTTTGTATTTATTTATGAATTTATTTTGAAATGATTAATTTGTCATGCTCTATTTATTTTTATAAAAAAATACAGTATGTAAGTCATAGCTGCCTAAAAATTAAGCATTTAATTAAACTCCAAATATTGAAACTCTGATTATTTTCATTGTCTTCCTCAAATTGGTTTTCTCAGACAACAATCTTTGTTCATACTTTTTCCTCTCTATTCACTTTAAATGATTTGTATGCTTTTCTTTTGAATATTTAGCTAATATAAGCCCACTTACTCCCTCACATCTTCAATAAGCCTATGGTGACAGCCATATTTATATTTTGTACTATAATATGCAAATTTTCATATTTGACTTCATGGAAGTTTCTTTAGAAGTAAAATATATTCACCTTAAACCAAAATAAGCATTCCATGTTTGTAACTCTTATATACAGATGCTCTCTGGTAGAGCTCTCTGCTTAATATGCACAGCAGATCCGCATCTTTAATGTGACTTGGAAACAGGAGGATGCAGATGCTCAGACCCCACACCAGACACACTGATAGAATATTCTGAAGGAAGTGTTTGGCACTCGTTATAGTAACATGTTTTTTAACTAAAATGTGTGGGTGTTTACTACGGAATATTATACCATAGTCACTATGGTCAGACAGACACACTTAGAGTTGAGTTTAGATTTACCTAAAGTTAACTTAGGATTAGTTCACTTCCTGATCTTAATCAATATTTATATGGGTTCTTATATATACTGCCTATCCTTACTCAATTACTGTGCTCAGATGTATGTGATGATCAGACTGTCCAGTATTTCCTAATAAGTATCCAGTGCATGGGGAAGTGAGAAAGATGAATCATGTCACAAAACAAAGGTTCCTCAAAGGGAGGCAGATAGACTCTGTTCTTCTCTGAAACATTAATCAGGTTGTTTTTATACCCTTCATTAATTATGTCCATTTTCTTTCTTCAAGTGTTAGATAAAAAAATCCATTATTTACACGATGGTTTAATTAATATTATGCACCCATTTTTGCCATGTTTAAAATACAGTTTTTACTCTTTTATTTGTAAATTTTCGTGTGTTTAAATTTTTTCCCCTATAGGGACACTGATTCTCCATTCTGCCTATCCCACATTGTAAAGTATTCTCTATGTAGAGTGTGCTGAATCGGTGTTCTGAATTCACTTGTCCTGTTTGCTTTTTATAATCAGATAACAAAACACTTGAGGTATTATTTTTCCTATTAAAATGTATAACAAACATGTTTTTAATTATAGCCTGAGGATATAGACCTTGTAAATCAAGTTCCTTATTAGTATTTTGAATTTTTATGTATAGCATCAAAGAATATATTTAATGAACTCTCTTTTAATTTCTTTTTTTAAATAACATAAAACTTTTAGTACACTAACAGATAATTATTGAGCGATATTTGGTTTTGTTTTCCTTTTTAAATTGAATATAAGATTAATAGGTAATTATAACCATATAGAAGTACAGATATGACTTCATTAATAAGAAGAAACGATTGAAGGTTTACATGTATGAAACACAATATTAAATTTATGAATTAAAAGGGAGAGTGGATCTTAACTAGGGACATTAAGGAAGAGTGCCAAAAATTACAGTTTTCCCCCAAACACAAATTCCTTTCATTTTCAATGTAATAATGATAATATAGAGGAAAAGAGTAAATAAAAAAATACTAAAAGAATAACAAGACATAAATCATTTCTAATGCTGGTTAATACAAATTACATATTTCTCTTTCAGACCTCAAATTAAAGCTCATCTGATATATTCCTACCCAGGTCTAAAATCTTGATTCTGTAGTTCTTAAGCATACTCTTCAGTCCTTACTTTACCCGTTTGTACATTTGGAGTCAACTGATCTGGCGGAGAGAAGATTAATAATTTTCCTGGAGTGTACAATACACTTTTACAGAGAGTAAAAAGTGAATGAACCCATGTTCTCAGCCCTGTTGTCAGGGATCACACTTGCCAACACTACACATACCTGTTGTACTTGTAAGTATCCATGAGCAGTCAATTGTCGACATATCCTGAGAGCCACTGTGTTCTACATTAAGTTCATAACTGCTGCTGAGATCCTGCAATATTTGTAGCTCTTCAACTTGATCCTGCATGTAGTTCTGATGTAATCCGTTATTATTGTTTATGGGGTCAATTAAAATACAGCTCTTAAACCTTATCACTCTCTCTTCTCCTCCTGCCTCATATATGGACAAACTAGTAAAATAAATAAATAAACCTAGTTACTTCCTTCTTTGGTGTGAATTTAGAGTTAAAAGGAGGAGTCTTGAACTCTGAGGACCTTGGCCTTCTTGTCCTGGTTCAGAACACAAGGCACCATAAGAATCTCATGAAGCTAGTCTGGGTAGGGGTTCGAAGTTTACTGCCTATATTTTCCTTGGCTGGTGCCGTAGTTTGAGGAGGACCCCAGGGCCCGGACCCTGTAATAATGATAATATAGAGTTTTCCAGGACCCTCTGGATCCTTCTATTTCCTCATTCTCCCAGGCTTCTCACACCTAAACTTCGAACCCCTACCCAGACTAGCCAATGGACAGGACATTCTCCACCATTAAGTGGAGAAGGAGATCTGACTTTCACACAAACTCTGGTGCCCCATATTTGACCATGTCCCTTGGATGGGGACGCCTGGTGGCACTCAGAGGAAGGATAATAGGTCACCAAGAAGAGACGTGATACCCTATGAGCATATACAGGGGGAGGAGATCCCCCTCAGTCACAGATATAGGGGAGGGGAATAGGGGGGGAAGAGGGAGGGGGAGGAATGGGAGCATCCAAGGAATGGGCTAACAACTGAGATGTAATATGAATAAATTAATAATAAAAAAATCTCATGAAGCTACCATTCAGAGTGTGCTCTCTCTCTCTCTCTCTCTCTCTCTCTCTCTCTCTCTCTCTCTCTCTCTCTCTCTCTCTCTCTCTCTCTCTCTCTCTCTCTCTCCACTTTTGACCTGATACATTTATTATGTGTCACTTCTAGGTGTTGATATGGAATGATCAATCTTAACAGCCCAAGCAAATTTTGGTTCAGGGATTCCTCTGATTGATGTAACTTACCTAATGCAAATGCCATCATTGTATGGATGTTTACAATTAGTATACATGCGTTTTTTCTGGATTGTTGAAACTGCCTTCCACTCCTTATCGCACCCCCACCACCCCACCCCACCCCTATGTAGAGCTAGCTGCACACTGCCAGCATTCCTCAGTATCAGCATAATGAGTGCTGGGCTTTCAGTTGTATGACACAGAGCCTGGGTATGGGCAATTACATTAATCTCACTGAGGAGCTTTACTTCATGCTCAGCCACAGCAATCCAAAAACAGTTAAGCAAACTAAATGAATACATACAGTTGTATTCAATTAGTGCTCAATATGAACGTCAGTGAAGCTGGGTCATCACTCCCGAGGTCCGTTAACCTCCGGTAGTGAGAATGTGCCTGCCAAGAAACACCTCCATCCTTTGAATCTTGTATGAGGAAGATAAAATAAGAAAACCAAACCACTCAATTATCTTTTATTACCACTTTTCATATAGGTGTGCTGGTAAGTTGTCTTCTCAGAGTTCTTATAAACACTAAAATATCTCATTATATTTGGTTTATTTTAATACTTTTAGGCCATAAAGAATTACTGAAAAAATATCTTGAGCTATGAATCTGTGGCTGCTCCTAAATTAACCACCAGAATGATTATTCTCTTCTTTTGTTTAATCACTTCTCAGTTTATGTGTAAAAAATTGTAAGTATTACAGATAAATCTGTGGCATTGTCCTCAATGTATTCCTGATGGGTGACCACCACTCAGTGAAAGCTGTCCTGATTTTTCCCCTTTATTAGCCTCATATACAGAGAAAATATCAAATTATTTAAAGTAAATGAAATAAAATGTGGGTGGAGGGAAGCCAGTAGTTAAGATTAGTACAAATGGTCTTTCTGTCAAATCACCATCAGATGAAGCCTATCTTCACATGTTAGAAAAAGAGAGCCAAGGGCCTTTGTGTTTGAATACATCCCTCCCCACCCTAAACACCTCCAATTGACCTTCCCAGGAGATATGAAATGAAGGCACTCCAGGGACAGTGATATTATTAAAAAAAGATAAGAAATGCTGAATAATTTAGGTTTTTTAATAAAGGTTTTCTGTTTGTTAGTTTGTTTGTTAAGCCATTGCATTCTCCATGTCTTGTTGTGTTTGTTTGTGTTTTTAATCCATCTTTTTGTTGTTCTTCTTGTTTATTTCATTAAATACTCAAATCACAAGACCGAAGCTGGAGTTTGCTTTGTTTACAAGTAATGTGATGTGGCATGGAGACTCAAACTAGCACTTAATGGATGTTTTTCACATCATAAAACCACTATGCCACTTGGCACAATTTAAAATGACTGGCAGACTCCACTTAGCAGAGGCCAAGGAATGAAATACCAGGGGTGTTGCAGGTCACTGCACTGGCAGAGGTGTATGGGAAAGCTTGCCTGGCTCCAGTTTCTGCAATTACTTGCTCATGTTCATGAGCGATAAAATTGAACCAAATAAAAAAAGAAGCCATTAAAAATTAATGTGCTGTACACATTGACCCAAAGATAGAAGACAGACATTTTCCCATATGCTTCTTTTACCTGTATTTTTCTAGCATAAGGTAGGAATTAATTATACTGTTTTATTGCCTTACTTGATCCCATTCAAAGATTAGAAAATGCACTTAAATTTTAAATGAGAATATGTGTAGAAAATTTAACACACTCCATTTCTGACTTTTGTAAAAGTATGTTGAGAAGCCAGACTCAGAAAGACACATATGGTATATATTCACTTATAAGTGGATATTAGCCCAACATAGTCCTCTGAAAGACTCCAACCAGCGGGGGATCAGGACAGATTTTGGGACTTGCTGCTGGACTCTAGGTAGAAGCTGAGAAAGGTATGGAAGAATGGAGGAATGGAAGTTCCAAGAGGGTTCAGGAGACCAAGATCTGATAGATCTGGACCCAAGGGCTCCTGCACAAACTGCTACAAGAAGGACAATGCACTGAGAGAACCAAGCCACCTCTTCAGATCTAGCCAACAGACAGCTCATTCCCCAGGGTTATGGGGATAGTGGGGACTGCTTCTGACATGAACTCTGTTCTTTCTGAGGCCTGGTGGGCACACAGAGGAAGGGGAAGCAGGCTTTCCAGATGAGATCTGATAGGCTCTAGTCATATGATTGGGGAGGAGGTCCCCTTCTGTCAAAGGTCTAGGGGAGGGAAATAGGGTTGAAGAGGAAGGAAAGATGGGAATGGGAAGACACAAGTGAGGGAATAAGATGATCTTTAAGTATTTTGAAAGAAAAGACAAAGCAAAATGAGAGCAGAGTTTTCATAATATTCATAATATTCAAGGAATTTTGTCCAACTGTTTAATTGATCTATGAGAAGCCAGAAATGCTCAGGCATGTGATCTGAAGTAATTTCATGTACACTACCTCATGTAATCTCAAGTGTTTGCAATTCCATATCTTTAAAGCAAAAGTACTTTCAATTACTACTTTTGATTCTGATTATTAGTATTAAATCTATGTATTGAATTTTTATGTAATATATAGGAAACAAATCCTATTAGGAAACTAATAGTTTAAGTACATTACCACAATTTAGGTAATTTTATTTCATTAACTCTTATTGCTCAATTTTATTTTCATATTGACAATTTCAGGTTTATAGAAGTATGCTTGATGCTGTTGTCAAAAAATTTTATAGTAATGTAGCTTTAAGTTTAATTAAGCTAATATTTATAATTTAACAGTTCCCTAAGATGGAGAAATGATTAAAAAAAAGCCGGGCATGCTGGTATACCTGTAATGCCAGCACTTTGGGAGCAGAGGCAGGCCGATCTGTGCTAGCTTGGTTTACAAGGCAAGTCCAGGACAAGGCCAGATAATAAAAAAAAAAAAAAAACCCTATCTCTAAAGACAAAAAATAAAAAAGTAAAGGATAAATAGAAATACAGGAAAGTTGACATTTTCATTGTTTTCTTTATTTCATATTTTCTCCAAGAAAACTAAACTGAAAGTCCATTAATTGGTGTAAGTAATTTACATAATTACCACATTAAAACATTTTTTTCCTCATAGGTTTCCACCCTTCTCGTAAACATGACAATTGAGAAAGTAATGCCCAGGGCCAAATACATCTTAAAATGTAAACTACAAGTTTATTATGTAAGATTTTAAAATTTGTCTTATCTTGAAAGTTTAATAAAATTACCTCTGAAATGACCAGTGTGGTCCAGTTGCAGTTATAGTGACAAATCCCCCTGAATACACACACCTGCATAGTAGTGAGAACCCCATTCCCTGCCAACTCCTGGTGCTTCTGCATCAGCTCTGCTGAACTATAAAACAGCATGAATTTTTCATTAGTGCACTGAAAGGATTTGAAGTACATTTGAGTACTTACTATCCAGCCATTGCTTAGCTTTAATTGTGATGTAAAGATTTAAAGAAAAGTAAAAAACATACAGCTAAACCATCTTAGTTAAATTCAGAGGACTTTATATTAAAACAGTTATGTATACATTAAAGTCTGTAATGTTTTAAAATTTATAAGTGTGATATTGTAGGTTTTTATGTCATTTTTATAATTAATAATTTTACTATTTATTATTAAATACATTCAGTGCCTAATTGTTAGTGTTCTAATTATAGTCCATTTCCTCCTTATCTTTTTCTCAGAGTTCTAATTTATTAGTCATTTGCCATTGACATGTGTTTTCAGAAAGTAATACTATGGACTGATGAAAATTTACTGTGGATTTTTATTTTTAACCATATAATAAGCCAGAGGTGAAAAGACAATTTGCCTCAGTGTCCCTTTAGGTGAGATGACAAATATAATTTAATGTGAATCCTGTAATTTAACTGATCCTTGAGATCGTTACACCTGCTGCATAACAACCCAACCAAACTTGCAAACATTACTCGATAAGAGATTGTCATAAATTCACACCATAGCAAAACATATCCATATAAGAGAAGAATAGAAAGAAGTTTCCTTAACTGTGGCAGTTTGAAGAGTTCTGAACATGCTCTCATGATCACAGCAGTGTCCATTATCTGTCTACATTATGCTAATTATATAATTATATTTAAACACACCATGCACTGGGTGCTTAAAAGAAATATGGTATACAACATTGGTTTTTAGAGTTAGTAAAATTACATTTAAGGGAATATGGCAGGATGGACTGTGGTCACCAGCCACTAATATTTTTGCATAACTCAACTTTATACTGTTGGCACAAAATATGTTCAACATAACACTGTCTCAAGGCTGAAATTCAAAATGTAATGATTTAATGACCAGTGACGAGAGGTCCATCCAGCCTTTTTGATACAGGTATTAATAGCAAAAGGCTTATATGAAGTCTGAATATAAATGGAATGGAGTGTTTATCATAATGTAATTTCCACTTGTGTCTTCTTCTCTTGGTCTGACCACTATTTTAATCTGTTTTTTTTTCAATTGCTTCTTCAACACTATTCAATTGTCTTTATAATTTCAGAAAATATAAAACTTTTTTCATAAGATATAAGTTATTTTTCCAATTATGCTCTTTGAACATATTCATACATACATTTTAACTTCTTTTTACTTTTTACCTTGATTGTGTATTCTATAAGCGTGAGTTCTATATATGACAATGCTGAGTTGCAATATGCACAGGTTTAAAGCATGAGAGTAGAAGGAAAACAATAGAATCAACACATATTTCCTCTTTGCTTTTAACAACATACTATACCTGAAATCCATGATATATCAACATTGTCACACATTCCCAGCCCTGGAACTCTATGAAGATAGATACATTGAAGCCACAGGAAGTGTCTTCCTACCGGAATACCTTTGCCCTCAGACTCTAAGATTCCTTTCTTTGCCACATTCTCAAGAATGTGATTTGCTACCTGCTACCCCACACACATAGGCAAATGCCTTCATTATTCTTCCCTGGTTTATGGAACATTTGATGCTATCACCAACAGAAGCATCTCTCTCTGACTTGACTTGCTTTTCATCTGCTTTACTGTACAGAATATTAACCCCAGGACAAGGACACTTGTTTATTTGCTTGTGGTTGAAATCAGTGGCCAAAGACTGACTTCCCATTACTGGATGTTCATTGGTTATTTGTGACTAGATGGATAATGAGAGCCAAACAAGCACAGCAGTTAAATGTTAATTATAGAATGTGACAGTACTTGTGAAATGAATGATTTAATCAATGAGTGGCTTATTCCTTAATACAAAAACAAAAACAAAGCCCCCATTTCAAGTGAAAATTTGATTTAAATATATCATGAGAATGGAAAAAAATAATTCTTTTCAATATCTTCTAACTATTCTGAAAATAATGAAGTTGGCTAGACATCACAACAGCTACAGCTACCATATTGGAACCCACCCTTCATGCTTAATGTTCTCCAATAAGATTATAAATCTCTATGACTCACTGACACCAGATTATACATCTGAAACATTCTCTTTGTGAAAAAATTGGTTCCTGCTCTGTGAATAAAAGTAGATTGAAAAAAAGAAAGCTTTAGCCAAAGGCATTATTTGAGTATTTGTCACTTTAGAGCTCATATGGAAATATACTAACCTTCATAATTTTCCTATATTTCAAACATTTTCACACACAGACACACACACACACACACACACACACACACACACACACACACACACACACGGCTATAATACTCCAGGAAAGGAGATAAATGTCCTAAATACAGTCATAGTTCATGTTCAAAATCTGTTCTATACCTATCTCCAATGAAAGATGACACAATGTTATTGTTTTTAACCAGGTGCTGAGAATGCTGAATTCTTGCCCATTAGAAAACAAGTTAAAAAGAGACAAAAGACATCTGTTATTTTTAGTTTCTGGCCATTAAAAATAAGGGTGCTGGATGATCCAAGATGTAGGCGTTGACTATTCATGATATTTGATCAACAGAACAGCAGTAATTGTAGGATGACCAACAAGCCATGGATCTGGACCCCAATACTCCAGTGACTGTGTTTCTCAGGTGAGAGGAAATTCCATGAGGAGGGAGACAGGAGATCCAACCTCAAGTTACCAGCAAAACTGGCAAAAGTAAGCCTCAGGCCACAGCATACTTCTGCCATCCTGTGGGTAAATACTGTCCAGGTACCAAGCCTGGGACCCCTGATGTCAGGGACTTACTGAAACAGCCCAAGAAGCCACTCCAAAGGACAGCTAGTCTCCCCAATGAGAACAAATGGACCTGTGAGTTCACAGAATCTCCAAAATGGCAACATCCAGTAAGCACAGTGTCTGAGCACAGTGTCTGGGCAGCTGGAACTCAATAATCTCAGAGCAAGAAAACAAGTAATGGGGGGGCTGGCTGTTGACTCTGAGACTTCCCCCAGTGAGAGGAGAGACCCAGACTCCTGGGGAGCCAAGTTGGTCCTGAGAGTCATACATCAGAGGAGAACGGCAGACAATTCTCTGAGAAACACCCAAAAATCAGAGACCATATCCAATCCTAGGAAGGCCCCTGCAGGAAAATCCAGTTTCCTCTCTATGGCACTATGCCCACCCACAAGAACTTTAGTGGGCAACAGGAACTACTAGCCAACACTAGAGACAAGCAGATGGCTAAGATCCCGGGTAAAACACAATCAACAAAAGCCATAGCAATATGGGATCTCCGGAACCCAGCTATCAACCAACAAGCAGCCCTGACTAAAATAACACAATTGAAACACAAGAAAATGACATTAAAGCTATGCTAATGAAGACGATAACGGCCTTTAAAGAGAAAGCTCTTAATGAACCAGAGGAAGTTACAGTCAAACAGATTTAGGCTGTAGAAGAGTAAATGAATAAATCACTCAAAGAACACAGGAAAATACAAACAGGTGAAGAAAATCAAAATGCTTCAAGACCTAAGAAGGAAATGGAAACAATAAAGAAAACACCAAGGGGGAAACCCTGGTGGAGGAGACCTGAGGGAGGAAAACAGGAACTACAGAGGTAGGTATTGTCAACAGAGTATAAGAGATGGAGGAAAGCATCTCAAGCATAGAAGATATAACCTAAGAAATTGAGGAATCCATTAAAAATATTAAATTCTAAGAAATCTCTAACATAAAATATCCAAGAAATGAAAAACAACATGAAAAGTAGAAATCTAAATGAATAGAAATAGAAGAAAGAGAAGATTCCTTGGTACAAGGCCCAGAAAATATTTTCAACAAAGTCATAGAAGAAAACGTCTCCAAGATAAAGAAAGGGATGACTATAAGCATACATGAGGCCTAATAAGTTTAGAGCGTTCATCCTGCCCTGGGATATGGTTGGCAATACAGAGTCATGTTCCAGTGCGGAAAATTGATATTTTTTCTCCCAGTGTATCATCTACAAATACTTTCTTGATTAGGGATGCAACCCTGTGTCCACTTCTCTCTCAGTGCCGTGACCCTGAATGTATTGAACCTGTATTGTTTGAATCTGTTTCAGTCCTGTGCATATGATGACAGTCCACAATCTTTGTGAATTTAAAAGTACCATATTACTTTAAATATATGTACACACAAGATTTCCTACATTGAAGCCATTATTTCATGAAACATGAGTCTCAGGGGGAAAAACACTGAAAATAGATTGCCTCATCAAATTAATTAGAAACATTGCAACGTAGTCCAATATTAAAGAATAAATTAATTCTAACACATTAGAAGTCATGGAAAGAGCATCACTTATTTTCAAACCAAGCATCTTTTCAGCAAATATTGCTTAATGATAGGATACTGCGACTATTAGATTTATCTTAGTAATAAATACTAGCAACCCATTTGAGTAATGTTAATATATCAGTGAAGGATAGTACTGTCCTATGAATTAATGAAGATACAGGGAGGCCTATAACCCAAATATATGTGTATATAGTTTCTTTTTTCCATATAGAATGTACTAAGATTAGGTATATTAATATATACTAAATGCTATGTAGTCTCTCTTAACATGTTAACCATGTTTACATGATGCAAACAGTTTCTCTAAGTCTTCCACCCAAAAAAGAGAAGAGAATACAAGGAAAAAAACTAAATCATCTTGAATATTTCAAAAAAAAATTTTTGGCCAGTGGTGAACTATACTGAAACTCCTATTACAAAGAAGCCTGGTGAATGATCCGTTGGCCACTGGAGGTAAATCATATGCTTTTTCACAGACCTTTACCAAAACTTCAGAGAGGCAATATGTGAGCTTTTGCCTTAAGTAAAGACAAACACGTCAACTTTTTAATTTCAGGTGGACCTCAACATAGTTTGATGTAAAATGAATAAATGATTTTGAAAACTAGTAGAGAATTACATTGGTTTGCTAGTATAAAATATTTAATCATTTGTTAAGGTTGATTAATTGATAATATACTATGGCCTATGGCTTATGCCATGTTTATATTTTGAAATTACTGTTGGATATAATGTAGTTTCTGAAACTATAAAATTTTAGCACCAGAATGCAAACTAAAGCACACACACATACACACAAAAAAACAAACAAACACGTACACACAATTTTATTGCCAAGGCCCTGAGCTATGAGGTAAAAACATTACCTCTTCTGGTACCTTCTTATGCTACAATATTTGTTAATAAATTTTTCTGATCTATGAGTTAAGAATTTTCTCATTGGGAGGGGGCTACAGTAGGGATGTAAAAAATTTAAACTGCAGAACCAGCAGGTAACATATTGCTAATCCCACTACATGGGAATAGCTTGGAGACTGGCTGAGACATGAATGTGTAGGCATAGACAAAGCGTCGTGTTGGTCACACAATCCCTGTGACTTACTGTTAGATGGCATTTTTCATATGGCATGAATGAAGATTTGTAGATGTCTTACTTTTGCTCATACAAAGAGCAGAGAATCAGCATTAGTTGTTCTGTGAATCCTCCCCACCTTATAAAATTGTAGTTTTAGAACTACATTATATGTTTTCAGAACAAAAGAAATGGACATTGACACTGGATTAGACCTGACAGGATTCAGTCCTCTCAGCATCCTGAATATTGATGTCCTGCATCCTTCATGTTCAAGCCCCAGAGCCTCAGTTGCTGTTACCTATCAGAACGGGACAGCTTTGAAGAAAGCTTCTGACACCAATTAGTCCAGGATTTCAGCCTTCCTACACTGAACTCCTATTAAGCCTGGTATTTCTCAACATTTAGAAACCGGACCACAAATGCTATCCCTGGCTTGTTTAATCATTTTCTCCAGTTTTATTTGGGCATCTTCAAGGTATGATTCACCCTAAATCAGCCTGAAGAAATATCAAGAGAACAATGCACCATTTACCCTAAGGGGGTTTCTGTTATTATCATCGGGAGTTGCTTGTAAGTTACTATTGGTCTTATACAGAAAGAAAGCTATATTGGACTCAGGGATGTCTCTTTTCCTTTATCTTTCTTTCATAGGTGAAGAGATAGGAGCTGAAAAGAAAGAAAGGGAATATAGAAATATATAGGGATGATAAAACAAAAAACAGATTATTGAATCTACTTTTCAACTTAAGGCCTTAAATGTTACTCATAAATAAGGTTATTTTTAATTCATTGGTATAGAATTTTGTATTTTGATGCAAAATGAGGTTAATTTTCATATATTGGTATATAATTCAATTTGAGATTATTCTTTACACACACACACACACACACACACACACATATATATATTTCTATCCTAATAGTAAGTATTGTACCCATTCAACTCAATTATAATACAAGTTTTACTTCTAATACCTTGAAAGTTGTATTGCAGGCTACTTAGGATAATTAAATAATACAAGCTAATTATTAGTTGAGCAATTCGTGGTGATGTCAATTACTAGTCTATTTTTATCACAAGAATATATATCCTAAGTCTAATGGACAGATATGATTCTATAGATATATAAGGGAAAATAGTTAGACGAGGTCTTCAAAAGCCTCAGACACCTAGAGAGTATGGCACTTAAAGCTGGTTTTATTTATTCTTTACTTTTAAACTATTTATTTGTTTATTTATTTATTTTATTTATTTATTCAGATTACAACTCGTTTGTTAATCCATTACTTGCATCCTCCCATTCCTCCGTCCCTCCCACCTTCACTCTATTCCCCTCTTCTAAAATGGTGGCACCTATCGTGCTCTGTATCTGATCTACCAGGGACCAGACTGGGAGCCACAGACTGAGAGAACTGTTTTTATTATTTTAAAGATTTTTTGACAATAAGACAGGTTTACTCCTGGCAAAACTCAGCCACTTCAAAGAAGATGATGAACATCAAAGAAGCTCCTTATGGAGATGGCTTCAAATGTAGCAAACAAACCACTGGGCAAAATGTCTTCCTTTCTGCCATAGACACAATTCTGGCTAAAAATGGCAGTCTTGGATGCAGGAAGATTCAACAGCCAAACTCTGCCAAGACAGGTTAAGCAAGTGCTCAATAGTTCCTGCCTCAAATATGTCCATCAGTTATATTGGGCCAGAAGGCGGAAGATGATGCTCCAATGTTATAGAGAGTTTTGGGTGACTGTTGAGGCAGTAAATTGTCTGTATTTTTTCATTTTGGAAGCTGCTAACCTGCACGTGTGTCTCACTCAGGTAATTAAGTTTTATTCCTTCGCAAGTCTCTGAAGGGGTGAAGACCCCTTTAGTTTAGTCTTACAATTAAGCTTAGTTGGTTAAAATGATTTTCGGTCTAGTTTTAAGTTAATGGAGATGAGATACGATAGATATGGATTTTCATTCAGAATTCTATACTCAACAAGATAGGAAATATGTTTAGTTCAAGTTTGCCAAATACAAATAGCCAAATCACTATGAATGTAACATTTATATAATTCCTGATTGTTTTGTGCTTCTTCCTGCTGTATGTAGTTTATTTTATTTATGTGTAATAATATAAATGTATATTTTAAAAAAGAAATAAAATAAAAAATGGAGAAAAACAGACATTTATATTACAAAGACATAATTTCTTGGTTCATGGTAGTGGTTTGAATTTTATATGGGCCCCAGAAGTTTACATTCCAAATGTTTGTTCTACTGACTGTGCTGCGGTGTTCTTGGGAACTGATGGAATAAAATGGATGATGGGTCTATGGAGAAAAAGTTTGATCATTGGCGATAATTCTATGAATATATTATTGGCATAATAGTCTGCCCTCTGTTTCTGGCTTTCTTTCTGATGCTGCTTCTGTCTCTCCCCTTTCATCCTTGATCCTTGCCTCCATCTCTTCTTTCTCCCCTCATTGTTCCCTTTCTCGCTACTTTCTCAGTCATATTGAAGAGAATATCTTGACTCTGTCACATGTTTTCTGTGTCTTGTACAGTGCTGCTTTGTCACAGGCACAAATCAATACAGCCAAACAAAGAAACAGAAACTTCAGTATATTTGAGGCAAAATAAAATTTATAAATGGATTTTAAGTGCTTCTCACAGCAGTGGAAAGCTAAGTAAAAGAGTTCATGTCCTTCCAGTAGCATCTTGTATTAACTGATATAATGTAACAGTGAATTTTTTTTCAAATAACAATATACTTAACAGAGAGTTGGAGATCTACCTTCAATTACAAAATGTGGACAGGGACTTGGAATATGGAAAACAAAAATCAAATGTGAGGAAGCACAATAAAATGTTTTCTTTTTCCCCAAGACAAGCACTGTCAATATACTTATTTATTCCCTGGAACTATGTAAGGAACAATATGCTATTTGATTTTAATAATGTTTTAGTGGAGACATAGCTGTATGTTAATTTTACTAATGAATTTTTTCTGAGTTTTTAATCAAACATGAGCTAATGACAGATTTGTAGCATGCTAATTCATACTACACTGAAAGGCTCTGGAGGGAGAGCAAAGCAAAGGTGTGGCAGAAACAAAAGCAAACAAAGCATCTCATGAAGATCTCAGACCTCTGAAACAACAAGCATAAGCATTTCCAGTATTGACAAAATAGGAGATAAGCCAAGCTTAATTATAGTTCGTAATCTTGCATAAATTTGGGCCAAAGCTGGTGGTTACTAACAAGATTAGTACACATGTAGGGTGGAATTTTCTCTTAATTTAGAGATATTTATTTATCTATGCAGAGATTGTTTTTATTCAGTCCTAAACATAAGAAAATCTTTACTATCAATCACACACAGAAGACACCCTTTGCGACACAGCTATTAAATGGAGAAATGTACAATTTCCACTTCATCTATCAGGCCTACTGATATATTTTCATCTATGGCATCAATCACTATAGGAGCTTAAGTACTTGAAAACGAGAACCCATGGGGCTCAGGCACTGCCATGAGGGCTCAGCTGTTCTGTGAATGCCTTGAAAAGTGAGACATCTGATAGACCTAAAAATACAGCTTATACTCAATCTAAGCCACTGACCATGTGGTGTCCCTGGTGTCAGGCACCACACAGAGGATTTGAATATCTTAGGCACATTCTAAAGACGAAGATAAAAATGGTAGCTGAAATTCTCACTAGTGTTTTCCACAATGTGAACAAAAACCAGGAATCCTTTGCCACTAGATTAACTTTGAGCAACATCTGTAGGATGCTGGGAGATGTGTGCACTCCAGGAGAACTGCCAATGTCACAGACAAAAGGTTTCAGCATAATTATAGAGTCTCAACGGGGGAGAACGCAGCATACTAACTCACTGGAGAAATGCAAATGATCTTCAGGACACTGTTAATGTGCATCAAACATTGGGAAGCAACCAACTGTGAACAAATAACCAATAAATCACCCAGGAAATTAGGAAGCCAAGTTGCATGTATCTACTTCTAAACATTTCCCACAAGCATCTTCACATCTGGAACTATCATGGAAAGCTTATACGTTGTGGGCTTTATTCTGCTCAGGAAGAAAAACATTAATTACATAAATTCATAACCATTTGTTCTTATGTACCATCAAGAATTTCACAGTAGCTGTACTGAACAATAAAGACAATTTGGTGTCTCTCCTGGAGTCCTTGTATCTTAGTGATAGTTAATTAATGTTGAATCTTCCTTAATAACTGTTGAGAATATATGTGACACTGTGTCAGGAGACACTGTTTCTCAGCCACATGGTTAGCTAACAGCTTCCTATCTCTGGTCAGACTCAGTTCAGGAATTAGCTTATGGATAAAGGGGAGGAGAAAGGTTAAAATGTTTCAGTTTGTAATAAAAGGAAGTTGAACTGCTGGGAATAGGATTCATTCCAGCAGAGATTATGTGCAATTTGTAAAATATAACAAGATAGCAAGATCCTAATGCAAGTTTGGAATTCAGAGAGTCACAGCACTATACAACAGCTGATAAAATTACTGGGGACTGTCTCTGTTCCCTAGGGGATTCCAGCCTGAGAACCTAAATTCATAAATCTGGGGAAGGCCTTATATTTGTTTATATTTTTGTTCTTATTTTTCAACTTTAAGAACTATATGATTTGATTCCTGTCTGCAATCATAGCAAATTATCATTAATAGTTACAGGGGTTGATTCTCTCCCATATGCAGTGTGGTCAACATGTGTGTTCCCTAACAATGGGAGTAGGTCCTATCCCTGACTGTTGACTGGCACGTGATCCCGTCCCCCTAGCTGGACTGCTAGTTAGGGTCCAATGGGAAAGGATGTGCTTAGTCTTAGTGTGCTTGAGGTCTCTGGCTATGTTTTGCAGGGAGAGGGCATGAGGGAAAGACTGGGAAAAGAGGAGGGAGGGGTCTGGGATCAAGCTGTAAAGAAATTAAATTAATAAATAAGTAAAAAATATGATTTGAGAATTACCTGCACGCATATAATAGATTTGTTCAAATCAGCCCGTATCTCCTCTTCTCCAGTTCCTACCATACTATGTAATCATACATCCTCCCAATTTCATGCAGTATATTATATGCACACTTAGTCTACCAGTATGTGCATGAATATAAGACCGTCTACTGGAACAAAGGTAGACTATCGAAGGTTGCATCTCTGGCAAACAACTCTTCACAGCAGGAGCCATCATTGCCAATAGCTCCTCATCTAGGAGTGGGACTTCAGGAGCCTCCACTGTTCATGCTCAGATTTTGACTGACTAGATCTTGTACAGGACTTGTGCCTGCAGTCACGGCTGCCATGAATTTCTCTGTGTGATGGCTTTGTCAGGTTTTGCTGCAGATGTCTATTACCTCTGTTTTGCAGTCTTTGCATTCCCTCTGTGAGGATGATCCCTAAATATTTGGGGCAGGGATGTGATATAGATGTCATACATAGACCTGCAGAATCTCCTGTCTCTCGCTGTCTGCAAGGTGAGCTGCTGTAGTAATAACCTACACAAAGAAGCTTCTCTGATGAGATATCCATATCTCACTGGAACCATCTAAGAAGTCTCAAGCCTCTCTTATCCACTTGGAGATTATGACAGAGTATGCTTAAGACAGGAAAAGAATAAAACAAGCCATACATGACATGTTGGGGAAGTTAGAAAACAGAATGGCTCCTAGAACACTGGCCTACTTGTTACCAACATGCTCCTATCAGTCTTCAAAACTATTGGCTCTGCTTTACTGAGTTGCGCGCCTTTACCTTCTCTTGAAGCTTAGTGTCTTGATTTTTTCCAAGAGGGGCCACTGAGGATGGGTGAGTTGGACATCATCAGTAACAATTTCATAATCCTGGAATCTAGGTGCTTTACATGTGAGAGAAAATGGACCCAGGCAGTATCTCATTGTGAATGCAAAGAAAAGCTGCATCTCACAGTAACCCAACTGCTAATCACTCCTGCTAGCCACTCCAGTTCCTAGTTCAAGCATTCCTCATTATCCATTAATGTCCATTGCTAAACTCTTAATTGAGAAAATGAAGGTGAAAAAATATATTAAATTTAATTTTCTAAAGGCACAATCTGACATGTAGAGTCAAAGTAAATATTGAAGAATACTGAGGAATTATTACTAAAAAAATTTGAAATGAGGAAATGGCAAAACATCAAAGTAAATAAACGTCTCATTTTACTGTTTGTTGATCTACACAATATAAATAAAACTCTGGCATTCTAGCTCTCTGAAGACTGCTGGAGAACTCAACCCAGGACTGACACATAAAGAATAGGGATGGTTGTGAAAGTAGTAGGAAAAATTTTTACATTTAAATAAGAGTTTTCTCAGTATTTGTGTCTTCCTGTATGTCTCTCTCTATGTCTCTGTCTCTTTTACTTTGTCTCTCTCTCTCTCTCTCTCTCTCTCTCTCTCTCTCTCTCTCTCTCTCTCTCTCTCACACACACACACACACACACACACACACACACACAGAGAGAGAGAGAGAGAGAGAGAGAGAGAGAGAGAGAGAGAGAGAGAGAGAGAGAGAGAGAGAGAGAGATTTGTGGGTTAAGATTTTAGATTTGAAGAAAACCTCTGACATAGTAACATAATATCCTTCATATAAAAATGGAAACATATTGGCCGGTGGTGGCACCTCCCTTACACAGCAGTACTTGCCACTGACATCATGCATCCTTCCTGTTCCAGCCCCAAGTGCTTCAGTTGCTATTCCTCAGCAGAACAGGACAGTTACCAAGATACTTTCAAAGAAAGCTTCCATTCTCCATTGGTCCAGCACTTCAGACTGTCACACACATGACTTTTATTAAGCCTAGAATTTATCAACATTTAGAAACTGGACCACAAATCCAATTCCTAGCTTGATTAAACATTTTCCCCAATTTTATTTTGGCCCATACAAAGGTATTATTCAGCCCAAATCAGCTGGAGAATTACATCCCATTTCCCTTAAGGTGGGTTTGGGTAGGTTTTTTGGTTGTTTTCTTGGGCTATACATGTTTATTTTCATTGGGAGTTGGTTATAAGTTACTACTGGTCTTATCCAGAGAGAAAATGAGGTTGGACTCAGGGATGTCTCTTTCTTTCTTAGGTTTGGAGTTAGAGATTGAAAAGAAATATGGGGAATATAGAAATATATAGGAATAATAGGACAAAAAGTAAAATATTGAGGTGACTCCTTAACTTAAGGCCTTATCTGTGTTAACAAGGTTATTTTTAATTCATTGGTATAGAAATTTGTATAGGCACAAACTATGTTTAATTTTGATATGTTGATACAGAATTCAAATTTAAGATTATTCTACATATATATGTATATGTATATATATATATATATATATATATATATTAATATGAGGTATTGTAACCATACCACTCATGTAGAATAGAAGGTTTACCTCCAATATCTTGTAAGTACTATTGCAAGCTGTTTACGATAAGTAAGTTAGACAAGTTAATTGTCAATTAATCAATCCATGGTCATGTCAATTACTAGTGTATTTATATCACAAAAATATCATCCTATGGGTAGCAGATAGGTAAGATTCTATAGACAGATAAGGTAAAATATTTAGATAAGGTCTTTAAAAACATCAGAGTAGTACAGAATATGGCATTTAAAGATTTTTTATTGTTTTAAGGATTCTTTGACAATAAGACAGGTTAACTCCTGGAAACACCTAGCCTACTTCAAAGCAGATGATGAACAGCAAAGAACCTCCTCATGGATATGGCTTCAAATGTGGCAAACAAGCCA
Source organism: Acomys russatus (assembly GCF_903995435.1). Lineage (NCBI taxonomy): Eukaryota > Metazoa > Chordata > Mammalia > Rodentia > Muridae > Acomys > Acomys russatus. Next base: position 84,982,678 of record NC_067138.1, read on the forward strand.
GCAGACAAAATGTCCCCATTTCAACCACTAACATAATTCTGCCCAAATATAGACAAGCTTGGATGCAGGTAGAGTCAACAGCAAAACTCTGCCAAGATAGGAGTAAGCAAGTCCTCAATAGTTCCTGCCTCACAAATATGTCTGTGAGATATGTTGGGCAAGAAGCCTGAAGATGATGCTCCAGTGTTACAGAGAGTTATGGGTGACTGTTCAGGGACCAAACTGTCTCTGTCATTATTTTCAATTTGGAAGCTGCTAACCTGAACTTCCAGTTTACTCGTGTACTTAATTTTATTCCTTCTCAAGTCTCCGGGGGTGTTGAAAACCAAATAAGTTAGTTTCACAGATAAACTTACTTGTTTAGGGATTAAGATGTTTTTAGGTCTAGATAGATGTTTTGAGTTGATAGGGATGAGATACGATAGATATTTATTTACATTCAGAATATTAGACTCACCAAGATAGGAAAATGTTTTCTTCAAGGTTGTCAAATAGAAATAGGCAAAACACTATGAATGTAACATTAATATAATCCTTGCTATTTCTTGGTACTTCTTGCTCTATGTAGTTTACTTTATATATATATAATAATATAATAATATAAATATTTATGTAACATTTTAAGAAAATAATAATAAAGGCATAAACAAGAAAAAAACTGTACTTGGGAGGCAGTGGCAGGATGTTCTCTAAGATTGAGGCTAGTGTGGTCTATAGAGTCAGTCCAGGAATATGCAGAGAAATACTGTTTCAAAACACACACACACACACACACACACACACACACACACACACACACACGAAACAAAACAACAAAAGAACAGAAACATATACAGAAGTATGTATCTAAGATGTTTTGAAAGTCTCTGTGCAAAGGAATTAGGCTTCTGTCTTAGGTGCCTGGGCAGTTTAATCTCACTCTGAAGTCTGTTCCACACATCACTGCCCATCAGCTATGATTTTTATAGCCCTTCTAATGTAGCTCTAACCACCAACTATCCATTGTCCAAACATTTCTAACTTGCCTTCATTAAGCAAAAGCTAGGCCTCCTTTGTGACATAGTGAGTTTATCAGTGATATAATTTGAAATATTCATTTCAAATATCCACTGTAATCTAAATGCTTGTAATGTCTCAAATTCACATATTGCAATCATATAATGCAAATTGATTATATTTGGCTGTAGGGTATTTTAGGAGATGTTTCTGTCAAGAAGAAAAAGAATTCATGAAAAGAACAAAACATCTTGTATTGGGGCCCCAGATAGCTGTCTTTCCACTACCATTGTATGAATATGCAGCAGTAATTCTCCATCTAGAAACCAAGAAATAGGCAACCAACATACACTAAAGCTTTCAGGATCTTGTACTGGATTCTCTGACTTCCAGTTCAGGCAGAGAAATATATTTATTGTTTATGGCCTACTCTGTCAATAGTACATTTTATAGCAATCTAAATGGACTAGTACAGCATTATTACTCTGTCATTTCAAGAAAACCATCTTAAGCTTTGACAGAAGCCAAATTCAGGCATAATCAGAATATACTAGTAAAACTTGATTTACTCACCTTGGACTACGAACCTTGAAACTAGGAAATAGCCTGCCTTTTCCTTCTACCACCAATGGGTACAGTTCCTCTCCCCACATCATACTTTCAATCTATTTTTTATTGCATTGCATTTTAAATGGGTTTATTACATTTACAAGGTATATCATGATGTTAACAGGAAAATATAGAAAGCAAAAAAGATTATAATAGCAAAGCGGATTAATATATCCATCTTCATTCTTATTTGTTGTTTTGTTGCAATAGAAAGAACAGCTAAGATCAACTCTTTAACATTGACCTCAAGTATGATAAAATAACTTAATTGTCCCCCTTTCCTTCTATCTACAGCCATTTTATATTCTTACAGGGAAGAAAACAGTAGATAATAATGTAACTGACATGTGGAAGATCATTTTAGGTGTATTGGAAAAAACTTATGGTGATTAGAGAAAAATTGAAAAGCTTAAATTTCTGTGATTCTGCTTAACTTTCATGGCTAAAGTAATGTAAGTCAGAGAATAATATTTTGTTTAAGTAAAAGTCAGGGTGGTAACCAATCTCGTTGGTATTAGCTTGTGATGTTGGGCTTGGTCATGGGCATCTTTGGCCAATGACTTGAAAAGATGTACCTCATAAATGGTAGTGGGAATTTTACATGGTAGCATATGATGTATGCTTGTGACATTGTCTGCCTGTTATAAGGTAACTCCGTTTAAACCTGTTTTGTATATTTTTGAAACTTCTAGAATATAAGTTCCAGATGTCTTTTCAAATGGCCTTTAGTGATTATTATCCTCTCACATTCCTTCTTCTACCATCCCAGCTGCTTCCCATTTAGTTCTTCTGTTCTAATTTCCACTTTGTCCTTTCATAACACTGTATTTCATCTCACCTTCCCTGGAAAATCCCCTTCTTTTCTTGGTTCCTTCTATGCTACTTAACCTCTGTGGGTACTGTAAGTGAAACACACATATCTAAATCTTAAAAACCAACAGCCATGTGAAAGAGAAAACATGCAATATTTCTCTTTCTGGGTTGAGGGTACCTCAAAGAGAAATACTGTTTCTAGCTACATCCAATTCTTTGAAATTTTCAGGATTTTATTTTTTAATGGCTGCATAACATCCCATTGTGGAATGCATCACATTACCCCCATCCATTTATCAGCTGGTAGACATCTAGCCTGTTTTAAATTTCTGGCTACTATGAAGAGAACAACAATGAGCGTTTATTGGCAAGTATTTTGGTAGTAAGATATACCTAGATGTTCTTTGAATATATTCCCCAAAGTAAGGCTTTATTGCTGAAGAAGATGCCACTTACTTATGCCACTGAACATGGCAAAATGGAGCTGGTGTTCAAGTAGATGTTTTACCCTAGTAAAGCATTCAGAGTGAAGGAAGATACTATATAAATTACCAGAGCAGAAAAGTCATCATCCATCTCACCTAGCTACAAACTCAGCAAACTACAAGTGACCTACCTGGAAGAAACAGTGGTGCAATAGTGACAGAAACTGTATGGGAATAACCAGCCATATCTTGATTGTACTTATGGTCTTTTCCCTTTAGTGAAACTCACACTTGACCCTCATTATCACGCCAAAATCCTAAGTATACTTCCCAGCCCCTACTGGAAAACCTACTATTATTTTCCTTAATAAACATAGCAACAAAATGATCTCTAATGACATATTGCTGTACCTATAGATTACTGCATAGCTCATCAGAAGCTTCTTCTTTCAGTAAATGGAAATTCACACAAAAATTCACAACTTGAAAATGTGCAGTGAGAGACCTTCAATCATTCAGTCCAAAATGGGATCTCTATACTATCAGATGTGTGAGCCTCAAGGCTCAGGAAACTATGCAGAGAGTAGGTAGAAAGATTCTAAGAGCCATCAAGTAGGAAATAAGAAGAAATTAGCCTCTTCCTTGTGGGACTGATTCACAATGAACTCACAGAGACTATGAAAGCATGCACAAATCAAGCCAGACAAATCCATAGGTGAATACATTGGCACAGAATTCAACCCACAACAAAGTATTTGTAATTGATACCTGCTGGGATAGAAAATATCAGTTTTTTTCCCCCAGTGTAGTGACATCTTGTGTATCAACCACATTCCATGGCAGGTCTCTGGCTCAAGTATAGTTGAGCAACAGATAATAGACTCTATGCTTTATTTTGTTTGCGTATGTGATCTTTAATTAGTTTGGTGATTTTTTGATCTTTAGTTTTGCTTTGCTTTTGGGGGTTGGGTACATAGGGTTCTTTTGAGAGACAAAGAAGATGGACAGAAATTTTCACGGACAAAGAGGTAAGGAAGATCTGGGAGGGCTTGGGGAGAAGAAGTATAAAAATATGCCATATGAAAAATATTAAGGTAATACAAAATAATGATTAAAAGGCAAGATGATACAGATGTGTCTCAATGATAAAATTTAGGCTTAGCAAATGCAAGAGTCTGGGTTTGATAGCCTCCACAAAATAAAATACTGAGTTGCAGATGAAAACCATACTTACAGAATAAAATATTTCACAAATCAACTAATCTTCTCACCGCCATGTCATATCCCTAACAGAAATAATTTATTGCAAGTATATTTCAACCTGCAATTCATGAGATTTTCCTGAAGAAATACAAAAATTACTGTAGTTACTTCTATAAGGATAGCCACGTATATATGGAATTTCTTGTCGAGCATATATAACATATGTTAATTACCTGAATTTATTTAAATATTGCTTTATTTTAAGAATCTATAAAAGCATTTACAAGCCAAATTATTTGTTTGTTTGTTCAAGACTATAAATACATGTAATAATCTAGTTAAATTTTTGTTTATGATATTTTAATGGTGGATCTTGGCTAACAAACACAAGAGGCATAGTTGTCAATGGCATTGGTGAAATTGGGAATTATTATTTTTATATTATGGTAGCCATTCTTAACTTGTATAGATAATTCTAATTTTCTTTTCTTATAGACAATTCTTTATTGCAGGTTTTGGGATATATATAGCACAATTCTATACCTAATCACCAAATTACAACACTGTTTTGTGTCTGGTGACAAGAACAGGTCCATTCCAAATATATTTGGTTGTATGCTTTAGTTATCAAGGATTTTATGTCTCAACACTATCTATATGACTGTAAGTGGCCATCCCTAATTTTTTAATATGCCTTTTACTTAAATGTAATACCTTTTTCCCTTCCAGTTATAATTGGTCTCTTGAGATGGCACTTGATAATCTTATAGACCTTTAGTGTCTTCATCTCAAAAAATAGAGAACAGAGACTATAAATAATTTCAGGTCTATTTTCAACGGTAAACATCTTGCTCTTGTGTCTGTGTGCCTCTACGTACACTTATAAGCTCTGAGAGTTACCACTTTATCGTCACTTCTTGTTGACTTCACTATCGCTGCCCGACTGTTCTCATCGCTGACTAAAATCTATAGCTTCTGCTGTATCACTGTAGAGCCAGATACTTAAAGACTCTGGCTTTCCAGGATACTGTATTATTTGACAACTGTTATCAGCAGGCCTACACATGTGTAAAGATAATGAGTAGGTTTCTGAACTTCTGAAGACATTAGGACCTACCCTCAATAAAGAACGCAGTATAGTAATTAAACAGCCACCCTGTAGCATAATTCCACATTATAAAGTTGATTTCACTTTTGTGTTGATTTCTTGGTTCACTCATTACTGTTATGAAAAGTAACTCAAAACCCTTTCAGTTACAACAAAATATCTTCCACAGCATATCTAAAAAATGCCCTAATTGCAAATCATAATGTTTTATGCACTTTACATTAGAAGGACAGGTCTAATAAGTATTTGTCAAAATAAGAGTTTGGCAGTGGTTTCAGAAGAAACAAGACCAACAAGCCAATGGCAGGTACAGCAACTAAAATTAGTGAAGCCTTTTATCATGTAAACAAAAACCAATCCATGCCTTTCACTTGGGGTTGTTCAAGAAGCACTATTCTTGTGTTGTGTTGCAATTGGTTGGGGAATTCCCTTGAAATTCTGGGCTGTAAGCCAAGCTATTAGAAGGACTTTGATATCTGAAGTTTAATCAGCCCTTCTCTAACCTCCAAAACATTCAAATAACAGAGTGACAATTCCCTCCATGGCAAGAACTATTCTAAGTACTAGATTTAAAAAGTGTGATTTTCAGAATATATAGAGATGATTATTTTAATTTAACAGAAATTATTTGCAATATTTTCAATCTCTTTGTAATTAAATATATTGAAAAGGAACAATTTGCAAATACCACAAAAGGAAATTCCTAACACAAAAAGGATACATCAGGAAAAGCACAGAAAATATATATATGTTAGAATTCTGAAACTTTCCTTCACTAAGAAAACATTCCAAAGGACAAATTCTAGAAAATACCAAATTGATAACTAAAAGTAAAAGTTGCTTTATTATACACATGTACAAAAGGGAGTATTGGGACATATGAAGAAAAGAAAAAATAATTTATGTAATGAAACAAAAATGAAATAGCAGTGTTGGAAAAACATGTTACAAACTGTTAAATGTAATTTTGATAAAAAGACTGGTTTTACTGCATTACTATAAGTTATGAATGTGGGACGAGAATTTATGTGTGGGATAAGAGACATGTGATGGAGGTTAGAGGGCATTACACTAATCAAAATGCACATTATGTATGTATCAATTTGTAAGTGAACCAACAATAAAAATCTTAAAATAAAAAGCTTTTAGAACTCTTCATTTTTACTTTTTATGTATCTCTAAGATTTTCCAAAAACATTAGATCTGAGATATAAGTTGTGAGTCAGTCTGCACAACCAATCATGCTCACCCAAAGCAATATTGGGGGAAAAACTATGGAAGCAACCTTAAAAAAAATCACCATTTCCTAAATTTTATGGATTTAATACCTGTCTACATCACAGCTATACAATGTGTAATGTTCAGATCAGGGCATCAAGCACAATTAAGATGATCTTGATAGAAATTCTGATAGGGAGAGCTTATAATCGTAGCACAGGAAAGCTGAGGCAGGGGATCACAGATTTGAGCCTAGCATGGACTATAGAGTATGGTGACACTATGAATCTATTTATTAAATTGAATATTATGCAAAGGACATTTTTTCATGACACTATGCCAGAATTTCTAAACTCTGTATATTCCTGTGAATAGCAACCTATGTTACTTAAATAGCCACTTAAATGTAAGAAAAGTATACAACATTAATTAAGAGAAGAGTTTAATTATCATTGACCAATATTTCAATATGTATTTTAGTCCAGAAACTAAAATCTTTTTGACCTTAACAAAGACTTGAAATCTGGCCAAAATTTATTTAGTCAATTATTTTTATATGATTTCAATTTTTAACAGATATGTAAAAATATATTTTGATAATACATGTGGGTATAAATTGATTCAAACAAAATCATAGCCAAATCACATTTTAGTAATTTAGTAAGGTAAAACAGATTAGTACAAAATATTAGAAGAAAATTATATCTGCTAATATTATACAACAAATCAAACAATTTGCTACTCAGGACAATCAAGAAACATGAACAATCGATTAAGTTTGTTCAAATGTTTTTACAAAATATGAAAGAATTGGAAGATCACAGTTAGTGCTTTTTTGAATGAGAATCATAACCTATTTTTGAAATTTTAAAAAATTTAAACAATCACATCATATACCATCATTCCTTTTCTCCATTCAGAGCCTTCCAGGTTTCTTCCTCCCAACTGCTATTGTCATCCTTTGAAATTAACTCTGTGTCACAAAGGACTGCTCAGACAGTTACCTGAAATCTCAGTTTGCTCTTGTAGTATCTAGCAAACTGGGTTAGGAATTCTGCAGGTACTGTTGCATCCAAGTGAGTAATAATGTAATGATAACAATGCCATACATACATTCCTTAGCTACTCAAAAGAATAATGACTCATTAAAGTCCATCAGAATTTACTTTTAATTCAGCCCTCTACTTAAGTTGATGAGATCACATGTGTTAAGCTGTTGCTTTGGACTGAAAGTAATACAACTCAGTCAAATCAGCAGCTATATCAAAGGAGTTATGCTAAAGACACAATACATGTCTGGAATTGAGACCAGATATGAGAAATGGTAGTTCCCAGCATCTGTTTTCTACTTCTTTTCTATTACTTTCTCCCTCTCTGTCACTTTAAAAGAAATTAGAATATGAACAGAGAGACTGGCTTTTCCTTGTACACCATCCTCTCTCATTCTTTCCTCCATCTCTTTCTCTCTCCTTTTCTCCTGTCTTGCTCCCATTTTTCCATTTAATCTCTCCCCTCCACTCACCCTTTTTAGATTCCAAACCCTTTACAGATTCTCAATAGAATATTGCTCTTATGCAAAGATTCCAACCCACGTTATCATAACGTATTATCCACAAATATTCAGGCTATTCTTGCAATGATACAGGTACCTTGGATTTGTTTCTGTTGCCTGTTCACTCCTCATGTGGAACATGGGATAAGCTCTACCCTACATGATCACAGTAACTACATGAGCAGTGGTCTACATCACACAAAGATGACTGGAGATGCAGTGTGGGGGGTCATTTCCACAGAGATATAAGTCTAAATAAGAAATGCCTCAGACTTCTCTATGCATAGCATATAAACTTATGCCGTTTTCTAAGAGATATATACATAAATTACAGCAAAATATCATCAGGGCTATCTTCATGAACTTAGGACCTGTCCCACTGAATAGAACAGTACACAGAGAAGAGTCACATACCTGGATGAATAAAATGTGCCCACCTTGATAAAACTCTTTACAACATTTGAACAAGCAGTCCTTGCATTTCTTTTCACAGGGATTCACACAAATTCTACAGTTGGATCTGAGTACAGTTCTTGCTCCTAACTTGTTCTCCTCCCTGAGCTAGAGAAGGCAGCCCTACTAATCTAACTAAAGATTTAGCAAGTTAGTTCATGTGTTACTCTTTTTTCTATCTATTATATGCTATATGACTTGATACAACTTTGCAAGGGAAAACTCTTTATTTATTATTTATATCATTAGAAAATATACAGGAGGATAACTGGGAATGCTCCTCCTGAAAGAAAGCATCCTTTCTAACTTTTCTGAATCCCAAGAGAATCTTGTTTTTAAAAATCTACCTTGAAATTGCATATTTATGTCAAGACTATTATAATACACACATATATTTCATTAGCCTCTAAAGTTATCTATGAATCTTTAATAGTTCTCTGCAACTATTATTATCTATGATCCTAGGCAGCAACCAAATACGGCTAGTTAAAGCTGAGTTCTATTAAACTAAATAGTTGTTGGACTTAATGAAATGGTCTGTTTGGCAAAAATATAATTTCATTCCTGGTGAGCATATTGTTTGGTTGCTATTGGTGATAATGTTTTCAATTCTCTAAGTTGCTAATCTGTGCATGTGTTATTTTGACTCCAAAATTAAAATGACAACCAGCAGCATCTGGGCATTTTGAATGACGTCTAGATTTTAGATTTAAATAGATTCACTATTGAAATTAATATTTTCTGTTTTGACATAGGTTGTACTCTTTCATAAGCTTGATGCTTTTATTTGATAAAGCAAACTCATGGTGGTTTCTTTTGTTGTTTGGGTTTTGTTTTTGTTTTATATCAGGATTGTCTTATCAATTAGAAACAAAACCCCTAAAGCATTTACCTAATAAGTATGTTTAAGATATGGAACAGCGGCAATAACATTTTTTTCCCTGAAGACAACTTAGATTTCATCAGCTACTTGTGATTAATTTCAATTACCAGTACTGGGAAAGGTTTTGTTCTCCACGGTGTATTTCTATTCATATAGTTTCTCAGATATCCTATGCCTTAGATTTTGCACAGCACAGAGTAGTCCCTCAATTATTTTTTGAATGATTGCACATTCAAAGAACTATAGATTTATTTAAACACAAAGCAAAAAGGTAGTAACAGACTTGCGAGTCTCGGTAATGATTTAGGGAACTCCGTGATTGACAGCAAGATGGGAAAATAAAGCGTTGTATAACTTTCTGCTTTATGACCTTGAGCAATCATCAGATCACTTATACCCAGTCTTCTTTGCTCCGAAATACAGAACTGAGATGAGAAGCTCCATAAACACTTCAGATGATTCTCTGATGCTCTGCCTCCACAATAGCCTCTTTAGTAGTATCCACAGTAACTCTCAAAGGACACAGAACAATAAAACTCACAGAGTTACCAAAAAATACATATTAAGAAATAAATTCACAGGGTTGGAGAGATGGCTTAACAGTTAAGAGCACTGTCTGCTCTTCCAGGCATCTTGGGTTCAATTTCCACGAACCACATAGTGGATCACAACCATCTGTAATAACATGATCTAGTGCCCTCTTCTGGCATGCAGTAGTACATACAGGCAGAGCACTGTATGCATAATAAATAAGTAAATTACATAAAGAAATCAATTCACACCATGTAGTACCACAATTTTATTACTTAGTTTGTTTTGGGACTTTCTATTTTTTGTTGTTTGCTTTTGAAGAGGGTATATGGCCAAGATATTGCTGAGTGAGTAAAGGCACTTGCTGTGCATGCCTAGCTACCTAAGTTCAATTTCCAGAATGCAATTAAGTGTGGAATATAAAGCCAACTTCACAACATTGTCCTCTGAGAAAACATGAGAGATTTAGCATGGGTATCCACGCCCTGTCACATACATACTAATAAAATTAAAGTTAACTATGAAGGAGTAATGCTTTATTTGTATTTATGAGTACACAGGAAGAAAGAATAATACTTCTAAAATATGGACTCGGCATTACTTAGGAAGAAAAACATCTCACTTCTTTCTTTCTACGTTCAACACCTTATCTCATAACAGATCTTTTCTTGCTTTATGTGTTGTTGAGAGACTTGAAGAGGTTGGGCTGTGTTGAAAAAGAAACATTCTGCCAAGTGTTCTTCCCTCCTCTGCACTATAACTGCTTCTGGGAACCCAAGTGGAAATGTCTAGTAAGTGTCCTGGCCTTCGTGAAAGTAATCTTCAACCACTTTTCATGTATTGCCATCATGCTCAAAACCTCAAAGAATGCAGCCAGCATAGAGGGACATGAGGAATAATGGCACAGACAAACAAAAATAATTTCACAGACTTGTTCAGCATTATCCAATTTATCTGCTCGCTCTCTTTAATATAATGTCTGTAATCATGTATTTTAATTAGAAGTAGCTAAAGCTCTTAGAAGTAAAAGTCTTATATGTTTACTTGCATGCTAAGAGAATAGCAATGGCATAATAATAAAAAGCAAGTATCAGTGAGGAATTCAAAATCAGACAGACACTAATATACAAAGAGGAAATATATTAATAATCTAATAGAAAGTTTTATAATCTAATATGTATTTATTTCTATATAGTCATCATATAATCATAAAAATACAAATAATACAATTCATAAGAGGGATTATGAGTGTTGTTAGCTGTATTTTTTATACATTTGGGGGAAGCTATAATTTTCATTGTAATATAGCATTCAAAAATGTTTTATTGACTCCAATTTTCTACATGTATAAAACTGCACAAAGGTTATTACTGAATGAGTAAAAAAACGTGCTGTTGGTTTTCAATTTGGGGCAACTGTTCAACCATGGGACCTGAAGTATAAAAATACACTAATTGTAGCACTTTACTTACAGATTTGATTTCTGTTAATTAGTTTTCACCATTGTTACAAACACTTAAAAGAAATACTTAGAATTATTTGGGTCCATAGTTTCAGATGTGTCTGTAGTTGGATATTGTGACTCTTTGTGGTATATTGTGAGACAAAATGTCAGGGTAAAAGAAGCAAGGTGAAATATACAATCCACTTGTGTTTCAAGAAGCAGCTATGGTTAGGATGTTCAGATGAGTTAGAACCATTTCATGGCACATAGAGGTCAGTATAGGGGGAAAGCCTGGAAGGAGGCACCAACTAGGCTCCATGTCTTAGCTTTCAACCACCTTTCAATAGCACGTTGTATTATGAATCCATTTGAGGACCAGATAAATCCAACGATAAAGCCAGAGCTCTCACAAGCCAATTGCCTCTTTATGATTTATCTACCAGCAGAGAATAAGCCTTTAGCACACTTCATATCCTAATCATGACATGACTGCTAACATACTTTTGAAAATTACTGGTAAAGAATAATAGCAATTAATAAACTCTCTGTGGTTGTAACTCTATATAATATATAAAGCTGGTCTAAGACCAAAATTTTAGAAAAATGTCAAAGGATTGATGACAGAATGTTTAGCAAGGAGTCCACATAAGACAGTGATGACATTATATATATCCATATATGTTTATATAAAATAGTAATATGTTATTAAATATAAGAAAATAATTTGAAACATTCTTATCTTTCAAAAATTCCTGATAGTCATGTTTTCTTCTAGCAGTTTCAGTTTTTCAGGTTTCACATATAGGTCTCTGATACATTTAGAGTTAATTTCTGTACAGGATGATACATCCAGGCCTAATTTAATTCTTCTATATGTGCCCGGCCACTATTCTTAGCACCGTAGTTGACAAGCTATTTTTTTCTCCATTGGAATTTTTATTACATATTGGATGGCTGGAGCTACTTGTATTCATATTTCAGTGTTTTATTTCATTCCATTGGTCTGCATGCTTTATTTTTTAATTCAGTGTTAATTTTGCTTGAAAGTAATTTGACTATCTGGATCTTTTGTAGCTCCATATCAATTTTTAGATTTTTTTTTCTATTTTTTTGTGAACAATGTGATAGGGATTGTAATCAGAACTACACTGAATATATGAATAGTTTTTTTTTGGTACAGTGGTCATTTTCACAATATGAATTCATCCTACCAAACTATAAGCATGGGGCAGCTTTCCATTTCCTAGTGTTTTCACAATATCTCTCTTCACAGATGTAAAACTCATGTTGTAGAGTTCTTTTATCACCATGGCCAGGTTCATTATTAGATATTTCATTTTCTGTGAGGCTGATATATATGTAAGTATGTCCATTATCTCTTTCTCAGTATGTTTGCTGTTGGTCTTTAAAACCTCAGTAGATACAGGCAAAGGACATAGCTAAGCAAGTATCTCTGGCGTAGGATGTTGACTCCTTTGGGCATATGCCATGAAACGATAACACAACAGCCATGTGGTATATTTATTCTTAGCTTTTTTAGGGTTCTTCACACTGATTTTTAGAGCATTTGTAACAGTTTGGAACCCCACCAATAGCGAATGAGTAGCTTACAATTCCCACATGCATGCCAGCATTTGTTATAGGATGTTTTTCCTTATTTTAGCCTTTCTGACAGGGATAAAATGATACCTCAAATTTGTTGTGATTTGGATTTCCCTAATTTCTAAGGATGATTAATTTTTTTGAGATATTGATCACTTATTTTTATTTATTCTTCTGTTGACCCTCTGGTAAGATTCATTGTCTATTTTTGGAATGATTTGGCTTTTGTTTGTTTTATTGCTGTTTTCCATATTTGTATTTGTATTTGCAGGTTATATATATTCTAAATATTAGTACTCTATCAGAAAGATAGCTGGCAATGGCTTTCTCACTCTCTAGATTTCCTGTTCCATTGATTGAATGATGTCTTATGTGTACATAAATTTTTGAATCTTATGGCATCCCACTTGTCAACTGTTAACCTTAATCTCTGGTCAAATTACCTGCTTATTCATAAAGATTTTTCCTCTACCTTATCTTGCTAAATATTAAATACCAACAGCAAGCACTCCAAGAAGTTTATCATGGCCTCAATATCACATACAGTAGCCTCACAGAAAATAAAATATCTAATAAGGATCCTGACCACAGTGGTAAAAGAACTATAGAATGAAACTTTATATCTGTGAAGAGAGACATTGGGAAAGACTGTAGGAAATGAAAGATGCTTTATGCTTGCAATTTGGTAGAACTAGCTAATAGTATAAAAATCATTCTCCTAAAACTATTAGTAGACTCAGCAAAATGCCTTTAGAAACCATATCTCACTCTCCACAAATACAGGAAGAATATCTAAAGAGCTATATTACCTGGGATATCCATGTTCCTCACAAGAGCCATAAAATATATAATAAAAAATCCAATACCATACAAGCGGTTGGTCAGTGGGGTCCAGGAGACTCCCCCAAAAATATAGCCTATTGTTGTTGCCCTTGGTTGCCTACACACATGTAATTACTATGAGCCAACACAGTACACAATATGGTTAAGACATCCCAAAAGGTGCAATAATGGCACTCATCTCACATTTTGGTGGTAATGAACTTGTCTAAATACACTTAAGGTTTACTCAAGAGGAGAGAAATTGTATCAGTTACTAGAAACTTAGGCAATTCTCTCAGACTAGAGAAGTCATGGATCTCACTGTTACTTTCACTATACTTTAGAACAGACCAGCATATTCTAAACTACATTCTACATACTTCACATTATACTGACACCTAGATGGAGATCCCACACATCGAGGCCTCTGCTTGCACCAGCCTCAGTCCTTTACAGGAAACCATAATTACTCAAAATGCAAACAACACTTGACCCTTCAGTGGTTGGCACTAGTGCGTACATCTTCAGCACAACTTTCCGTCTTAAAATTCAGGTAAAAGTTTGATTTTGAAATTTGCTAGACCAAAGGTCAGAATCAAAATATGATAAGAAGCTGTAAAGAAGGTGACAAAATCTGAGACAAGGAAATTGATCTACACATATGAAGAATGCAAAAGGACAGATGTGAAACCCTGTGTTCATGAGGCTACATAATCTTTCTATTTCCTTGAAGTTAACTGGCAATTTTCTTTGTGTATTTCTCAATCTTTAAGTTTTTAAATTTATTCACTCTATATTCAGATCTTAGCTCCTTCTTTTGTCTCCTCCTGGACTCATTCTCAGTTCTTTTCCCCCATCCCCTTCCCAAGTCCTCAGATAGGATGAGCCCTCCTCCCCTACCAACTGACCCTAGGCTATCATGTATCATCAGGGCTACCTGAATCCTGTCCTCTGAGACCTGACAAGGCCACCTCAACAGGGAAAAGTCATTAAAGAGCAGGCTACAGAGTCCTTGTCTGGGAGAGCTTCTCTTCTCCTTATCAGGAGACCCAATTGAATCTAAGTTGCCTAACTGCTACACGTGAACATGAGACCTAGGTCCTTTTCATGAATGACCCTTAGTTGATGCATTAGTCTCTGCCAGTCATCCTGTGCCTAGCTTTGTTGGATTTATCGGTCTTCATGTGGAGCTCCTGTCATCTCCAGGTCCTTCTATCTTTCACCCCAACATTTTCACAAGAATTCCTATGCTTCACCCAATATATTTGAATTTCTACTGCAGTGTTAAAAGTCCTTATGAAATAAGTCACATTTAACTTTGAATGCATTTATTTTAATATGGGAATTAAACCTTGAGCATGTTGCTTTAATATTTTAGCTGTCATTTAAAATATTTTGTATGGTCTCTGATATCTAACAGAGTGACCCTAGCACAGACTCCTAGCAATGGGGGATACAAAGCCTGAACTGGCCATCCTCTATACCAAGGCAAGACTTCCAGAGTAGAACTAGGGCACCAGCTTCTCCACAAAACGTTTAACCTACAATCGCTTCTGTCTGCAAGATGTTCTGGATATGTGTTGGTGCAGAACTTGTGAGAGTTGCCAACCAACAATTGATACCACTTGAGGCACATACCATGAGATGCGTACTCTGCATGGCCAGGAACCAGAGGGTGAACAGCCAAGGGACATGGAATATAACAAAGCAGAACTGAGAAAAATTCAATGGAATGATTAGTAATAATATTATGCTATACTCACAGATTTGTCCATAGCCCAAATGTAATCAGAGAGGAGTCATCCAGCAACTAGTGCAAGCAGATACCACAGCTAAACTTTATGTGAAGCCAGGGAACCAAGCAGAAGAGATAGTTGGCAGGGAAAATTGTAGGAGCTAGAGATTTTAAGGATCCCACAAGAGAACATGGCTCACCGAATCAGTTTAGCAGGGCTCATAGTGGCTCACAGAGACTTAAGTGACAACCTCACACTAGACCATGGGTCTGAGCTGGCCCTCTGCATATATGCTATGGCTTATTAGCTCAATGTTCTTGTGAGACTCCTAGCAGTGTCAGTTGGAGATATCTCTGCCAGAGCCAGCTCTGGACAATATCGACCAGTATCTACATATGGGGAATGAGTATGGAGAAATTAAAAAAAGATATAGCAAAAGAGATAATGGGGAAAAGACAAGTATTTGGGAGAACTAATGGTAAATACTATAGCCCCGAGTTTATTTCTCAGATCTTTTATACAGTATTCATCAGTATGAACCAGAAGATTCCTGGAACAGAAGCAAATGCTACCAATTACTTTAGTTATCTATATGCTTAGACTTCTTTCATCTTAAGGCTAAAGAAGTACATCAAGTTCCACATCCTGACATGGAATTAATAATAAACATTCATAACCAACACAAGTATCTTGCCAAGTCCTCAAGGCTGTGTGAAAGTCTGCAAGCCAAGGTCGTAAGCCCAATGGCCTGTTTCTGTTAAGCACTCGAAAAAATAGCTCCCAACATATCTCTGTTGCTTTTGCCTGATCTTAGAACCCATTTTTCCTGCTGTGTTGCCTCATCTAACCTTGTTATAAGGGTTTGTGGCTACTCTTATTTCAACTTGTGCAATGTTTGTTTGATATTCCAAGGAGGTGTGATTTTTTTTTTTTGCAGGGTAATAGAGGAGGAGTGGATCTGGGGAAGAATGAAAGAGGGGAAAGGAGCCTGGGAGGAATAGAGGGAAGGGAAATTGCGGGCCAGGAAGCAATGTATAAAGAGAAGAATTTTCTGTAAGTTTTTATGGCTGTTATCCTCAATTTTTTCTTTTAAATATGGAATTGGATTATGGACTTTTGATGTTTTGCTTTGCAACAGATTGACATCTAAAGTAACATTATCATTATTTTACTAGAAAGTAATATTGGTATTTTTGTGTTTTTTTAGAATCACCCTTTTTAAAAGTCTATAAGGCCACATTTGACAAATTGACAGTGTGCACATCCCAAAGTCGACCCATCTTACAACATCATCTTTGTCTATTCTTCCCCCAAAGTTATTTATCTGAGTAAATGGCAGGGAAAGCAGAGGATCAAAAAGGTCACTTTTTATTCCTGGTTCTATCTCTGGCCACTTTTTAAAGGATAGGACGATTTATTCAGACTCAGGTGGCCTGAGGAAACCTGAATGTTTCAGAGCCATGCTGGCTTTGGTCTCATGATATCTCCTTGAACCTAAGTCTGAATGAATCACACTCTCTGTCAGCACAGGAGCAGGTGCAGCCTAGACTTCTGATAGTGATTTTGCTATTCTAGGCTTTTACACCTTTTTCCTGTCTCATGATGAAGTGGTTGTGCTAGACAGCACTCTTATTTCTATTTGAAATGCCTAGAGCTTTCATAAGGATAAGAATCCAGGAAAAGTAACTATAGCATTTCTTTTTTATTTCATATTTATGTTCATGAGAAATATTAAAACAGTGGTTAATAACTACCTCATCCAATTTTATCTTTTTATTTTTATTAGGTAAATATATACTTCAAGGTTTTTTATTTTCTCTTTTATAAAATTTTACAAATTAAGGAATTTAACTTACAAGTCATTTTCTTATATGTGAGTATTTATTACACATCCTAGCCTTTTTATTGACGAAAATTCCATATGCTCATATGACGTGTTTTGATCAACTCCAAACCATCATTTCCTCTCCTCCAATCAGTCAAGCCTACAAAGCAGTTAAGAATAACAGAAAATTCTTAACTTTACGCATCCAAAGAGTCAATGTTTTCCAGTTGTAGATAGATAATTTCTTCTAAAGATTTTAGTATAGTCTTTACCATTTGTGCATTGTTTTCACTCAGCAATGGAGATCACATTTACATTCATTAAAAGAGACTTGAGAAAGACCAAGTTTGTACTATTAAGGGATATACAAATGTCAGTAAAAATTTCTATTTCACCATAGCTCTATCATTCATTTAATCCAAACCAGAAAGTTAGAGTTTATTTGTAAATTAGATACCTATAGAGATCCATAAATCACTCAGGCCCCTGGAGAGACCTTTCAAGGAAAAAGAGATAGAAGGCACTACTGGTAAGGAATGAATTAAAAATGTGAAACATGAATGGTTAAACTGAGATGGGAAGAAAAAGGCATTGAAGGGGCAACATTGGCAAGAAGGGATAAATATCACAGAAGACCTTGCAAAAGCTAAGAAATAAAAATCTATTCTAGAAGCATCGTGCATATTAAGAGCTATACATTTTTTTAAAAGGAGTTAAAATAGTTACTCTATAATAGGCCAACAATTTCCCCCAAATAGACATGAGTGGCTAACAAATAAAAAGCCCAGAGTTTGAAAGGGTTAGTTCCTTTTGAATGGTTGGCCAATGATATCCCATAGGCATCCCAAATATTATAGGCTATTGACATGTTACCATGTAGACCATGACAGTAAGACTGTACTGTTGAAGATATCACCTACTTGATTTACAGAACATGCCAAATTCATGCTGGTACAAGCCTTCAAGCTTCATGCTTGCTAGATAGCTTGAGTGATGGAAGGCACTATGCTTGCTACCAGAAGAGAAAATAATCATCAGTCATACTCAGCTGTAAGCCCTATGAACTACAATGACTGGCATGACAAAACATGCACACTGGTGCAATAGTATAGTGGAACAAACATGATAACAGAAATCAAGCAATAACTGAGTGGACTTAATTCCTGTTTTAAAAAATAAATCCCATACTTGAAAATGTTATTTGTATATCAACCAATGGTTAGACAGGTTATAAGCCCCAGGTGAGAATCAATATAGTCATGTTGCTAAAAAGATATAGTATTAAGTTAATTCCTAATAATTTATCATTATAAGCATAGATCAATGTATCAACTCACATCTGAGAATTTTTGTTTGCAGTATATGGTGATTAGCATATAGATTTACAACTTTTCACAGCTCAGAAATAAGAGACTACAGAATGATCATCCCTAAAGGGTTATATGTGATGTATGTTTAATTTTTCACCTCCAAAGTTCTAGGGATAGTATAAGGGAAGTAAATAGCATAGTGGATAAAGACAATAAGGAAACATTAATTTCTGGACAGAAATTTTTCCTGAAGGATGCTTTTAGAGGGACACAAAGTTACATGGATAGGAAAACAGCATGCTTCTGGTGAAAGGTGGGAGGGGGAGTGAATATGATCAACACTCTTTGTATGCAACTCTCAATAAAAAACTACTACTAATATAATAATAATAATTTATTCATTTAATTTATTAATATTACATCTCAATGGTTATCCCATGCCATTCCTCCCTCTCTCCCATTTTCCCCTTACTCCCCTCCCCTATGACTGTGACTGAGGGGGACCTCTTCCCCCTGTATATGCTCATAGGGTATCAAGTCTCTTCTTGGTAGCCTGCTATCCTTCCTCTGAGTGCCACCAGGTCTCCTCCTCCAGGGGCATGGTCAAATATGAGGCACCAGAGTACATGTGAAAGTCAGACCCCACTCTCCACTCAACTGTGAAGAATGTCCTGTCCATTGGGTAGATCTGGGTAGCGGTTCAAAGTTTACTGCATGTATTGTCCTTGGCTGGTGCCACAGTTTGAGCCCAGCCCAGATCCGCCCATCATAATATTCTTCTTGTAGGTTTCTAGGACCTTCTGGATCCTTCTATTTCCCCATTCTCCCATGCTTCCTGATAAGTGAAGACATTCATGGGACATGCCCCTTGGGCTAGTGTCCAGATATAAGTGAGTATATACCATTTAACTCTTTCTGCTTCTGGGTTAACTCACTCATTATGATCATTTCTAGCTCAATCCATTTGTCCACAAATTTCAGGAATTCCTTGTTTTTAATAGCTGAGTAGCATTCCATAGTGTAAATGTACGAC
Source organism: Acomys russatus (assembly GCF_903995435.1). NCBI lineage: Eukaryota > Metazoa > Chordata > Mammalia > Rodentia > Muridae > Acomys > Acomys russatus. The sequence goes on from NC_067138.1 coordinate 85,002,241, forward strand.
AGTTTCTTTATCCATTCTTCTACTGAGGGACACTTAGGCTGTTTCCAGGTTTTGGCTATTATGAATAAAGCTGCTATGAACATGGTTGAGCAAATGTTCTTGTGTGCTGGAGCATCTTCTGGGTATATGCTAAGGAGTGGAATAGCTGGGCCTTGAGGAAGCCCTATTCCCAGTTTTCTGAGATAGTGCCAGATAGATTTCCAAAGTGGCTGTACTAGTTTTCATTCCCATCAGCAATGAAGGAGTGTTCCTCTCTCTCTACATCCTTGCCAGCATGTGGTGTCACTTGAGTTTTTGACCCTAGCCATTCTGATAGGTGTAACATGGAATCTCACACACCTTGTTTAATAAGCAGGACAGCAGTGACTAAACAGCAATCCATGGAAGGGTCTGAGAAATATAAAACACCAGTGCTGTTGATCCTCAGGTGCCAGGGGTGGAAACTGAGGACCACTGCCAGATCTGGCCTCAGGCTACCGAAAGAATCCACAGAAAATTCCCTGGATGCCAGCAGGCACTGTCACCAAAGTCTATCTGCAGCACATCTGACAGGAGTGCAATTTCTGATCAATGGGACACAAAGAGAACTGTGGCCTGCTGAAATTCCAGTATCTGAGGCTGATGGACCACTGGAGACCAAACAGCCTAACAAAGAAGCATATCTGACCTCAGGTCCCCAGGCTAAGCCACATAAAGTTTCCTGGTCTCTGCAGACACTGGCAGTCTCCAGGGACTAGCATTAGCACACCTTTCAGGAGAGCAATCTCCAAGCAGGCTCTGAGGGAGCTGTGGGCTGCTAAAACACCAGGATTGCACATTGCCCTCCAACTCCTAGAGGCAAGCAGGTGCAATGGAGTAGGTCTTACCTCGTTCACAATCAAGGAGCCAACAAAGACAATGAACTAAACACAGGTGCTTGACCTCCCTGGGTCACAAACAGTGAGCCTACCCAGCAGACGTTAGTAGGGTGCAGACTGAATCCCCATTGTCTATACCTCCCACAACTGTCTGACTATCAGAGACCACCAAATTAGCTCATACCAGAGACATTACAATGGGAAGAATTCAGCATAATAACACAAACAACAACTCCCAGGGCCATTTGATACTACCAGAAACCAACAGTCCCACCACCCCAACAAGCCATGGAGATTATAAAACATCCAACACAAAGGAGAATATTTCAAATCTGAGGTTATAAAAATGATAGAGGCCTTAAAGGAGGAAAATACATCCCTCAAACTAGAACAGGAATACATAAAGAAAGAGATGAAAGAATTGGGGACATTGCTTTAAAAGTCATTGAAAGACAGGTAACTACAATCAAAAAGGAATAGGTAATGAATGAAGGGGTTCAAGACTTAAAAATGGAAATAGAAGCTTTGAATAAAACACAATCTGAGATAATCCTGGAAACGGAAAACCTAGGGAAGAGAACAGGATATACAGACACAAGAATCAGCCATAAAATACAAGAGATGGAAGAAAGATTCTCAGGGAGACATTATATGATTGAGGAAATTTATACAACAGTCAAAGAAAATGTTAAATATAAAAATCACCGGACACAGAACATCCAAGAAATCTGGGACACTATTAAAAGCCCAAACCTAAGAATAATAGAAATAGAAGAAAAAGAAGACTCCAAGCTCCAATGCCCAGAAAATATTTTCAACAAAATTGTAGAAGAAAAATTTCCCAACCTAATGAAAGAAATGCTCATAAATATACAAGAAGCCTACAGAACTCCAAATAGATTGGACCAGAAAAGAAAATTATCCCACCACATGATAATCAAAACACTAAACATACAGAACAAAGAAAGGATATGAAAAGCTGCAAGAGAAAACTGTCAAGGCAAACTTCTCAGAATTACAGAATTTCTCAGCAGAGACTCTGAAAGCGAGAAGGACCTGGAGAGACGTCATGCAGATACTAAGAAACAACAGACCATAGATGGAGAAAACATGATATTCCACAACAATTCCAAGTTTAAAAAGTATGTAGCCACAAAGTCAGACCTACAGAAGATAGTAGAAGAAAAAGTCCAGCCCAAGAAAGGTAACTTTACCCAGGAAAACAAAGGAAAAAAAGAATAATCCGACATCCTCAAAAAGAGAAGAAAGGAAACTCACACACAGACACACACACATATATACACATATTCTACTATTACCATCATTAAAAAAAATAGGAACCAATAACCAATACTCACTAATATCTCTCAACATTAATGGCCTCGATTTGCTAATAAAGAGACACAGGCTAACAGAATGGATGCAATAAGGACCCATCATTCTGCTGCATGCTAGAAACACACCTCAGCAATAAAGATAACCATTGCCTTAAAGTAAAGGTCTGGAAAAAGGTATTCCAAACAAGCAGACCCAAGAAGCAAACTAGAGTAGGCATTCTAATATATCAAAAACAAATTAATAATCACTTACACAATTTATCAAGCAGATCTTGGGTCCCGAGTCCATCCGTTTGAATAATTTACTGATGGGAAAATAATGAAAAAAATAGACAATGTCTACAGTAGTAGAGAATTTACAGGCAACAAAGAAGAGCTATGGCATTTAAATAGGTAAACAAAAGATGGGAATTAAAACCACTGGATTCATGTCAGAGAATACGATGAGGCTTTACTATGCAATTTCAGCTAGTAATGTCTTAAATAGAACATATAAATTTTAAAGGAAGGTGATTGATGGGACACATTGAAAAGGTAGAACCAATGTTTTGTAATGAGTAGTATTGTGTAAAACTTCAGCATATACTAGAACAGTATTCTAAATTAAGAACTTAAATGTAAGACTTGTCACCACGAAACTTTTAAAATAAAGCATAAGAAGCTAACCTACCTAAAGCATGGAGAGACAACAAAAGAAACATGTAATTAATCGAGAAAAATCAAAGTAAGATACTTCTAAGTAGTTAAGGAAACAATAAAATGGTACAACACAAAATTTGGAGTATTTCAAACAATGTGTGGAATAAAAATAAATAATGATCACAAAAAGCTCAATAGCAAAACAATAAGAATCCTATTTAGTATGTGCAAACACTAAACACAGTTATCTAAAGAAACACATAAAGAAGAGAAAAGAAGAGAAAAGTAGACGGCACCATTACTAGGTATTTTCAAGTCAAATCCACAATGATATATCACTTCACACTTGTTAGAATGGCTGCTATCAGAAGAACAGTTGCTGAAACATTGGCCAGTACGTGGACAAAGGGATATTTAACTACTCTAGTCTGGTGTAACTTAGCACAATGACTATGGAAAATATAGAGACTCCTTAAAAGTTAATTTTGAACTAATATGTTAACTGGGAAACACACATTGGGGTACAATTTAAATTCAAAGGAAATTATATTACTGTCTCTAAGAGACACCTTAACTCCTCCTCTCACTGCTCCATGCATCACGATAGGCAAGACCTGGAAATAACTTCAATGTCAAAGATGGATGAAGGCAAAAAATATGATTTTTCTGATAGGAAATCCTTAGAAGTCCTGTTTTCATTAAGAAAAACAAACCCACCCACAAAACCTTCAACCCTAAATTTACCCTGCCTACATGTTGTTCAGGGATAAAGATAGATCAGAGATTGAAGGAATGTTCAATCATTCCTTGGACCAATCTGAGACCAAGCCCATGGAAAGAGCCAGCCCCTGACACTGTTAATGATACTCTGCTATGCCTCTAGTATAGCTGTCCTCTGAGAGGCCCTACCCAGCAGTGGATTGAAACAGATGCTGAGACTCACAGATAAATGCTGGGTGAAATATAGATTCTCATACAAACATGGGCAAAAGGATGGAAGGACATGGAGATGACAGAGCTCCACAAGAAGACCAACAGAGCCAACTGATGAGGGGTCAGATTGGCTTGCGGAGACAGAAGCACAAACCAAGGACCATGAATAGACTGGACCTAGGCCCCCTACACAGATGTAGCCGATGGGCCGCTCAGGCATCATATGGGTTCTCTAGATAAGAGGAGCTGGTGTTATGTCTGGTAGGTACTCTGTTGCATGCATTTTGTTCCCTTCTCACTGGTAGGGCTGCTTCACCAGGCTACAGCAGAAGAGGTTGGTTCATGGGGGGGATGGGAGAAAAAGGAGAAGAGGGAGGAGCTATGTTTGGGATGTAAAGGGAATAAAATAAATTTTAATTTTTATTTTAAAATATAAGCCGGACGTGGTGGCGCACACCTGTAATCCCAGCACTCGGGAGGCAGAGGCAGGCGGATCGCTGTGAGTTCAAGGCCAGCCTGGTCTACAGAGTGACTCCAGGACAGCCAAGGCTAACACAGAGAGACCTTGTCTCGAAAAACAAAAAAACAAAACCAAACAACAACAACAAACAAAACAAAACAAAACAAAAAACCAAATATATATCAGATGAACTTGGGGCTATTTCATTAAGATAGGTGAAAGATTTCAAATATTTTCATCAGTATGTTAATATTTCCTAAAGCAGATTATAGTTTTCTTATGACTGTATCAGTGATTGATAATTTTATTTTATTTTCATCAAGTAAAAAAGTAGTGACTTAATTTGTGATGGATTCGACAATATATAAACAAGATTTTAATTTATGTATGTATTTGAATCCTATAATTTTGGGATTAAGAGTCTCTAAGAACGGGCTGGAGAGATGGCTCAGTGGTTAAGAGCACTGTCTGCTCTTCCAAAGGACCTGGGTTCAATTCCCAGCACCCACATAGCAGATCACAACTGTCTATAACTCCAAGATCTGACACCCTCACATCAAATGCACATAAATTTAAAAAATTAAATAAAAATATTTAAAAAAAAAAGAGTCTCTAAGAAATTTACTATATTGTAAGAACCTAAACTTCTTCTGTAAAGTGTCCCTAATCTTACACTGTCACATTAAAACTCTATATACATAAAAAATAAAGTTACATTAAAGACTTCTGATGATATTAATTGCACCCAATCAAGTATAGAGTCCTATGCACACTAGTGGCAAGTAGCATTATGTTTTATTTTGTTAAGGCCATTTTATATGTGTGAGTATGTGGTGTACATGAGTGTGCATGTTGGCATGTTTGTGAACACATGTATTCATACAGAAACACATGGAGCATCAGCAGCAACAAGAAGGAGAAATGCATGGGATAGGTAAAGAACCATGTGGGGCCGGAGGAGGAACATTGGAGTTTGCATGGAAAGAAATGTCTCACATGAATAGCATAAGCAAGATTTGGGGATTATAGGTGGGCAATAGCCCAGATACAAATGATTAAGGCACAGGGCATCAGATGGGGGCTGGGAGAAGACGGAAGGTGTTTTAGGGGTTTAATATCTGCTCAGCCCCAGGTAATATGAGGATTATCCTAAATACAACAGGTGTCTCTATCTTTTATATATTATGATAGTGAATTAGATAATACTACCTAATAATCCAGGCATTTGATAATAAATTAGATTTAATAAATCATTAGACAGTTTTATATGTTAAATACATGCTTGGTCTTAGGGCACATGATTATGTTAAATGACTATAATAAATATCAGCTGATGTAAATACAGCACTGAAGTAAATAAAACACAGAGAAATGTACATACATGTGTATACTTTTTTTAAGTATTTGGAATTTTTTAACAGTAGTGAATTTTAGAGCTTAAATCGCTTTATGTTACATTTCTCACATAAATCTTCTTTAATAGTTTAAGCCTAACATTTCTTATTTTTATAAACAAAATTTCAGAAAAACAAATGGGAGCCTCCAATAATAATTCTGGGCAAGTGTAGTAAAGCCATACATAGAAATCATCGGTGAATTTTGAGTTAAATGTCCCTGATAAATCTAAAATCAGTAGGTACTAATGAGCCTTCTATCATTTCTTTTTCTTATCAGTAGAAAAATGAAGCTACAAATAAAGAAGAATTCTGTTGTATTCAAGGCCACTAAGATGGAAAATCTATAACAATGAGTTTCTAAATTGTGGTCAACTAAACTTTCTTAAATCATACAATTTAATAATATAACAGGAAATTTCATTGAAAATGGAAGAAAAATGAATCAATATTTCATATGCTTAAGAATGCATGCTTTTTGCTTTTCCCCCAAATCTCCAGGGAAAATGAAAACAATTCTCAGCAACAGACTGTCAACATTCCAGAAACTCCTGGCATCACTCTCGCTTAAGAGATGCTGTCATTGTGAAGGTACCAAGGCAACCACGAGTGGCTTCAATCACATTCACATAGAACTTAGTCTCCTTTCAAAAGGAACAGCTCTGGGATGACAAATGGAGAAATAGAAAGGCTGTTATCCCCTCTATCTACAGACACAAAGAGGAGTATGGGTGTGCTCTGGGCTCCACTCTTACTCTCAGGAGTGTCTCTTGCAATCTAACACGTTTGGGTACTATATACATTTACAGCATCCAGAAGAACCCAAAATTTGCATGTTCATAGTTTTTAGACCCAGCAAGATGAGTTACTCCTTGACAAAAACAAATAGAATTTCTTTCATACTCCAATCTTTTAACACTGCAGACTGTGGCAGTCAAAAACAAGGATATCAAAAAATTGTGGTTGACATGTAGGTATCTAAAGAAGGCATAGTTTAGCCAGCAGACAGGTTAAAGCTGTCCAGATAAAGATAGATGATCCCCAACTAAAACCTCAGCTCGTGATACTTTAACTGTGCAATAAAAGGCCTTTTGTAAAGTAAAGGATTTCACAATTGCTGTATTAACTTAAAGCAGACTCATAATACATTTGCTATTTTATACACCCTAGATTATATCACACCCCTTTTGTTAAAATGTCTCAGTACTTAAATAAAGTGCCTCTTCCAGATTAAATGTACAATTAAAAAAATGTTTAGCATCACTTTCCACATAATATTTTGGATAAGAATCAATGGAGTAAAAAAAAAAAAAAAAAAAAAAGAAAGAAAGAAAGAAAGAAAGAAAAAAGAATGGAAAAATTCAATATTACCTAGAAAATAAGCAAAGCAAAACAACATCAAAAAATATAAAACTCAGTTCTCAAATAAAGAATCATTTTTAATATTTGAATACATTCACTAATAAATTCATCACACTTTAGACTACTAAATATCTGGTTATCTTTACCTAACTGCATATAATAACTTTCTTCTCAAGATTTGTATACTATTGATTTTTTTTTATGCGGATCCTCTTAAATACTGATAATCATGATTTTATAAATTAGGAGCTGACTGAAAATAAGCAATTCTATTTATAATTAAACATGTATTTGTGATGCTGGTGAAAACAATATCAGTCACCATTAAGTAACATGAAAGAATAAAATTGAACACAGAAAAAATCCTTAAAAAGGAAAACAGATGTGTTCCTTTTGACATTTGTATGAGTATTTCATATTCCCTTCATCTGTTGATGAATAACTAGACTGGCTCCAAAGAAGCAATACACATAATGCAAAAATCCCCACAATAGGGAAGGGAATTTACTGGATGTATACACAGAAGTGAAATAGCTGGGTCATATTGTAGTTGTTTTTTTTAATTTTTGAAGAAACACCAAAGTAATTTCTATAATAACCAAATTAAAATGCACCCTGATCATCAGTGAATAAGTACTCCTATTTCTCCATACTATCCCCAATTTTTTTTTAATTTTAAAAAGTTTATTCTTATCTCATACTTTACACCTTAAACAGAGTTTACCCTCCTTCCAGTCCTCCCAGTGTCCAACCACTTCTTCTCTATTTCCTTTCAAAAAAGAGCAGGCCTTCTAGGGATATCAACCAATCACAGCGTAACAAGTTACAGTAAGACCAGGCACAAACCTTCATCTCAAGACTGGACAACACAACCCAGTAGGAGGAAAAGGATCCCAAAACATTTTGTGTAGCTTACTGTTTTTGTGGGGCTCCCCAACATTTTTATCAAAATTTTGATAAAGTTTGTTAGCCCTTCTAACAAGGGTGAAATGGCATCTCAATGTTTTGATTTGCATTTTCCTGATGACTAAGGATAGTGAACACTTTGTAAAATAGTTATTAGCCATTATCTTTCTTATTTTGAAAACTGTCTCTTCAAATCAAAGACAATTATTGATTGGCAGTTTTATTTCCTTAGTACTAATTTCAATTATTTGTAAATTCTGTGTACTAGCATGTTGTATGTATCATAACTAGTAATTTCTCCCATTCTGGAATAATAAAATTACAGAACAATGAATGGACTTAGAATGTATATGTGTGAGGACAAAATAGTAGAATGAAAAATCTGCAAGTTCTCCCTCACATGAGTTTGGCTACACACACACACAAACACACACGCACACACACACACACACACACACACACGTGTGTATGTGGGTGTATGCATAAGAGAGATAGAAGAGAGATAGGGAAGGAGGGAGAGAGAGAGAGAGAGAGAGAGAGAGAGAGAGAGAGAGAGAGAGAGAGAGAGAAGGAGAATAATAAGTCATACAAAGGATGGAACTCAGGTAAATAGACATACAAGTCGCGAAAGCTGATATAAAGTTAATATAAAGTTAATTGCTTTCTAGTTTCAACTGTGCCATGGATTTTTTATTGTTATTGTTGAGAGTGCATCAAATATATTTGATAGTGAAAATGTAAACTCCAGAAGAAAGCTCCACAGCTTCAGAATGGCTGTTCTAACTCTTTAGAAGGTCATTCTGATGTAAGGACTTTAGATCTGGTTAATCTCTCATATGATATGTTCTGTATTAAAAAAAAAACGTTTACAGTAAAGTTTTAATTATTATAAAAGAAAATTAAACACAAGAAGAATGATGTGTTTTATCTAGTAATTGCATTTTAAGAGACCAGCAAATGAATTTTTAAGTCAGTATAGTAGGAAGGGGGTTGTAAGATAGGAATATTTTTTTTTATCTATAAACTAACCCCACACATTGTCTAAGTCAATTAAATTATGACTTGACAATACATTACAGATAGTCAAAAGCTAAGTTCTCTCCTAGTTGGTTATATCTGTCTTCCAACAAAACAAAGTGACTACTTATTGCAAGGACACGCCTTCACAATTTGTTCTCTGATTCTTTTCCAGATGGCCTCTTCCTATCTCTGTGCCTCTCTGCACAAATCTTTTCTGTTCATAGTCCCCACTTTTCTATCTTTGGATTTCAGCCATCATTGACCCTTTGTGCATGGATGGGTGCTTTCCTTAAGCTACTATCTTCTGAGGACCACTGAGCACCTCCTCATTAATTAGGAAGCAAATTTTCATTGGTTTAACTTTATTTTGCATTTTTTGTTTGACTGTTTGTTTACTTCCTAGAGAGGGCAAGTGTACATGCCATAGTGTGATTGTAGAGGGCAATTTATAGGAATTGATTCTCTCCTTCTACCATGTGGGTCCTGGAATTAAACTAGGGTCATTAGACTTGGTTTGTCCCCGAACATGACCCATTAAGCCATCTTTCCAACCCTAGAAAAATAATTAAAAGTACAACAATCTTATTACCTGTCACGTGACCTAATTTGGATACTTTTAACATTATTAAGTAGTCAGAAAACAAATGCATTAAGAAACACCTCAGTTCATAGGCAGTCCAGCTGGATTCTAAGGAGAAAGAAAAAAAAAAAATTTTAGAACTGGCAGCTAGCCAGATTCCATTTCTCCCTTTGCCTGGGAACCACATGGGAAGCTAAAATGCACTTTAACATTGCATTTTGCCTAACGGCTATTAGCAAAATTTAATTTTCTTACTGCATTGATTTTTCTATTATAAGAAGTAACAGTCTAATGATATCTCTTAAGAATTTTTACCATTGGAGAAAATAATGTGAGAGATTTACCAATGACAACAGCTTGGAATTTTTACAGCTAACAGCAATTTTTCGTATAACATTTGATTGAGGAATTGATTTAGTATGGTACATTTCATTCTCTGAGTACATAAATGGTATTTTTAATTTATACTTTTTAAAGTTTAATATATAACCCAGTGAAATAGATGCAGCCTTTGAAATTAAAGCATTGCATTTTAGACATGAAATTCAGCATCAAAATATGAGATTGATAGCTACTGATTAAAAACATTACACTATGAGGCTCTTCATGATTCAGATATAATCACACCATACACATGAAGATGCCATGTATTCATTTCAAGCTTGGATAAAGCACAGAGGAAAGCTAGGACCGCCTTTTTTTAACTGGTTGTTCTCATCACTGAAGTTCCAGCATAATTTAAAATAATCATGTTGAAACAATACATAAAAAAAAAAAAAGAACCTGTGTCACTGTAAAAAAAGACCAGCAGTGTATTCAACATGCCATATGTTCAGCGCTAAGGGAATATTTAACTATTATTTCATTTTGTCATAAACACTACAAGTGGTTATAAATATAAAATGTAGATTTGTGAAAAAAAAAAAACTAAATTCAATGCATCGATGTCAACAATGTAGAGGTCAAATGGACATGTCTTAATTACTAATACTAAACCCTTATCTTTACATACTTTTAGTGGAAATATCTCTGATATTTATTTTTATATAATTTTATATCCATGCTTTATATTATCAGTTAATTGGACTTAAATAGAAATGAAGAGCGTCTGCTTCAAAAGAAATAATTTTTTCATTAAATTGTCACTAAATCAACAAAAATTCCATATCCTATTTTTAAATTCTAAAGTTTTATTCTTAAACTGGTATGCACAATGCATTAACTTTTATGGAAAAAAAATGAAGAAGATCAAAACTGCTTCATTATTTCATGGGGACATCCACCTTCAAGTACGTGACAGCTACTCTCATTTCCAAAACACTTTGCAAATGTTTAGTACTATTTATGAAGCCAATGAACACTATGCTAGGTTTGCATAAGCCGGTCAAAGTTTCAATTCAGAAAAAATTGTGGCTTGTCATTCCTGTGAAGTTGTTGACTATTCACCACAAAGGGTGGGTACATCACAGACAGAACAAAGATTTCCAAATCAGTGAGTCCAATGCTCAGCATCAGGACCGGAGGTCTGCACACGACGACTTCTCCGAATCAGTGAGTCGGATGCTCAGCATCAGGACCAGAGGTCTGCACACAACGACTTTTACCTCTTGATCACTCACTCACTCCAGGCTTCTCTATAGCCTCCAGAAGGAAACCCCTCTGCCAACACTAGATCTTTTCCTAGTGATTCTCCAGCATGGTCGTGTGTTTTTCAGAAATGTGACATAAATTTTAACTGCTTCATGCCACTACATTTGTAGTAATTAGTTACACTAGCAATAGAAAATCAATACACTTATCAGCAATCAACAGGCTAGGTGTTTAAAACACTTAAGAATAAAATATTTCTTTGTACATCCAATGAAAACCATTATATAAAGCTACTTGTCAAGATGCAGAGAACAACTGACTATAGGAGTCTCAGTCCAATTAATACCTCTACAATAGAACCTTATACTTAAGAACAGGAAATATTTTGAGAGGAGTTGGAAGTATTTATTTTGAAGAGTCAGAGAATCAAGACAAGGTGGCTATTGAGAGACAGTATCTTATATGTATGTGAAAGAAGCTGCACTTAGGAAATACTGACCATATGATTGCCTAAAGAAGGTACCACTTACCTAGTTACATGTATGAGAAAATTCTAATGATTCATCATCCCTAGATTAGAGCTATGGACAATTAATGGTGGCTGAGAGAGGAGAATCAGTCTTCTATGAGGTTGAACCCTCTATGCGGTATGATAGGTCAGCCAATCTCAGCAGATCAGCCCTTAATGGATGCACTTATGAGCAATATTCTGCAGTCTCATCAGGTTTTATTCATATATATACATATATGAATAAATACATATATAATATATAATATACAATATATAATATATAATATATAATAAATATATATAATGTAACAATAGTAATTATATTATAAGACTATGCATTTTAGGAGGAGGAGCACGGGAGGAATTGGATGTAGGCAAAAAAGAGGAGGAGGATATAAACACAGTTTTCATATGAAAGTCTCAAGTTAGGCATAAGGATATGATATATTTTATTGATATAAATAAGCAAATATATAGCATGCCTATAGCATCACTAAAATACTTTCAGTCTTACAAATGCAGAAAAGAGTAATTCTGTGCTTTAGTATTATAACTCTTGCTTACAGAACAGGAGTAGGAATGAGTTAAATGGTCCCATTTATGTTCACTTAGTGTTTTCAATAAGCACATTTCCTGGAGCTTCTAATCTATTTTTAAAAATCCTTACACATCTGATTTGTGTCTAGAAAGACTATTATATGTATGTTAATCACAAACAGGATAGAATATTAAGCTTTAAATTAGATAGATGATATATAAATAGGTAGCTAGGATGATAGATAGATGAAAGACAGACAGCTGGATAGAGTGGAGAATTATCATTAGTTTCAGGTATATTTATGTCATAAACTCTTAGAAAGTATTCAGTTGTGTTACATAAAATTTTAAAGTCACAGAGCCAGGTATGAGCAACTGTTTCAAAGCTAAAAGCCCATAAGGGATTGTTGATTATTTGTTGTCATTCATCTAAGGCACAATGTGTTTAAGAATCATGATTGAACAATAACAATGAATTCAGAGCCTTATTTCCATCCCCGAGGAAGCAACAATTAACTGAAATTACTACACGCTCAGATATGTGGGGTAAATAAACAACAAACTGTACACTGCCATTCCCACTCATATGAGAGTTTATTCAATTCCAAATAAATAAAATCTAGAAAGCAAAGGCTTAACTCTTTTACTTCTCTAGTTTAATGAAGGATGGATTAAAATGATAAATTACTTCTGTGACTATAGGCTTTGATTTTTCAAAACCTACTTTATTTAGGGTTCTTAAGCACTTCAACCTCACTTCTAATACACTGAATGCAGGAGAGGGAGAAAAAAATGCTAATAGGAAAAAGGGGTTATGAACTTGTTTAGGTGTGGGTCAATTCCACTCTGCATTGTCAGGATACCAGCAGTCCAGTCTGATAAGCAACATCAAATGGCAACATGAATCTGTTAGTTGGCACAATCCAGCAGAAACAGAAAGGCTCAGCACTAGTCAGAGGAAGTGGCGAGAAGCAGCTAGAATGCCATGTTCTCTGGAACATATATCTCTGCAAAGTGAAGCCCTCAAAGACCAGTAAAGCCTTGCATGGTGTAACAACGCAAAAAGATTGCCATTCGTCTATGGGGTTCTATTTATTTTCTTTTTCAATGTTGTGCGCCCTCTCCTGTGTTTGCTTTCAGCAAAACATCACATGACATAACTGATTTTAAAGAAACCAGAAACTTCCACTTCATGTGACTTCTACAAAACTACAGAGAACCACCTAGATCATTTTGTATGACAGCATCAATATAACATTCAATAAGTCCCAAGACCAGAAAAAGTTAGACAACCTTCAAACTGACAGCATGGATACCTATACAAGCATTTGCCTACATCTCAGAAAGGATGTAGGAAACTTTTTAACAATAGTTATGCATAGATGGGAGTAAAGTAGACTGGAACAGAAGGATAAATCATGGAGGGTGAGGAAAGAGGAATGTAAGAGACAGAAAATGGGAAGGAAAGTTAAATCTAAGGGCCATTTAAAGGGTAGTGGGAAAACTGAATAAGAGTAGAAGCTTCTTAGAATATATACATATGAAAATATTCTAAGGAGAAAAAGTCCCAGTTAGATATTTCGCACTACCAAAGTGGCTTCCCTTGCCAGGAATAGGTTATATGTAATCAAATTTTCAGCCAGAGAGGTCCAATGAACACCCCAAACAATCCAGGATATTGCCTAAATGGTTGATTGCTCTCTACAAATTGCTCTTCTACAGCTGTAAGACAACACCCACACAACTCAATAAATGTGGAGAAGTTGATCTAGGTTCTACCTAGTATCCTCACCCATAATAACTAGCATTCATGGTTCAGGAAGATATTCCAGACTCTACCAGAGGAGAAAAATAAACACCAATCCAGCTATAAACCCTCTGATCTACAATGGTGGCCTGTTTACAAGATATACTGGTACAATACTGGCACAAATGTTGTAAGAGTATCTAGCCACTATCTTACTAAAATTAAGACTCACTCTATGAAATTAAACTTATGAATAACACAGTTCAGGTAGCCAAGAACCCAAAATTAGATAGGTCATGGACCTAGAGGAAAACCATACATTACTGTCCTAATAAATTAATAAAGCAACAAAGTAACTTCTAAGGACATTTCACTATATTCATAGATCTGTATCTTCTTCAGCCATCATGAGAGAACCTCTCCCTTCAGTAGTCAGAAAAAATACAGAGACCCATAACTAGGCAATGTGTAAAGAGAAGGAAAACTTTGAACACCCAGTTGCAAATGGTATAGCTCCATCAAATCTCTCCCCTCACATCCCCTCCAGACTCAAGAAACTTTGTGAAGGACTGTTACAGACACCATGGAAAGAGACCTTTCTAGACACAATGGGACTGACACACATATAAACTCACATAGACAAAGGCCGGATGCACAGTGCCTACACAGATGGGGTCCCAGTGCTGAGAGAGGAGATAGACACAAGTTCTCATCCTTCTATTGATAACTTCTCACAAAGAAAAAGTTAGTTTTCTCCAATGGAGTCTCACTAGGTATGCACCCCATACTTAGGAGCAGAGGAGCACCTGCAGCAGTAAAGAGAGCTGTCCCTGGGATCATGAGAGAGGGTGAGCTGGCCCTGCCCCTCACCAGTTGCAGTACACAGAAGAGCACCTTGCCTAGGCAGCACAGGAGAGCTGGCTCTTTAGGCATGAGGTTAGGAGAATTGGTCCCATTACTTGCCACCTGCAGTAGTCACCAAAGCTAGTTCTGGGGTCATGAGAGCAAGAGAATTATCGTGTCTCTCCTTGTCTATATAACTTGGTAGTTGTATAGTCACCTTGTCAGGGCAACCCTGATGACAAAAGCACTAGTGAGATTGCCACAAGGGTATAAGTGCCTCATGTCAATGACACCATTGGGTAGCCTAGCTGAAACCATGCTGTAGAGCTTACCATGGTGGTGCAGATAAGGAAGAGCTAGCAGGTAGACCAGTTCAGCTACCAACCAGGCCCAGATCCAGAGCTTTAAGCTAGCCTATCCCAAAATACACATCGTCTGGAAACTGTTGGAGCCTGTGAAAAGGCCCATGCTGTTGATCCAAAACTGAAGTATCTCCATGGCATAAGGCAACAACAAGATAACAAGAACCCCCTAGTGAGGCTCCAATATTGATGGTGTCACAGAAGATGGAGACCTCAAGCCGGACAAATGACCCATTGCAGTGAACATTTGCACATGAAGATGTGTGGTCAGAGGGGTATACTCTGGGACACAGCTTCTATGATGAGATGTTTTCTATGCTTTGTTTTCTTGTGTTTCTTTTTTTCTTTTTTTCTTTTTTTTTTTTTTTTTTTAATTTTCATTTCTTTATTTTGGAATTTTTTCTTTTTTTTATTAATTTATTCTTGTTACATCTCAATGGTTATCCCATCCCTTGTATCCTCCCATTCTTCCCTCCCTCCCATTTTTCCCTTATTCCCCTCCCCTATGACTGTTCCTGAGGGGGATTACCTCCCCCTGTATATGCTCATAGGGTATCAAGTCTCTTCTTGGTAACCTGCTGTCCTTCCTCTGAGTGCCACCAGGTCTCCCCCTCCAGGGGACATGGTCACGTCCCATGAAAGCCTTCACTTACCAGGAAACTAGGACAGAGGGGAGGACATCCTATTGGGACTCTAGATGAGAGAAGCATGGGGAATAGCAAAGTAGAAGGATCCAGAGGGTCCTAGAAACCTACAAGTAGCACATTATGATAGGCAGATTTGGGCCCAGGGGTCCCGCTCAAACTAAGGCACAGCCAAGGACAATACAGGCGGTAAACTTTGAACCCCTACCCAGATCTTGTGTTTATTTTTCTTTGTGTGTTTTTATATTTTCTTGGGAGGGTGGGTGGCAAGGGCAGAGGGAATAGAGAGATGAATGGAATGGGTGCATCATGAAAAATTTACAAAGAATCAATAAAATGTTTTTTAAAAAAAGAAAACCCACAAAATTAACTCTGATATTTTGCAGGTCTGTGTGTCATAATGCTTTGTCTAGGCATTTTATTTTTAAGTTACATGTCTGTAGTCATACATTATGATTTTTGCACATATATGTTTTCTGAACTTTTTGGCCTCTTTCTTTTTATTTGTATTAGCCTATTCTGGTTTGTTTGTCTCTTCTTTTTCTCATATTATATTGTATTATTTTAAAATATCTGTTTCCTTTTTTTTTTAAAGAAATGAAAGAAAAAAGACAGACAGATACATAGATGGAAGGAAGGAAGGAAGGAAAGAAGGGAGGAAAAAGGAAAGAAATGACATGAATTTGGTTGGGGGTGAAGTTGAGAAAATCTGAAAAGAGTTGGCGGGGGAAGAAACTGTAAATAGCATGTATTGTATGAAAAAATCTACTTTCAATAAAGTAAGGTTTTAAGTAAAAGGAAGGGCAGAGATTCAGTCCAGTGGTAGTAGATCCCTTGCTTAGTATACATGTCATCCTGTGCTCACTGTCAAGCAAATGGCAAAGAGGGAGGAATCAAGAAGCTCTATATTTTCTGGAATGAAGCCATCTCCAAAAATATGTTAAGAGAAAATACGTGTTCATGTGATTATACACTATGAATTGGTTATGAGATCATTTTTCTGCCTCTCTTTTCTAATTTTCTCTTCTATTTTATCTTTGTCACTTTCTTTTCTGCTTCAATTATACAAAATACAATGATATTAATCATTTCAACTATTCTATGATGAAGTTTGAAACTTCGAATCATGCTCTTAGGAAGCCGTCTATGTTAAAAGAGCAGCAGGAACTTAGATATGATCATCACATGAGTAACACTGGTAGTAGCTGCCATTTAACAAAAGCCATGAATTAAAGTGCCTGACAAATAAAATCATGGTGTCTAGCTGACAAAGAGGTAGCCAGATCTCAGTGAGCTAAAGCGACTCACTGTATCACTTCGTGAGCAATCCTAGCCTCATACACAGAACCTAATCCTCCAGTGGACTTTCTTTCCACTATATCTTTTTACTTGTTATAACTGAAATATATTTATACACATGTAACTCCATTAGACATGATAACATGCATGTCTAATGCTAACCAAATAATGAAGTTAATACTTTCTTCTTTTTTATATTTTTTAATATATTTTATAAATATATTCATATTACATCTAAATTGTTATCTCATCCCTTGTATCCTCCCATTCCTCCCTCCCTCCCATTTTTCCCTTACTCCCCTCCCCTATGTCTTTGACTGAGGGGGACCTCCTCCCCCTGTATATGCTTATAGGGTATCAAGTCTCTTCTTGGTAGCCTGCTCTCCTTCCTCTGAGTGCCACCAGGCCTCTACAAGAAGAACATTATGATGGGCAAATCTGGGCCCAGAGGTCCTGCTCAAACTATGGCACCAGCCAAGGACAATATGTGCAGTAAACTTCGAACCCCTACCCAGATCTAACCAATGGACAGGACATTCTCCACAGTTGAGTACAGAGTGGGTTCTGACTTTCACTTTTTTTCTTTCTTTCTTTCTTTCTTTCTTTTTTTTTTTTTTTTTTTTTTTTTTGAGATGGGGTCTCTCTGTGTCACTTTGGCTGTCCTGGACTCACTTTGGAGACCAGGATGGCCACAAGGTCACAAAGGTCCACCTCTGCCTCTGCTTCCCCAAGTTCTTGGATTACTGATGTGCACCATCACACCAAATAAGTAAATTCTAAAATATAGAAAATATATGTCAAAGAAACAGTGCTCTCCCAATAAACAACTACTAAGCACAGGTAACACTGCAGTCCTAGGGGGCATTTCAAATATGATTTTCATCACGTTGCTGACATTTGCTAGACTATATCATCTTGGAAGTTGCAAGCTACTCTCTTGCATCAATTACCTCTTGGCTAAAATAAAGACCTTTTAGTGATGCAGTGAAGATTAATAGACGGCATTCACAAAGCATTTGGCACAATATCTTGTGCATATTAATTCATAAAAAGTATTTGTTCAATACATATGAAGCATCACTAAATTTAACCAGAAAAAAAATTTCAATCAGAAACTAACCAAAAATTTTTTTCACATTCTAAAGGGAGAAATATGTATGAAATTTGGTACAAGTTAGCTGTCTTACAATTATTCTACACTTAAAAGAAGATTGCCAGCATTTTAGATTCCTGATCTAGTCTCCTCTTATCAAATCGGAATGTTCTCTTTCAACATTAAAATGGATGCTATTGTAGGAGATGTTAGGAAAACAAACAAACAAACAAAAAACCCACTTCCTTTCTTCTAAAAATTCTGTTTCTAATAAACCTGAGCTGCTTTAAACCTTTGCCAAAGAGGCAGTCAATGTAGAAATGTACAGCTTTTCAGAGTGCTGAGAGCTGGAGATGGAGTGCTAATGTCAAAGTGGATATCTAAATTGGCCACACCATACTGATGCTCGAGGATCATTGTAGGAAGAGTGTATGAGCTGGCCGGCAGGGAAGAGAGCAGTAAAATGTCATCTTCTGAACTTGAAGCAACTACCACTCTCATGAAGTCCCAGCAGCTGTGATTACCTGGATATGACCAACACAA
Organism: Acomys russatus; assembly: GCF_903995435.1. NCBI lineage: Eukaryota > Metazoa > Chordata > Mammalia > Rodentia > Muridae > Acomys > Acomys russatus. The sequence continues at coordinate 85,020,898 of NC_067138.1, forward strand.
GATTAAGCTAGCTCAAATCGCAGCATAGATGGTGTAGAGGATCTCCAGGCTCTATCCATCACTAAAGAGCTACTGGTAGTTAATAGTTGCTAGAGAAGGGAAAATGATTCTTTTCTGAAGATGTGGCTACTAGTGCCACGCATGTTCCAGTAAATGGGCCGCACCATTCATGTGGAGCGTCACAAAGTGGACTTAGTGAATTCTTAAAAAAGAAAGAATACAAAACCAGGAAACAAACATGTTGATGTTGAGGTTGACTTGTGGTGAGCTTGAGGGAGTCAACAGGCACACCATTGTGAATACATAAAAAATGCTATAGAATAAAGAATTAAATTTTTAAACACGTTGTAAAAATGTTTTAGGCAATTCCCAAGGTGACCCAGCAGAAGTATTCATAATTCAGATAATTTAGGAATATAATGATATTCCTAGTGATAATAACCAGTAATCAAATTAATGTCATCAGCGTTAGCAGGCCTTGTGTATTTTGTGTACAATTACCCGCCACATGCTGAAGTGAGACAACTTGCTTGCTGTGTTAATTAGGAAATTTGCCAGTTTTATTTCACTTCCCTTAGTTTTGTCTCTGCAGTTTAGATTCTTTCTGAGTGATATCAGGATATTAATTAACACTTAAGTGATATTTTAACAATAAATATATATAAGTTCTATGGAGACATATTCTTTAAAATAAAAGATGCACTGCTATTCTATTAGAGCATAATTACTATAAGCTTTATGATTAAAAAGAAAATGGAATCCTCAATCATTTTGATAAATTCAAACCAAGAACAAAAAGTATTAAATGTATACACCTGAGTGGTCCCTGAATTCTAGAGCCGTGGATAACTGGGAAGAATAAAAAGGCAAGACTGTTGCAGCAGTGAAAATTTAAACAGATTTTACTGGAGTTCTTCAAATGCTAATTTTGATGTTCTCTTTATCATAACCCAAGCAGCATATGTCCTGTGTGGTCACACTATATATTAGATATGATGAAATCAGAATATCGTTCCAAATGATATAGATTAATCTGGGCATGTATCTTGGCAAATCTGTCAGTCAACAAAAACCATCACAAGCAGGAATCCGTTATTCTGTTAGCAACATCATTTCCTATGCTGAGTTGAATTTTTCAGCTCTCCTCTAGTATTTCCTAAGTCACCTAGCTCTGCATAGACTGCTGGTGTTCATTTCTACTCTTAAGCACAGACTTTAAACAGAATGTCAAATAAATGTTACACTAGTTTTAAGATAAATGCTACATTTTAAAAGTCTATAGTACTTAAATGTACATTTGTTAAGTAGGTGATTATTTCATCCATTTTATATACCTCAATATTGCTTTCATTTTGATATATAGAAATAGTGTTTGAACTTAGAATTTGTTTATGTTTGTTGAAATATTCTTTCCTCTATCTGATATGGCCTCCCAACACATGAATACTGGCGTTGGAGATGAGATCTCATATGATATATATGTAAAATTATCCTCCCTATCCTGGGAAAAAAATCTGTGAACAAGACAGACACAGGTACGCTACTGAAATTTTATATTCTGGCAGAAATAATTAAATTTTCAAAAATGTATAAACTAGTGATGTAGTTAACATGTGCAAATAATCCATAAATTCTGAGAAAGTCAATGGTGCGATGTAGCTTGAAAAGACAAGGAGATTTACTTAGTAGGAAGCAATACAGCAACACGTTGTCTAGTACATGAAGAGAGAGGGAGAGAGCTAAATAGAGGCGTGATTGGGGAGAGGAAGAAAAGGACAAAAAGGTTTTGGGATTTTGTTGTTGTTGCTAACAATGGGTAAGAGTGAGTGCTAATATTGGCTTAATCTAGGCTTAAGACTTTTTTTTTTTTTTAAATCAAGCGTTAGTCTATGAAAAAGAAACTCTCATGATGAGCAGTGTAAAAATATGGTGAAGTTGATGATTTACAATTGGCACCAAACTACCACCATACTCATGGACTTTGTTCTAATACTGCAAAATGTAAATACGGGACTAAAACATTGCAGAAAGACTGATGAGCAAGTGGCATCTGATTTTCACATGAGCAAAGAAATCAAGCTCATATCTGGGAATTGTTGCTTGAATTGGTATTTCAAATATGATCAAAGTAATAGACAGAGAAATTTATAGACAATAAAAGTAAGGGATTTGAGAAGGTCTATATTGAAATTGTGAATGGACACCAATATCAGTCAGCATGATAAAAAATTTAAAAGGAATTAAAAATAAGATATCACTTGGATCCATCAAAGAATATAAAAAACAACAACAACAACAAAAAAAAACAAAACAAAAAAAACAACAACAACAACAACAAAACACCAAAATTCCCCAAAGAGAGAATGTAAGACATCAGAGATAGAGTGGCTAGTGGCCAGATCCTCAGAGTGGTACATTTTTGTGACTGTTATTTATGAAACATGGAATGTAAAAGCAAAAATCCAGAAACTATTTACCTCTTCAACATAAGATATGTCAATCATTAAAGAATGAAGAATAGTCACTGCAGAGCTCCATCAGTAAGTTGGACTCTTCACTAATAAACTAGGCTGTGCTTCAGACAACGAGGTAAGCAGATGACAAGGCAGCAGTGCCAGGCTTCTGTCTATCACCCTCTTTGTTTACACCTCATAGGCAGAAGTTTCAAATGGTATGACTAAAGTATTTTTGAAAATAAAATGGATACAAAATTAATGTAATAATAAAATTTGAGGATAAATCAACCCACCACAGACTCTGAGGCTTGCTTCTCCTTTCCTTTCTTTACATAAAGATTGATTTTTCTATAAGCAGATAGAACTGAAATTATTAAAACAAAACTACATTTCTGAAGATCCAGGTGAAATCAACACAGCACTTCCTGATGCCCTGTTCATACTCCCCAGCAGACATGATACTTCTGTTAACTCTAGAGAAGCTTTCATTTCAAGAGTAACTGGAGGGATTCTTTCTTGGGTCAGTTTCTTGAGAGTCCATACTCTTTTGCATGTGGGTTCACAGTGATATCCTGGTCCATGGTTTCAGCTGTTCACCACACACTATGTACTTTAGAATCTTTTATTCAATCCACAGTCACCATCTTTTTCAGCATTATCATGGAAATTGATCACACCATCTTCCCAATTTATACTTGGAAAAACTTCACCATCTTTCCTTCATAGTTAGAAAATTATGTCTGTCTCCTAAGACCCACATAATTTCACACGGCTTGTCCTATCATTTAAGGACAGTGTTTAAAAGGTCTCTGTCACAGCAGTCAAGGATACACAAAGACATGGCCCACAGAACCAACTAAGCAGGAGTCACATAAACTGCGTGGCACTCAGGGAGGCTGGGTGGATCTGAACGAGGTCCTCTACATATGGAACTTGATGTTCATGTGGGACTCATCACAGTGGAAGTCGGTATTGTCTATAACTCCTTTGCCATCTCTTGGGACCCTTTTCTTCTTACTGGGTTACCTCATCAAGCCTTGATATAAGGGCATGTAGCTAGGCTTATTGTAACCTGTACTCCTGTGATTTCCACTATTTTCTGAAGAGGGGTGGAGGAGAAGGGAGATTGGGTAGAGGAACTGAGAAGAGCAGAGAAAGGGAAAACTGTGTTTGGGTTCTAATATATAAGTGAACAACACATTTTTAAAAGATTCTCTGTTTGCTTTTAGATGCTCATCTCATAGAAAACCAGCTGTCATATAGAAAATTTAATCAAGCAACATGGCTGCTCTGGCAAAGCATTACATCCAAAGACATTCTAGGTTTATGTGATCTGGATGGAACACAGACATACTCTGGATTACAGTATAACCTGACTGGAATACAGACACACACTTGGGACATGCCTTTAATCCTATATGATGAAGGTAAGTTTAGTTTATATAAGGAAATAGTCATAATTGAAAATGATGTCTAATTGAAGGGAAGAAACAATGCAAAATAAGAGAAAGATTTGACTGAATGATTCAGAGATGGGATATGCCCAACTGTCATGAGAACAGTACTGGAAAGGGCTATTTAAGAGCAGTGCAGGGAGAAAAAGGTTTTACCCAGAGTGTCTTTCTGGGGCAGTTTTACAGAAACAGGTTGCAGATAGAAGAAGCAAGACATGGATGAAGACAGAATGAGACAGAATGAGAAGGAGCAGAAATTAAAATATTTTTCCAGAACTATTTTGAGGCCAAGAAGAGCAATTAAGTCAGAAGACAATTAACGGAGGTTCAAACAGTCAGTTTGGAGAGGGGTTTTGGCAAGAATAGCTTAGATGATCCCACCAACAAGAGCTCAGGAACAGTTACAAAGGACTGGGAAAGGGTTTTTTCTTCTCATAGGAGGAAACAAAGACACCATTTACAAACTCTGCATCAGATCCACTTCTACCATAAGTGAAACCCTCACTGTGATTGTTTACCAGGTTTCAGATATCTGACAGGAAATTGGTTGAGTAAATTTTTGCTCACTCTTGGCACAATTTGCTGAGAAGACTAATAAGCCTACCAACAATTTGAGACATATTTTGGTATCTGTTTTACTTTGCCAAATATTATCACAGACACTGTAGTATGATACCTTCATATGATTCCGACAGGACATGACAGGAATAGTTATGGCCAGCTCATTAGTGTGCTTTTTCAAAGATTTTCAGTTGCTTATATGTCATACATTCACAATAATAGCTGTATTGAAAGCATTTTGCATTATGGTTCCTTTATCTATACTGATATGCATCATATACAAGCCAAATTATGGCAAAGCATGGGTAAGGTACTTTAATATAGAACAAAGCTTGCAGAGAACAGTATGCATCGAGGTCAGCTCATTTGTATCATCTTAATCTTGTTTACCGCTAGTTTAAGGATAGCTCTTCCTTGATGGGGTTGTTTTCTTTCTATAAGTAGATTTGTTAGCCAGTGGCAAAGCGCAGTAAACATATTCAGTTACATTGCAAATGGATTTCCCCAAAGAATGTTTCAAAGGCAAAAATACTGGGTCTAGAAAACTTCAGAAACAACAGCAAGGACATGCATGAGGTGTTCTCAAACTTCTCAAGACACAAACACAGTATCTAGGTTGGACAATTTGTAATGAGTTCCTCACTCTTGTTTGTTGGTTCGCATACCTGACGCATTTGAACTTGAATTGAGAGACGATACAAAGTCATACTTTTAAGATGTCTCAATAGGTAAAGAGCTTCCTGCACAAACACAAAGACCTGAGTGCAGATCCCCAGCATCTGCAAAGTGCCTATTACTGCTCCAGGTTCAACTAAAGGCCCTTTCTCAGTGAGAGAGGGGTATGGAGAAAGAAAAGAAAGAAGGAAGAAAGGAAAAAGAAAGAAAATAAGGAAGAGAGAGGAATTAAGGAATTAAGGTAGAAAATATGATGTACTACTGTTTCTCTTTGCCACTCATGAGAACCTGAGTTTGATTGCTGGGAAAGGCTCCCACAAGTTCTCCTCGATCCATCTTACTGCTGTGCCAAGAGGTCACACACACACACACACACACACACACACACACACACACACACACACACACACACCATAGTTAGATACACGTGAACAAAATAAGGTAGAAAGCAATAGAGGAAACATCTCTGCATGAGCACTCTGCAACACCTGGAAACATGCAAACATCTCATGCAAATATACAAACACCACACACAAAACTATATGATACACCAACATTTACTCTTGGAAATTTCATTTTCTTATAAATATTAAAATAGATGCTTTAGGTGGGATACTTGAAATAATTCCAACCCCTTCTCTCTCTCTCCTGTAGCACACAGGTTATAATATAAGCCTGGGAACTTCATTAGGTTCCTGCTGTGATATGGTGCCTCCTTTTTCAGCTTAGTCTCTATCACACAAAAGAGGATAAGATTACCAGTTGTCACTGCTGGCAGCCTATGACTCCAACAGGGAGAGGTTTTATAAAACCCCAACATTCCCTATAATGAATCACCTCAGCACTGAGGTAGACAGAACCACCACCCACAGCTCATGGCATTTCTTAGGCTGAAAATCAATTTTATTTCGTATTTTGGAAGTCATTAATGAGCCCAGAACTCAAAGAACTATTTAGAATTTCTTCTCTAAGACCTCACAGGATTTCTAAGTAACAACTTTGTTCTGTGTGAGCCCTTCTTTTGCAAACTACCTCCAATATCTACTAATGATCCTGCATTGGGAATACAAACCATCTCTGTCTGGATATGTGTTGAAGTTCTCAATATCCATTATCTATGTGGGGATATGTGTGTACATGTATGTAATAAAGACATAAATTTTTTATGTTTACATTATTTAATGCTACAAATTATAATAGTATTAGTTACAGTATTCATTCTCCTCCTAGTCATCATCATTTATTCAGTTCCTTCATTGACAGACAATCCCATAATTAGACAGTCCTATACCCACTACATCCTTTACACACCATTTACTCATCGGAAAATTGTCTGCCTTGCACTGTATTTATCTGATTAACAAATTCGGTTTTGGAAGGCCAATGAGACATATTATCCAACTTAGAAAAAAGTATTTTATATTCTCTAAAAGATCTTTAAAATATGAATACTTCAAACACAAAGAATTTCATAGATTAAAATTTGATGTGTAAATTTTTCTTCATAGTGTATTATCCAGTAAAAAAATAGATATACTTAACTTAAAATGTGCAGTCTTTTTGGTTGCACCCATGCAACGATTCTTTTTTCTTTATGTAGACTAAACAAAATGATCTAAAACTGTCTTTAACTCCCACAAATACAATTACAAGAATATAAGAGGATACTGAACACACAAAGACAGCATAAGCGGCCATTTCACATAAAGGTAAAAGGATCCTATTAAAATGTTGAAGAGTTCACTTGATAACAGCTGATTTTCACTTTAAAAAATTTAACAGCTAAGCTTACAAAAATAACCCAATTCACACATTTAGAAGAAAAAATATGCATGAGAAAGTCACATGTAAATTAATTCAACTCAGTGAAGAAAGTGTGTTAGCAAAGAAAATTTGAATTTAAGGTTAACAAAAGGAAATATTACAGTGAAATCATAAATCTATAAATATAAATATTAAATGAGACAAGATCATCCCAAACTGAGGTAGTCATTTGAAACTATTCAAATAATTGTTTTCTTAAAATACAATACAGTAAAGAAATTAACATAAAAGTAAATTTTATTACATAAAAGTCAAAACAGAGGCAAATATGCAATACTTTTTGAAATTCCTCTTTTGGTTTATTAAAATTATGTTTCTCCCTGAAAGTCCATCCCTCAGCTGGCACCATTAGCTGTAGAGAGGCTTTCTCCTACAGCAGATCGGAAAAGATACAGAGACACACAGCCAGACATTACCCACAGAGAGAATATAATTTGGGATCTCCAAACAAATCTCTCTCCACAGGGCTCAAAGAATCATGGGGAAAAGGAGACAGGAAGACTGTAACAGGCAGAGGTGATGAAGAACACCAGAAGAACAAGGTCCTCTGAAACAGCTAAGTAAGAAACATATGAGATCATAGAGATAATAGCATCAAACACAGGCCTTGCATGGGTGTATACCAGGTTCACTGCATATATATTATAGCTTTTAGCTTAGTATTTTTATGGGACTCCTGAATATGAGAAACAGTACATCTCTGTCACTCTTGTTCCTGCTGTTGGGACTCTTTTTCTTCTGTTGAGTTTCCATATCCAACTTCAATATGATAGCTTTTGCTTTATTTTATTATGTTTTATTTTGTCACATTTGTATGTTAGCTCTTATAAGCCTGTTCTTCTCAAATGAGAGACAGAAATGAAGTAGATCCCTAAGAGAGGGGAGAACAAAGGAGGAGAAACTGAGACGAACAGAGGAAGAGAATACTATAATCAGGATATAATATATGAGACGTGACTCTAGGTTGAATAAAATTTAAAAAAAAAGTTTCCTTATAATGTTCGGCACGGCTACAACGGGCAGATTCAGTAGAATGCACAAGTGTGTACGTCAGTATTAAAGGGCCTGAAGTAAAGGCACAAAACAGTAAAAACTCCAGCTTATATCTCTGCTGCCTTCATAAAGATGGTAAGAGGTGTGTTACAAGAAAGAATGCTAAATATAGACTTTCATGTGCCAACCTCAAATTGCTATATTCAGCTCAATAAAAAAGTGACATATTAAAGAACATTCATGGAGTGAAAATATTCATGAAAGATGTCACAAAGCACTTTTTCACAGAAAGCATGAAAATCACATGGTAATTCTTCATAAAGTAGCTTTTGAGACCAAATCCACTGTAGTTACAAAGGAAAGAAGCCACGGTGGCATGAGGAATCTAAAGGCCTGAAATAAATTCTTTCATGTTTTAACAGGTTGTTTCTAGTAATACAATATTTTTAAAAACTAAAATGAATCAATAAGTAAAGAAGACACCTCATGTCCTCTTACTGCTTAGGAAAAGTAGCTGATAACCCTAAATGATGCCTGAATCTAGCTTGTGTGCATAAGAAACACACATAGACACATATGCATAACCAACTCTCTTTAGCAACTGCTTGTCATCAACACAAATTTTAAGACTTGCAGTTATTCTATTCATTAAGATATTTGCATTGAATTTGACCCTATAAAATAGGAAATAGCACCCTTTCATCCATCATTTGGTATCTTACATGGAAATATCCGAACCGCACTCCTCCAACATAATGAAGATAGAAGCTGAAGACAGAATATTTTATCAAGTTCCTTAAAATACACATTTCTGTGAATAGAATATGGATGCTATATTTGAACTTATGCCTTCAACAGCAAGACACTTGAGGTGTTATTAAATCAATAGAGTAAAGGTAAAGACAGAAGGAATCAGGAAGCAACCCATTATGACATAAGACACATAAACAAATCAGAAGTTCTGACAGTAAAAGTCACTATGTTCATCTGCCAGGAATCTATAAGCCACATATCAGAAGCTTTGGTTTCTGTAGATGACTTCCCCTGTCTTCAAACACTAAAATATTTATCACCAAACTATCCTGAAAAAGTTATATACACCCACGGGTACTTAACAGATAGATAGAAGATAGATAGATAGATAGATAGAAGATAGATAGATAGAAGATAGATAGATAGATAAATAGATAGATAGATGTTAGATAATATAAAGACAAAAATAAATTGCTATGGAGAGAACAGAGCTCAATGAACACAATGTGCCAACCTCAATTATATGAGGAAGTGTATGGTAGATGTTATATGTTATGTTTGAATGTTAAAGAATTTTTTTTATTTTATGTACATGTATGGATACCTGACTGTATGTATATGCAGTTACCATAAAGACCGTGAAAGGGTATTGTACACTTTGGAGCTGAAGCTACAAGCATCTCTTAGCCTCCTAACATGGGTTCTAGAAAGCAAATCCAAGTCCTTGACAAGCCAACAAGTGTTCTTTTTTCTTTTTCTTTTTCTTTTTTCTTTTTTTTTCTTTTTTGTTTTTTGGTGTTTTGTTTTGTTTTGTTTTGTTTTGTTTTGTTTTGTTTTGTTCTGTTTGTCTGTGTAGTCTCAGCTGTCCTGGACTCACTTTGTAGACCAGATTGGCTTTGAGCTCACAGAAATCTACCTGCCTCTGCCTCCCGAGTCCTGGGATTAAAGGAATGCGTCACCATGCCCAGCTAAGTGTTCTTAACCATGGTACCATATTTCAGACCTTAATATGCTCTATTTGATTCAAAGAATCTTACCTTAATCATGAAAATTTACTCATAAAACAGCACTGATAACAAATGAAAGAATTCAGAGGAGAAGGAAGGACAGGAGAAAATGTTAACATCTTGAAGCAGCATATGCCCCTTTACTAAAAGATTCTTATACAAATAATCAGTCCACTTATACAGAAACTCTTTGGTGTATTTGCTGTTCTTTCAGAAAAGAAATATGAGAATTCAAGAAGCTTGTTGGTCAATTGCAACAGGCCAGCGCGTTCTGCATTCATCTTCCCTCTGGGTCACCCTGAACAAGATATTCAAAATGTAGAAGTGAGGAAGTGAGCTCTATGTCCACACTTCCACATAGTCTACCTAGTGAGGAAACAACTTCAATACTGTGTAAACATGCTAAGCAGGTACAGATTAAGTAAAAAGCTCTGTACAAAAAGCTGAAAATACAGTGCAGGGCCAGAAATGGAATCCAAACAGATTAAAATTCATATTCTTTGTTTACCAAGTGGAGTTACATATCATATATAAGAAATCTAAATAATATTTATAGTTAAGATCATCATGCCTAATAATTAATAAACTACAAATGAGAGTATTGCATAAGACCTAAAATGTCATATGAGAAGTATATTTGAGAGTAAATATAGCCTTTCATTGTAAGACAGTCCAGTATCATCTTCACTGTTAGCCTTCAATCCCATACCTCCACAGCACCATGTTTACACAGTGAATGGTCTCTCAGTAGAGAATTAAGGAATCGTCTTGGTATTGTTGCTGGACTAAGATCACCCAGTGTGCAATTAGACAACATATTGAAGATCATAAGTCTCCAAATCCAAGATCTAAGACATTTCTAGAATAATACAAAATAAATAATAGAATAGTCATGAACAAGAGAATGGTTCAAAAAGTGGAGATTTTCCACGTAGTTACTGTCTTATAGATTCTACTAAGGAGTTACACAAGCAGCCAATGCAGGGCAATTATGGTGCCACTGTAGCTTATCTATGAAAGGATAGCTAAATAAGCCAAAAATAACTCTCTGTTATTGGCAAAAGAGGCTTTCTCACAAAATATAAGCCTATATGTTGTCATCCAGCATGTGGTGTGTGAGAGGCCTTGGTGCCAGGCACTGCAGGCTGGTCCAGGCAGTGCTTGGCTCCCGACAAGAACAGACAGACCTCAGGATCAAAGGTCCCAAGGGCTCATTTCTCCAGCAGGGCAGCTAGTGTGCTTTAGGGGCTCTGGACCACAGAGTGTACAGCAGTGGTTCACCCTGGCCAGGAGTAAATGGAGTCTCAGACAGTCATGGTGAAGGAATGGTGAGGGGATTATCCTGTGGACTATGGACGGGGGATAACTTCTAGGTATGACTAGAAGTCATTTGATGGAGCCTAGCATCTCTTCAGCATACAGCAGAGTACTTCCATGAATTCTCTGTGTTTAAAAAAATCTGGCCTGTAATCTTCCCTAATGGCTATGTGTAGCTCCTTACAAGATCCAGGGATTACCAAATCAGGTGGTGTGAGAACCCCTGCTGAAAAAAGGGAGTCTGCCTTCATGGACCAAGTACAAAAGGGTTAACTGGAGAAGTCAGACTTCAACCTTGTTCAGCAGAGTCCCACAACATGTGAAATTTTTTAGTAGTAGAACAATATATTTAGATTTTAAAGATAGATGATTAAACAGTATATAATACTCAGAACTGAACATAGCTCATCATTAAATGTATTTTGCTGTACATAGAGTTGATAAGTACACATCAGTATGAAAAATTATCTTTAATATGTTCAAAGTGAAGCAGAAAGGTATTAAAAGGTCTCAACATTTTATTCAACTACCTGGTTTTATTTCAGCAAAAGTCTCTCTAACTTCTTATCTAAAATATAAATTTCACAACAAAACTGCCTGGGCCACCTTTTAATGGCACATATATCAAAATCTATCTTTTTCTTTACACGAGGAAATATTACCTGATATGTTAGTGTAACAGAGCTGTTTCAAAGCATGGAGGATGGCACTGAATAGGTACATGCTCTCTGACTTATAAGGATAGATTCAAAGAACCTTTTAGTATATCCTCTCTAGGGCGTCATGTCTAACATAGGGCTTGAAATATTAGTAAAGATAGAATCATACTTAACTGAAAATCAAGTAATGCAGTGAAAAAAACTTTCCCTATAACCTGAAAAAGAGGAATGAAATATGGGTAGCTGTAGTATAGGACAAATGAAGTTAGAGAAATCTTTCATCAGAGGAACTGAAAGTCTCTTTGAAAGAGAACAGCCTAAAAGAACAATGTACTAATCTTGACCCAGTGACAGAGCTTTAGTCTCAGCCAAAGAAAGGACATTCTGAATGAAATGTGGAATCCAGCACTCAGATTAACCTGGATTTGGTTTCACATTGAAATCTTATGGAGCAAAGAAATATGGGTAAAGGAGCTTATAGGTAAAAGAAGGAGCTATTTCAATAGAATGTCATAACGAAGCACAAAAGAAAACTGAAAAGAGGATGGAGGAGACATTCTGTCTGGTCCTGTTCAACAGTGTATCACTATGGCAACAGTGCATGGATCCCAGTACTGCCACTATGAGAAATAATGGAAACACGAGCCCCAGTGGAAGCCAACGGAGAGAGAGGCACTGCTGGATGAGATGGCCTTTATGAGCTTTAGCATGAAGATGATTTACTTGGCGCAAGGTCTAGCTAAAAGTAGAGAAGAGAAAAAAGCGTTAGGAGAGGTCGAGTGATAGCTTACAGAAGAGCACATGAAATGTATTCCTAGGAGTCTTCAGAGCATACAGTAATATATTTTAATATTTATGTTCCTCCATTTGTAGGCACTATATAAAATGAAGAAAATCAAGTTAAAGGAAGTACAAAAGGTAATTAAAACTAAGCAAATGGGCCAGGTCTAATATTCTACATTTGAAAGTATGCCAACTGCAACAGCCATAATCATAAAAATCAAACTTCTGAAGCATATCCCATAAATACAAAATGATAATCAGCAGGATTCAAATTGTACTATGGTAAGAAAATGTATGAATCAGAATATTTAGTTTGAAGTACATATCTGATTCTCATTTTGTGGGAGGCAACAATGCTAATAGTGAACTCAGGGCTCACCTGTGTTAAGCACTACTTCTGAGAATAGTTCTAGCCTTCACAATACTTATGAAAACAGATTAAGGCTTATTAATAAGAGTTGCCTACAAGGAAATTTTTTAAGTTTAAAAAATCAACTTTGCTGATACTTAATCAATATGATTATAGCATAGTGTGTATACTATTCTGTCTTTGGTTTTTTGTTTTGTTTTTTTTGGGGGGGTCAGGGTGTCTTTTTAAAATACTTTTTATTTAATATATTTTTATTTTTACATATGCATTTCTATTATTACAGATATGTACTATAAACTACCTATAGCAAAAAGAACCATGACACAATCAGGAATTATATAAAACATCTATTTAGACCTAAAAACATCTTAGCACCTATACAACTATTTTGTTTTTCAATAAGTGTACATTTTGAGCTTAATTCACATTCTCTACTGCATCAGCGGGTTTTTTTCTGTCATATTACTGTACAATATTTTGTGATGGGAACAAATTATAAAGTGCGTGTTCATTATCTATCAGTTTATTGTTGAAGTACATTTTTCTTACATAAGCAACAGACAAATTTAAACTTCATTTCATTGTCACACTTACTATTGCTAGTATTGAATTACACAGCCAGTATTAGCTGGAACACAGATGCGGATTTGGTTTACCAAAAAAATGTAATACATTGCATGATAGAATGCAAATGCCCTCTCTTTCCCTGCCTTCCCTAGCTCCCAGTTCATGACCTGCTCCCTCTCTCTCTTTCCCTCATTCCTTTTTTTTTTTTTTTTTTAATTTCCCTCTTCAGTTTGATATTGCATAGTGATTTATTTTGAATTGGAATATTCCATCCAGGAGAAACTTCCTCAAGACTGGGGTAGGAAAGAAAACAGAAAATACCAAGTTCTAGACTGTAATTAACTCACACATTTCAGGAAGGTCCTGAATTTAAAAGTACCCACCTCACAGTCATCTAAGGACTAATAATTGCTGGGAAAAGAAGTCTCTGACCAACCAAAGTGTCTTCACAATGATCAGTGAGCTGCAAGGATGAAACTTTTGTGACTTGTCACTCGTTCTGGGTTGTTCTTGTAAGTGATGATACTGTTTTTGTGTCAATGCATACTTCTATAATCAACTCCAATAAACTCAATGGTTAGCTGAGTTGACTTTGGGGGAATCACTACTTTGGTCTGTCATCAGTGCCCTGTCAGAGGTAACTGGATTTTTGTTCAAGGATTTTAAGAAAAAAACCACAGAGTACATTTAGGGACATAGCATAACTTTAAGGGAAAGATATAAAATTACCTAGTATGCATTTGAATGGCCACATTAGGCCACACACTGCTGCACATAAGCAGGCTCAGGAGGGCACACTCTGCTGCTCATAAAAGGCCACTGTAGTTCACACACTGCTGAAGGAAGGTTTTCACTGAATTCCATCATTTTCTCTAGTTGTGTTTTATATTTAAAAAACTATTTAAAAAAGCATATGCCTGGGGCTGGAGAGTTGGCTCAGAGGTGAAGAGCACTGGCTATTCTTTCAGGTCCTGAGTTCAATTCCCAACAACCACGTGGTGGCTCAAAATCATCTATAATAAGATTTGATGCCTTCTTCTGTTATACAGTCATACATGCAAATAGAGCACTCATATACATAAACAAATCTTTAAAAATTTAAAGATTAAAAAATAAAGATGATATGGACTCAAAATGAGCAGGATTCAGAAATTTATGGATTATGGAGCTCATGCTAGAAACTCTTTAAGTCAGAATATCTTCTCTTATAGACATGATTTTACTTATTATATGATATCATTAAATTGCCTTGCTGGGAGATGCCACACCATGAACAAGAGCCACTTACTATTATAAGATCTGGATGGCATGGTGGTCTGACTTCCTGTTTATTCACGAACTACCATTTCCTCCCTTTTGTTTGGAGGACACTTAGTGAGTCAATTCTATGGAAGTAAGTCTTTCTCTCACTGTCCTTACTCTGTCTTGCCATTCTTCTAAGCAATAAGCAGAAGATGAATCTTACATGTAATCTATCACAGCCTTTAAGCAGACCTTTCCAGGTCCAGTTAGACATGACATGATCAAATTTAGTACCCTTGCCATGACACTTCAGACTTGCTGGAGACGAATGCAAAAACATACGCCTGAACCACTCACAGATGTGTTGTTCTTAAAGTCTCTTGGCTAATAAACCCTAGACTTTGTAGCTAAATACTGAGATTACTCTTGTGAGGAGACAATTAGCAGAAGGCCTCCCCTTGAAAAGAGCATTGTAAATATTAGAGAAAAGTGAGACAGAAACTTATTTTAATGATTGTAATCATCATCATCATCATTATTGTGTGTACACGACGTGTGGGGGATAGTGGTGGTGGCAAGTAAAACACAGGTTTCAAGATCAGAAGACAAGTATGTAAAGTCCATTTTCTCCTTACATTTTTATCTGAGGGTTCTGGGTGTGAAACTCAGGTTGCCAGGATTGTCAGGCAAGTGTCTGTACCAACTGACAATCTTGCCAGAATCCAGGGAAAAAAACCTTCTTATTCCCCACGCTCAGCTCCCCAGGAATAGAGAGGTTCGATAGCCACAGGAAATGCTTTCATGGGAAGGAGGTCTGATTGAATGGAAAGTACACAACCAAGACCAAGGAAGACACTCAAATCTGTGAAGAAAAAAATGAGCCAGATGGTGTGTCCTATTCCAATGTGCTCCTGGGGACACTAAACTGCTATTCTCAAATTATTAGGGAAAAGTTTAAAAGTCTGCTTTTCTTCCCTCTGAAAATAATGCAATGGAAGAAACTGATTTTTTGTTTGTTTGTTTGTTTGAAAAATGTACTTGTATGAGAAAGTGAAACAGAACAAAAAATTTGCAACATCTTTAAGGAAAAGGATTTGACCTCAATTATGGGTAATAGACAAGTCAATAGATGAGACTCATTGTATCTCGGTATATTTGTTGCCAGAATACACACTTACAATGGCCAGTGGACCAAATCTGAAGATCACAGGCTTGTGCTATGAGCAGGACTTTCCATAATATCATGAGATAAAGATCTCCCACAGTAAAGATTATGATCTAGATGGTTTGTATAGGGCCTGAGATGCTAACATTTTTTTTTCTTTTGAAAGATGTAGGAGAGATCTCACTTTGTAGTCCTAACTGGACTGAATTTACCATGTAGATTAGGCTAGTCTGGAATTCACAGATATCCAAGTACAAAGATTGTAGGTATGTATCACTATACTTAGCATGAGAGGGATGCTGCAACTCTAAAAAGACCATATGTTGGTGATTTCCATGTTCTGACTATGAACTATGATTTCAAAAATATATAAAATAATGTTGCTCTTGTATAAGCCTGTGAATAAGTAAATGATCATCTGAGTGGACATCACAGTGGAAATTCCTGTAATAAAAGCTGTGAAGACTTATTTTGCTTCTGTAATACTCTGGGTGTAAAAGAAATAAACACTGAACATTCCTTGCTTGACTATTAGGATAAAGAGGCATTCACTGTATACTCGCAGGCTCATTATCCCTACACCATCAAGCTGAATTGACAAGAGAACAGTGTTTTTTGAGGTTACCAAGTGTGAAACATTTCATATCAATATGGAGATTAATATTCTTAGAATTTTGGCAGATAAATATCACTTTGGAACTCAGGCCAAAGAGATGTTAATGAACTACTTTCAGATGAAGAGAAAACCTTGAAGTAAAATCTACATTCCTATGAAAAATGGCATTCAAACTTATTTTAACCTTGACAAGGTCTCATTTTTTTCTCTCCTTATTGCAGAGACAAATTATATTCATAAAACAATTACAGGAATTTGTACCTTCCCCAAAATCGTGCTCATTCTTTCCACAGAAACTATTTATTTCTCCTTACCATTATAAGGAGAAATTTAAAACAAAAATTGCTGGCATACAGAAAAATGAAGTTATTGTTGGAAAATTAAGCATTGAGATCCTTTCTTTCTAAATAGAGTAAACTCCAATCTGAGCATTCTTTCCGTTTCACTCTCTTGCCTTATTCACATAGGCATCCCACCCAAAGCAGTTGCAGTCTAGGTTAAATACACCTTAGCAAGAGAGTTATGTAATATTTTATTGTAATTAAAAGGAGATTACCACAAGTTTTAAGAAGACATTTATTCTCCATTTCATTTAAAAACAAGTAAAGGAGAATTGTGACTGCATATGTCTCAAGAACAGAGAAGATGTAATTTCTGCAGTATTTTAATAAGCACACCCAACACTCTTGACATTTCAATCTTCAATCACCTATATTCTAAAGGACACACACCTGTGTAATCAGTATATCAAATCAGTGTAAATACAAATGAGAAACTCAACACAGCAGCCATAATGTACCGTTAGTGAGTTTTAAGAGAAGTCATGTCCTTTGACATATGACCATGAGAGGCAGAAAGGCTTTCAATAGATTGCTATGCTCCTTAAAGACTCTGGTACATTGTTGGAGTTTTGTAGCTGGCAGTTTAATGAGAATGAATGGCTTGCAATATCTGGGTCTGACCCAGTTAGTCCTTCTCCCCACCACCAAGTGGGAGACTGGTTTCCAGGTACAAAGTCACACTCTCGCTGCAATTATTGTGCCAAATGAGGCATCGCGAGGTAATTACCAGTTCAAAGGTGTGTAGTAAGGGCAGCTGGTGACAAAATATTTGACATGTTTGTCCTAAAGTATAGACACATATTTCAGATTCTTTGGCTGGGTACTGAATGAAATGAAAAATACCACTTCTTTAGAGAACCATTTGCACTTGAAAGTTGTAGAATGGATCAAAGTTTACTTTCATCCTTGAAGATGTGAAGGGAAGTCAACTTAGTTATTGAAATGGATACTATTACTGGAGACAATAAGATTATGTAAGACTCAGAATATAAATAACCTCTTTGCTTATATTTTATGGTTCTTGACCTACGTGATAACAAAAATGAGGCTTAGATCAAATAAAAACACCCATGAACATGGTACTGCCTCTATAGGAATCTATACCACTGTATTATTATCTAGGCAGCTAATTTAAGCAGTACTTTTTAACATTAATTGCTAATTAAAGAAAATTAATAGTGTAAAATTTCTTAAAGGTTAAGGTGAACAAAAAATATAACAAGGCAATTTATAGCTAATCACATATATTTTCATATTTTTTCCAATAACCATTACTTGCAATTAAGACGAAAGATCCATGACAACTGGCCGACAGCTGGTAAACAATCTTACCTCTAAATCTTGGCAAGGCAAAGCAAATCCACCCAGAGTCCTTCAGGAGTACCTGCACCCTTCCCAGTGGGCTCACCAAACAAGCTATAGCCCACGGAAAGTCATTCTACTACACTGCACAATTGTGTCTGTGTCTTAAGTACATTTTCCTCACATCGTTCAGTGGTGGTGGGACTTTTATTTAATGTCTGGCTGTCATTATCCATTTCTGTAACAAATTAAAGTGTAATAGAGTGCACGTGTTGGTGATGTGCATTGGCAGTTTTCTAAACGACACTCTAAAATGAGTTTTGTAAAACTTTCCACCAGCTACAGCTACTTTATTGATATATACTTTATAGTAGAGTATCTTATTGGAAATTGCAGGTGAGAATTTCTTAAAACTTACCAATAGAAGTATAAAATCTAGTAACATAGAAAAAGTCCTATAGTGGTCCAGTGTATGTTAATCAAAGACCTCACCATACCTACAATAGCTAAGGGTATATTGCTTAAGACTGTATCACACATGCACTAGTCAAGCACATGTTGATTAAGACTACAATGCAAATATAATAATTCAGAGTAGACAAAATACTATACCACACATTCAATAGTATAGTATATATTAGTTAAAGACTAATATATTCCAGCATGTGTTAAGACTACATCATAAATGCAATAACCCAGTAGGTTGAAACTACATCATACATGCAACAGTCAGTTTATCTTCATTAACTATTACCCATATGTCCAACAGTTCATTAAGGATGATATAACTAATTATAGTTCATTAAGACTACAAATTGAAGCCTAGAAATTAATATCATCTTTATCACTGATTAAAATTATTATTGATATATTTAAGAATTTTATTTCCTCTAAAAAACTATTACTTCTAATATTCAATAATCAAACGTATTCATATGTTTATTCTTATTTGTGATAACTTCATCTCTAAGGATACCTTAGTGAGGAAAACAGGGTGCTGTTGTACAGGTGAAACATTTGAAAGCATTCTAAAACTGATAACTTTCTCCAGGTTCTAATAAGCAGTGGAGTTGGAATTGAACTCTGAAATTTAAATAGACTCCTTCTGATAATGGTTTCCATTAACACTATTGAAAACAGTGACACTTCTCATTTTATAGAACTTACACTGAACATGAATGCTAATAAGTGGTGCTCTCAAAAACCATTATGTTCATGTGTAAGGCCCATGCATAATGTTATGCCTCCACACATGTGATATTTCGCTAGTTCTCACTTACTGTGCCCTGAAACAGACAAGTTGTAGACTCGGTCTTTATATTTTGGCAATTACCAATATAACTTTTGGTTGTAAACAACCTATTTTATACTAATAATCAGAAAGTGAATTTTAAGGGCAACAGTTAATAAAGACAAAAAGCATAAGTGCTGTAGATGTAGTCTCATTCTTAAATGTTCTCATAATTTAATAATGTCACTAATTATTTTATTAATAAAATGAGCATTGTCTAATCATTTGACACCAAACTGAATGCAATGTTACACATCATGGAGGAGTCAAGATGGAACAAGGGAAAAAGCTAGTAGTGAAGAAGGAACAATAATGGAAGGACCTTTAAAAGAAAATATGTTCATGGTAAGAGCTCCACTGCACAGTACAGTTGGGTATCTTTTTATAGCACCTGCAATTCTTACTTGTCACATTTGGCTACAAGAAGGAACACACTTGACCCTGTGCAGCATATGACTGCACATACCACGTCCCCAGTACTGTCTTGTATTTCCTCAAGGAAACCAAATCAAACCAGAAAATGCAGGTATTTCCTTTACAGACCAGCTACAAGCAGACTGGAAACTTGACTATGTTTGTGACCATTGTAAAATGGTTCTCTCTAGAGTCTTTTGGTATTAGATATATATCAAGTGAAACACAAAGAGTTACTGGGGAAATGCATTATTATCAAGAGAAAAATAGTAATAATCACATGAAAAGGCTCTGAGAGAGCATTATTTCACAGAATTTTATGTATCTCTGTTTTTAAGCACATGTTCATATACATTTGTTTCCCTATATCTTATAAGATGTTATAATGTTGCTAAAATTAGTTTGTCAGAAATAAATGTCTTAAAAGGTATGCTCTGAATAAGTATACTTTGAACACTGTCAAGGTTTCAATTAAATGAATTTTTCTAAATTGATGTAATGATTCATTATTTGACTACAAAAGTTTTAAAAGACTGTTATTTCATTAATTTGGAATATAAACTAAGAGAAATTGAAAACTGGAATTGGACTATAATTAGCATTCCTCTGAAAATAATCCATTGTTTGAATTTTTTTTAATATTTTTTTCTTTTTTTTTATTAATTTATTCTTTTTTTATTAATTTATTCTTGTTACATCTCAATGTTTATCCCATCCCTTGTATCCTCCCATTCCTCCCCCCCCCCATTTTCCCATTATTCCCCTCCCCTATGACTGTTCCTGAGGGGGATTACGTCCCCCTATATATTCTCATAGGGTATCAAGTCTCTTCTTGGCTACTTGCTGTCCTTCCTCTGAGTGCCACCAGGTCTCCCCCTCCAGGGGACATGGTCAAATGAAATTTTTTAAGAAGTTAAAAGAGCTTGTTTTCAATTACAAAATAGTTTTATTTAAATAATTCTGTACAATAGCAATGAGTTTAATAATATAACTTAAATGGTAACAAAGGTTTCATCTACATCTGCTCCAAATCCCTGGGTACAAGAAACCCCATTGTAATAAGAAAATTAAAGTTATATTTCAGAATTAATGGAAATTATTTAAGTGTTTAGTCTCACATCATTTACAGCTAGCACATAAGCAAGAGGTATTTTGTTTTTGGCTTTTTTTTTTTTTTTTCTAGTAAGAACGCTTGCAGTTTAGATTAAGAATGTAACATGACATTAATAGACTAGTGAGTCTTTCTAGGTGGGCTTGCTTTCATGGTGTGTTGATTCTCTGAACAAATTTAGAGTTCTTCCTGTGAAAATCAGAACAGCTAATGCATTCCTGATGGCTGTCTGTGACGTCACATATAGGCAGTTGCTGCTCTCATCAAATCTCCTAGCAAGACTCATAAGAAGCTAAGATTGTTTTATCAGACAACTTCACCATGGATGTAATGACCTAAAAACCACAGACTGAAATAGAGCTGTCAAAATTCTGAAATGTTTATAACACATGAACATCCAATGTCTGTAGCTTAAAAGTATCAAGTTCATATTTTAAGCCATTCTTATTCATCTTAAAAAATATCCCATATTTGAAGTTATGATATATAGATTTGGCATACATATAATTCATTTTGAAACTACTAGCTCATTGACCTGATACCATAATTTAAAGCAAAAACAAACAAACAAACAATTAACAAAAAAAAAAAACTCTGTTCATGATTTCTGCTTAGAATGTGTAATAACACTTCAGTGGCAAGTACAGCAAAATGATAGGTATAGATTATAGACTAAATCAAGTAAAATTAAAAATCTATGACTGTTTACAAAATGGTGATTTCTTTTCTGAAAAAGTGTTAAGTTTCATGTTTGCCATTAAACACTGGGGAGACAGAGACAGGAACGTCTCAAATCTGCAGCCAGTATGGACCAAATAGTGACTTTAGACATCAAAACAAGATAAAGCAAAACAAAGCCACATAAAGTTACTACAGACATACTAGAAAATCGTTTCAGCTAGGAAAAAACTATGATAAAGAGCTTTTTGAAAATTTTGTTCTTTGTTTTTTGTGGGTATTTTTGTTTTTGAGACAGGGTCTCTCTATGTAGTCCTGGCTGTCCTAGAATTCTCTGTGTAGACCAGGCTGGCCTTGAACTCTGAGATCTATCAGTCTCTGCTTCCCAACTGCTGGAATTAAAGGTGTGTATATTATTATATAGTATTCAAGTGGGGTTTCTTTCATGTTGTAGGACCTAACAAGCTTCATGTTCAGCACCATATTCAAGACAGAGTGGGTGAGCATCTCAAAGCCCTATTTCATTCTAGAGACCACATAAACAGGGTATGGTAGCTCATACCTAAAATCTTGGCATCAGGGAGACCAGGAAACTATCCAAAGTTTGAGGTCATTCTTGGTAACATGAGTTCAAGGCCAACTGGGGTTACACGAGATTCTGTCCGACAGAAGCAAAAGAGGCACTAATATAACATCTGCTCACAAGAGTATGATTCTTGGATAGGGAAAACACGGAGAGAGGGGACTATGAATTAGATATAAAGTAAATAATTCAGCAGCAGCAGCAGCATAATAGTAGTAATAGTAGAAGAAGAAGAAAATGGTGATTCAAAAATAATAATAACATGAAATTCTTTTGGGCAACCACTATCAAGGGATCTTCTCTAGAGTCACTGATTTAGTTTTTTTGTGTTACACACACACATGCTTATGCATGCATTGTTATATATATGTATAAGACATATGTATATATGTATTGTTTTATAGTTATATTCAAATTGTACACCAAAAATAGCTACGAAAATAAATTATTACAAATTTTACAAATAATAAGACAAATAAACATCACTTTGCCTATAATCAGCTAGATATGACCACTGAATTAGGTTATACAAGACTGAAGGGAAAGTTCCTTGTAGACAAATCAGGATTCGAAATTTATTCCAGAGGCTACCTCTATTTGGTCCTGGAGATGAAGAGCATCCTCTAGGTGATGAATGAGCATCAAGGTAGCATATGACTACATCACTGAATGACCATGTAAATAATGTCATCACATAAGGTTGATCCTTCGTCTTAGGAATGATGTGCAACAAAAATAATTCTATCTTATTTCAGATACCTCTTCTGTGATTCATGGCTACAGGAGTTTTATCTATAGTCTAGTGTGTAAAATGTTGAATTATAAACGGTGAAATACTTATGTTTCTACTGCTTGAATTTTGTAAGTTTAGCACATGATTTGATAAGACTTTAAATGTATTTTATATGAAAATTATGAGGTGATTTGAAGTACAATCTCCAAATCATGGAGTTGGCTTTAGAATTATGATAAAAAAAAATAACCAAATAACCAAGGAATGACTGGTTGCCAACACAAGCATTTTTACTATTTACTTCAAAGTTTAGTCAATAATCTTGCATAAATCTTCAAAATATTCTACTTTTCATCTGTTTGCTACAAAATTGAGAAATCCAAAACTATAAAACAAACTAAGATAATTAAGATATTCTTCATGGACAGAGTAAAAGAGGATTCTATCATCTATGTTAATTATATTATGTTTTCATTAAGACCAAAACAGGTAAATTTTTTTCTCTTTTAATCAGAATTCCATCATACTCTTCCTTTTCTCTGGACAACAGATCAATTTTTTAAAAAATATTTATTTATTATGTATATAGTGTTCTGCCTGCCTGTATACCCATACAGCAGAAGAGGGCACTAGATCTCATTATATATGGTTGTGAGCCACCCTGTGGTTACTGGGAACTGAACCAGGGACCTTTGGAAGAGCAGCCAGTGCTCTCAAACTCTGAGCCATCTCTCTATCCCCCAACAGATCAATTTTAACAATCATTAATGTTAACAACTTATTTCAATAATAGGCTCTCCTGTGATTGTGAATTATTTGGACCATATTTCACTGGATGCAGTATCAACATTTCCATTGCATTGAATCATATTTTACTTGTAGCATGAATTAAGAGTCCCAACAACATCATCAATGGCCACTTATAATATGAAGTTGGAGGGCTAGGAATATGGCTAAGTGGTAAAATGAACACTTGTTTATCATGCACGAGGCTCTTAGTTATGTACCATGATCACACAAACTTTAACATAGTAAATAAAATATAAAGCTGTGACTACTTGGCTTAATAAATCATATCATTTTTAAATTGACCATCTTAGAGCTCCATATTTCAGCTGGATGAAGGTGAATGCTTGCAATTCCAGCATAGGAGAGGCAAAAGGAGAAAGATGATATTTTCAAATCCAGCCTAAAATTCATAATAAAAATTTCCTCAAGAAACTCAAGAGTTGGGTATAAATGAGTAAAGAATAAAGAGCGCGCATGCACACACACACACACACACACACACACACACACACACACACACACTAGCAATACAGATGAGAAAAATTGTCAAGTTTACAAAAGCTGGTCAAATGCTTTGTAAATTCAAAAATTTTACCAAAGTTCCTACTATGAAAGCTACATTAAAATAGAATCACTTCATATACTACTTTCCTTTTGTATTACAACATTGTCTTCAAGACTGATTTTGTGCTATACAGTATGCGCCACAGCCTGGAAAGGGCACCCAAATGCGTAAGATTGATGAGAATAACAAGACACATGTCACACTCAACAGATGTTACAGTCACATCCCCAGCAACAAAAACCTGGAGCTCAGCCAAATTGTGAGAAGGAAAGCATGTGTCTATAGAGGCTATGCTCCAGTAAGGAACTTGGACAGACCCAGGATGGCAAGCCAAAAGAGGCTGACCATTTCAGGATTGGCAAGGGGAAACACAATGTAACATTTTGTGTGATATCATTACTTTGTATGGCAGCCTTTGGCTGCTGCTGGGGATAAGCGGAAAGCTCTTCAATTTGTTATGCAGAAATAATACAGCAGTACAGTCAGTGGTTTGTCCTGAGGAAAGCCACAAAAAGAAAAGGTTCCACAAAGGGTGGATACAATGATAAATAAGTCATCAACTGGAAAAAACACTGAGCCAAGTCACTCCTAAATCAGATTCACAATTACTATCTGAATGACACATATATTTAACTATGATATTGCCTTTCCAAACAGAAATGGGGCAATTAGAAATTGTCATTATTCATGTCATCATTTTTATTATAATTTCCATAAATTATTTATGCCCATTTCAACGTCTTTATATATGATTTTATAAAATTCTACTGAGAAAAGTACAAGAGATAAAAAACTATATAAATGCATATACAGAAATTTCCTGTTTGTCAGGACCTACCTTGCACATGCAAAAAAAATTATGTCTTAAGCATAATCACACAGCAGAAATAATAGAGAAAATAAGGTAGAAGAAACAAAATATGAAGTGGATGTCCATATAAAACTTTGTAAACCAAGGCCTATATGAAATGAGTTGATAAAAAATAAGGGAACATCCACAGAGCAATATCTCTTTCAAGTACCTCTCTGATGGTCTCATGCTGAAGAGCTAAAAAGAATGTGGGTATTGCCACTACTTTGTCAAGACTCTCTTGAAGTAGCTATTTTTTTAATAGAACTGAACTTCCTAAGAGACCTAATGCAAGATACCACTTACTGTATATCTTAAATATTTAAATAATATTGTTTACAATATATATAAAACACTTAACATGGCTTCTTCTTTTAAGGAACAAAAAAAGAAAGGATTTCTGAAGATTATGTATTTTTTCTTTGTAAATAGGAAAGAAAATTATTCACCTTACAGCTGACATTCTATATATTCTAGGGCTTTTCCTTTTCACCTTTCCCCATGCATCCTATGTCAGGTTCCTCAATGGTAGGAGGCCAAAACTAGGTCATAGCTAGCTAGCAGTTATAGCAAAATCTGTAGTGGACAACTGTGCATCATGAAGTTCCCCAGGCATGTCACATTTTCTACACCTCAACTCTCAGTTCATCACTGATTTCCTAACAAGAAATCAGAAAACCCTAGGGGGAAAGGAGCTGAGTCACAGTAAAGCTAATTCAGTTATTCTGTTCACTATTTATCTCTTATGCCTAAAAGGTGCATTTGAGGCTCTTGAAATGAGTCACAAATACTATAAATTCCCATTTTATGTTTAGTTTTAAAGTATGATTCTTAAAAATTTTTACATTGCCTCTAATGTACGGGAAGAGGCATTTTATGTGCCATTTACTATCATAGTGTTTTAGTTACAAACTTGACAAGTGGCTGCTGAGGACAAAAGAAATGTTGATGCAGCACATTAAGAAAGAGCATGACTGATTTTTTTTATTGAGATTTCAAATATCAGAAATACCATTTTTAAGGAGTAGCTTTACTATTTCTTTTGTCCCTTCAATAATATTACACCAAATTTTCATTTACTAGAAAAGCAATAACTAATCACAGAATCTATTCAGCTTTTTAGATGGTTTACTGCAGAGTTACCATATACATACATACATACATTACATATATATAAACATTTAGCTATGAATAATGCTAGAATCTCTGTTGATCCCACTTTTGTGTCAGCTAAGTAATTGTATGAATAAGAGGAAACATAATGGAAATATATGAAAATAAAAGTACATTACTATCACAATCAAAGTAAAGACTGGAATAACACATGGAAATGAGAATATATAAATATAAGTAGATCAGACAAATAATTTTAAGTAAAGTGATCCTTTTATGACAAATTCTTTCCTTTCCTTTCCTTTGGGGTTCTCTGCTGCTTATGATAAACAGCCTCAGAATTGATTTTTATCTGCTGACTCTGTCACTCCTATATGAACTGTTCATGATTATGTAGTCATCTGAATAGTCACCAGCAGAACATGCTCCTAGACCCTAAGCTTCACAGCACAACAGTTCATCTTCCCTGACTTTGCATTTTGATTATGCCACAGTTGTGGTACAGAGTTAAAAGATAGATACTGTTGCTCGTAGTCAACAGTTGATGAGAATGGCAGTGCTTCTAAAGGATGTTTGTGCAGCATAGAATCTTTGGACAATAGGCAATAGATACCTGTGAGTATCTCTTGGTACTTTCTTCATTAGAAAGTAACATCACAAAAGCAGCACAAGTGCCATTCACTTTCTCTACTTTGAATATTCAGAACCTGTTAAATTGTGGCATTCCTCTTAATGACTAATACTTTAAACTGAGGAAATATTATTATAAATCTATAAAGTTGTGAACCAATAGGTCAATATAGCAATGGGATTTAAACTACAGGATCTCTAGGCAAGTTAATGGACAAGTTACTGAGCCTGTTTATGTTTAATTCTTTTAGATTTAATTTTTATATTTGTTTCTAATACATAACATACATAAGATAAATAAGATTATATATTTATCACTTGAAATAATGGCTTGTATATACTAAAAAGTCAGTAATATTAACTATTATTAATACATTTTATATGAAAATTTCTTCAAAGCCCATGGGAAGATATTGCTGGACCAAATGTCAAGAAACCAAGATAAAAATAATCTCATAGGTGGTTCTTTTTAAAAAGATTCATGGTGTCTTGGGTATTTTGTTTATTTTAATGAATGGAGGACAGGGTGGCATGTATACATGTGAGTGCATGTCCCTTCAGAATCATGAAAAGAATGTCAGGTTCCCTGGAGTAACGTGTGGTTGTGAGTACATCCATGCTATAAATTAACTCAGGTGTCTGGAAGAGCGGGAAGTGCTCCTAACTGAGTAGATGTTTCATCAGCCCAATATGGTAAGTGAGTTTAAAACCACCTGCAATTTGGGAGAATATAAACATTTATTTTTTAAAGAAATTATTTATATTTAAATTAATAAGAAAGGGGATCTAAGGTACTGATAAATGAGGTGTAAATGAACAATAAAAAAGCCAATATATTTCTATTTTAAGTTTATAATAGAGCAACCGCTTTGTACTCTAAGAACATTGTTGGAGCTCTCTATGTCTGAAATGTACCAGGTCCCATGAGGGACACAGAAATGGTGAGAGTTGGTTATTTGAAACGAAATTAAGACTGGATATGAGCAATAATGAGAACAGTGATGTCTAGAATCTCCTCATGTATTATCTGGCTTCTCATATTGTTTCATCTATAGATTCAACAGATATTTCACATTGAAATATTATTGGGAATGATCTTTTCTCAGAAAAATTAGCTATACTGATAAGATCATTATAAAATTTCATACATACACATAATACACACATACTCTACCCTTACACACACACACAGACACACAGAAATACACACACACACACACAAACACACACACACTGAGAAAATCTCTAAAGATGCACTGGCCTACTTTAGAATCTACATTTTGTAATATAGCAAGCTTATAATGTCTTATTAAAGCTTGCAAGATACCACAGTGTCAGTATTACCCTGGAAAAAGACAGTCTTCCAGAAACTATATATATATATATGGATAGATAGATAGATAGATAGATAGATAGATAGATAGATAGATGTGTGTATATATATACATATGTATACATATATATGCACATATCTTCTAGCAGACAAAGAAAATGAGAGAATGAAGTACCAAATCTAATCATTTGAAACACAATTCTACTGTTCCCCACCCTAAACCCTGTTGTTTTCCACCACAAAAGTAAAAATGACAAGGGTGAGCTATGTCTTCTAGAGAAAAACATATGTTTCCTAGGAGAGAAAAAAATAGAGAACACAAACCACACAGAATAGAGACATCCATCACGAAAGCATACTCACATACTGCATTGAAAGAAAGGACACCTTGCAATAAGTAGCATCAGTAAATAGTAGTTGACAACTAATTGGATACAGGTATGCATGCAAAAACAACTAGTGAAAAAGAGGCCATAATTTTGAGAAAGAGGAAGAAAGAAAATGTGAGAAAAATACTATTATATTAGAATTTAAAAATAAAATATGAAAGAAAAGAAATACTAATTGAGTGTACTGTATATCACAATGTGAGCCATTAAATGAAGAGAAATATTCTCGGTTTTATGTTACATGTAATTAAGCTTCAAGACTTTTAACTATAATTTTTTAGGCTAACCCAACTTGCCATCAGGGCACTACTTTTCAAAAGTCGCTGGTAATAGTACTGAATAGTAGTACATTATTGTATTCTACATAAGAGCATCTAAGGAGAATACAAAGGGAAATATTTTGAAATTTGGTCAGGAATGTTCTCATGAATTCTACAAGAATTAAGCAGAATAATTTTTTCAATTGAGGATAGGTACCAATTGCAATTCATTTCAGAAACACAAATTTTACCTTATTCTTTCTTCCTTTGTGGTTTTTCACAAAGTACATATTACAAAGCCTCCTTTTAAGCTATATCACATTCACTTCAACGTCCACAGAATTTCTTCAGTGCCTCTGTTGTGTGTTAATAAAAAAAAAAATCCAAGACATTTCTGCCATTGTTATAATTGCAGCAAAAACAGGAATCCTGATTGTGGTTTGTACACTGTGATTTGAAAATGCAAGGGATTGATATGACTTTAAACTGCAGCATTGGCCTAGAGATTTGTTAGTGTTCTCTCTGCCATGTCAACAGGAAGGTAGAGCACTAAGTGCTCACCATGCTTGCTATATGGCTTCTCTTGATTTTGGAGAGTGTGACACACATGAGGAATTGACAATGGAGAAATTTGGCTTAGAAGATAAAGAAGGTTGCCAACAAATTAGAGTGGAAGACAAAAATGTTTTCCCTGCTAAATATGCAACACAGATTCCACCCTGCTTCTACAGGAGATGCCTCTGACTCAGGATAATAGAGCACAGTGGTCTGTAATAGAGAAGGTGTATACACTTTTACTAGAATAGGTGGTACATTGGGGAGATTTATTTTTCACTATGGAGTTGAATTTTTAAATGATTCAGATGAATTTTCTAAAACCATAGGTGAGTCATAACTTGACCAATCTTATATTGCTAGCATAATGGGTGTTGGACTTAGCAGTTTTTGACACATGGGAAAGCCATTGAATATCAGACTGTGAGTTCTGTTACTAAGTGTATTGTGTGTTTACAATGTGTCATTTTTGAATGCTGATCTTGACTCAACAGTATTAGATAAATTAGAGATAGAACAGGGGGTAATGGATACCCCAATGCTTAATGTATCTATGGTGCCTGAATCATTGTCTTGTCTTGATAATTATTCTAAAAGAAAATGTAGATAACTATTCTAAAGAAAAAATAAATATATCATGAAGTGATGAACTGCCTTTCTTTGTGTTCTGCATGGATACCTAAAGGCAAGGCCTATAATTGAAAATGTGCCACAATGCAAGTAAGAGAAAGCCTTCCCCATTAATCTGTGGGCTGAGTTTTAAAGTGAAAAAATACCTGTGATTTTTAAGAAGTATTTCTAGGAAGAAGAAAGGAGGAGACACTGTCTTTAAAGTAAAAGTAAGACATCTCTCCTCTCTTGTTCTTTCCTTTATCATTTTTTATATTTAAGCAGTGTCTGATCTATTTCAAGATCCCAGGTCACTGTATTCTGACAACATTAAAGGATGCTAGTGTTTGAGTGTGGTAAGAGTGTGTTTGTGTGTGTGTGTGTGCGCGCGCGCACGCGTGTGTATGCGCACACATGCACATTTTCTCCTTCAAAAAAAGTGGTGTAGATTAGTAGCTAAGCCAATTACAGGTATAAAACAGAAAACACTATTGCTTTTGGCTTTGGTGGCATTTTGGTGATGTTCTCCTTTTTCTGTTTGGTTTCATACTGTGATATTTTCTTGCATTGGTTACAGAATATAAAATATATGGTATTTGTTTGAAGTTGAAGTAAGCCATGCTCAGGACTTTTATTCTAAACTACTCAAACCAGTTATTCAAACAAAAGGATATTACAAATCTTAGGGTATATGCAAAGGAGACATATGCACAAAACACGTTCCTGGTTCTGTTCTCTGTTCATGCATCCATCAAACAAACCACCTTTTTAATACTAACTAGGTTGGTCAAATATAAGTTTGGATTGCTTTCTTAAAAGATGTTAATCGCTATTTTTAATACAGTGTCTATTAGTACATGTAAAAATGCTATTTAAGTACTTGTAAGGTTAAAGAGTTAGCTCAAATGTTCTCAAATTCTGTACTTGATTAAAACACTTTATTGCTTCTTTACACCTCTTCAAACAACTATGCAAGGCTTTCCAGACAAAATTATTTACACGTAAGCCATCTTAAACTCAAATGAAATGCATATTCAATTATAAATCTGGTCCATTACTTTCTTGGCATCTAGGATAAGTAAATGTATATTAGAGTACAGAGAATATGTTTTTTTTACTTCAACACACATTTGGCCTCGAGAACAATTGCTAGGGTGTTGAGAAAACATAAGAATTCATAAAATCAAGTTCTTGGGTGTTATTGTGTTTTATCTGATTGTAAATTAATCAAATGTAAATCAAATGTTACCTGAGAGTTTGAATCACTTCTTCATCTTTGATTATTGTATATACACTGGTAATTTCTGAGCACACTGTTTTCACTAAGTTCAAAGGTTAGATACATAAGACATTTGTAGTGAACACTGTGCTCAATCTCATGACATACTGTCCTGTGAAAACTTCCTGGAGGATGAACTGTATTTTTTTATATTAATGGATTGTTATCTGATAATTTCCTAGCAGTTGTGTAATGTGTTGGCCAAGTATGTATAACACAACACTAAGTACAATTGACTGGCACATAAAACCAGTTTGTAAATTGGGAAATTCATTCTGTATTTACATCTTTTCATACTTGAAGTCCTCAATGACTTCTTCAACATGTAAAGACTGAAAGAAGGTTTCTTGCTCTTTGTAGTTTTCACACACCATAACATTCATTTAGGGAAAAGGGAATATAAAATGTATTATCTAAATATAATATTGTAAAATAACAAATATACAGATGTAAAAAGAGAAAGTTGGAAGACCAAAGCCCCTAAGGGTTTTATCTTTTTTCTCTGTTTCCTGAAACTCTTTTCCTATTTGAATACAAACATACAAGTTCAGAGATAGTAATTCATGGAATATATTCTCAGTGGTAAGAGTGAAGGGTGTTTCAAAGAAACACAAAAAAAGTGCCTCCTCTCTTCTACAAGCTCCAGTCTAGTTCCCTGGAGCTACTGCAAGAAGCATCCAATGCCTGTTCAACATGGCTTCAGGACAATTAGCTTGGCCCTTTTGAAAACAAGATGCTTGCCTCTGACTCCTGTGTGGATTATTATACTGTCACAGTATAGTCTGACAATTTGTCAAATGTTAAACTCAATTACATCAAGTAATGCTGGATTTTTTAATAGTGTTTTAGTATTAGAATAATGTGAAACTACTAGCACTCTCCTAACTAGACAGATAGTTCCTAGTTACAGGGGCCAGGCTAACTGTCTGAGGTAACACATGAAATCCCAGGACCCTTATTCCTACTATATGTCTTCCCCTTAAAGATACTATGCAGGGTTTTTTTTAATATAATTCAGTTATCTGTCTTCATTCATTGCCTTTAATAACCCTGAGAAACTTGCTATGATTACAACTAACTTTTATGCTGCTGGTTGTATGAGTGAAATTGTGTTTGTTCCTTATTCATGCTCAGTGCTTGGATCTAATGAAATACAAGTGAACTGAAGTTAGTAGAAAATTTAAAAAACACACTTCAACATGTTAACAGATAAAGTGAAATGCTATTTAACTCAATAAAAAAATCTATTCATTTAATTTTCACTCTAACTTTTTAAATGGCACAATCAAGTATATGTATTATATTATTGGTGTGGCTTAAGTTTACTAGGCTCCCTTGTATAGGTGCATATCCAAAAAGACACTACCAAATTAAGGTATTTGCCTCACACAGCAGAAGAGTCCTAATGTTATTTGTTGTATTTACAGAGATAGATAGGCAGATATATATTTGATGGATCTGTGGATACATACATAGATAAGCAATGATTTTAATTATGCTACTTCACAAATAATAGTTTCCAGATTTTTCTTTAAAAAGAATAAATATGTAGGTTATTTTAAATGTGTAATGTGTACTGTAGGCCACCTGTTTTATGCATATACAGTCTTTCCAATGACCATACTCTGGAATAATAAAGTGTTAGAAAAGTAGAGTTGTTAAAAGTTACATTAAAGATATATCTGTAGCCAGAAAACAATTTGCATCAGTTGCAACCACAATTGTGGGGTTTACTATATTACTCATCCCTAAAGTGTTAAATATGTGTCCAGATCATCTGTGAGGACAATATTTTAGCTTCCCACTTCACTTTAACATCCCAAAGGAAAGTGTCATTGGTACTGGCATATTCTGCATACCCATATGCTTGGGTTCATGCACCCTACAAGCAATGCACGAAAGAAATACCATCACTTCACAGATGAAAGGCAAATTATTTTATCAGTAGTTTAGCATATCCATGCTAGACCTAATTAACACTGGTTTGCTTCCTAAATTAAGTATTTTAAGAAAATGATCCTCCTATCCAGAGCTTCATAAAAAACATGACCATGTGGGCTACAAAATCATCTTTATGTTGCTATAGTTACAGGAATTGACTTATAAATTCTATGTTGATATTAAGGGAAAGGAAGGTATATTTGCTTTCACCAACTGCAACTGTAAGCAAATGCAGGAACACAGCACTTTATTAGTAAAAATTCCTTTGGTAAGCACATGTCAGACAAATTAATCATTCATTCCCTGCAGACTGCTTATGTATTTCATCAGACCATTATCTGATCTGAATAACAAGAACAATTGCATAATAAAACATATTACTGCTGACACTAGCAACTTTATTCTTTCAACTTCAAAGTTGCAACTCCTGTATGACACACAAAGCTGGTGGCAAAAAGGTAACAATTTCATCACCCCAGCTAAACTTCACTTCTCTAGGGCTGTAGAAACAGTTACCAAGTATCTCTGTAGGCTTGACTAGAAACAGCTGTAATCTAGGATATCTTTTCTATATTATGGCATAATTATAACAGAGACAGAATGGGGGTCAGCTTATTATTAATGTTATTGATAAATCTCTGCTTTCAGAAATGAGACAGGTTGAACAATTCTCTTATATGTTCTGCAGAAATACATATCCAGTAAAATATATGTAATTGCATGTTTGGTTCTCTCTTAAGTGTGGCTGCTTACAGAAAATTATCTCTTTTCTTTTTTGAACATTTTTTCAAATGTCACATATCATCTTAGAGATGTGAAGTCACAAATGATAAAAGTCATGTAATATAACCCAAATTTGATCAACGAATGATCTCAGTTTAAATTATTTAAATTCATTTAAATCCAATAACAGAAATGACAACAGAGAGCAATAAAAGAAGATTTTTAAAAATTGAGTGAGAAATAAAGTGATATTCAAGAGAGAATGACACATTGTTCTAAAGTGATTCTCATCCATTATAACTTTGTGTCAACATAATAATCTTGTTCATTGTCCTGTGGCATGACTCTAAAACTTATGTCCCAAGACAATCAGAACCACCCACAAGAGGATGGCATGGTTCTACATGCTAGTTCCATTTTTAACCATTTTGCCTTTTTCATATTTTTAAAATCAATACCCAATAAAATTTTTACTTGTCTATATGATTATAAAGGTGGCAATATTTTAACTACAAGAGTGTCAACTAAATGGGAGAAATCCCATAAGCATTAATTGCTAACAAGTGATTCTTTTTTAAAATGTTAATTAGTTGTTATTCTCGGTCTTATTTGATAATTTTGCAAGGTTTTTTATTGGAAAAGCATGTTTTATGTTAAGAGAAAAAAACATAAGTTAAAGACAAATCATGTCGACTTTCTTTCCTAACCAGTATTTTACTCCAGTCTGTATTAGTGCCATTGTGTCAAAGAACTTTGTCTTTAAACCGGTCCGGTTGTTTCTAACCTGCAATTCGTACTGTACCTACTGTATATGTAACAGTGCAAGAAGAATTAGATTCAGAACCCATTTGGCAGTGATAAAGAGGGGAAAATGCTGAAACGTTATTGATTCTCTTCCCTTTTGTGCAAAACAAACTGACTCAACTATATTTTTCCTGACATAACATAAAGGTTTTATTTAGATATTACAACATATTGGCGAATGCTAGGCTACACATGTCTCTGATTCTTTTAAGGTACTGTTAACCCTTTCATGGAGAGAGGAAAGGTGCCCTACTTGTGTTCCCAGAAGAACTGCAGCCCTGACAGGGGATGGTAGTCCAAGAGAAATGCTACCTGCAAAAGTTTCTGATGCAGCGATATTCAGCCTTATGAGACACCTTAAACCTGTCAGGAGCTGATGAGCCTGTCACAGTTCATAACCAGCTGTGTCAGAGTCACAGCCTCAGCCCGCTCTCACACTGCATTTTTCACAGTTCCACTCCAAATTAACTTCACCGAATTCTCCACCTAGGCTTGTGCCAGGACTTCCTCCACACATAAACTGCTCACAGACATGAAGTCATCCGAACAGGATTTTTTTTTTTTTTTTTTTTTTGTAGTCTTGCAAACCATCTTTATTAACTTTCCCTTGACCCAATTAATGTTGCTAGTGCTCCTTAGAACTAAAAGATAAAGCAAGCAACCCACCGAAGTCAGCAAAGGGTGCAACTTGGGGGTGGCCCAGGGTTGAAGGTGACAGGAGGGAGAGGCAATGGGCTAGGAATCCTCAAGCCTTTTCTAGGTAACAGACCTTCAATCTTAGAACCAACCAGCATATTCACAAGCCAGGTCTTCCAGAAGCCCTCGAACAATAAGCCTTTAACAATCAGACTTGTGGGAAGGCTGCACATGCAGACACTCCTAAGTGATCTTCCACAAAGAAACACACACACACACACACACACACACACACAATGTTTAGGGAAGCACTTCTTAGGTAGGAATTACTCAAGTTATATAAGGCAAGTTCTTCCCTGATCAACCGAACCTGGAGGAAGCTTTCGGTAGACGCCTCACTTTAGAGAGAGCAAGAACAGAGAGCAGTTGTACTTACTAGGGCAGCCGCTCCACTCTCCTCGGGAACGGAGAGGAGTCTTCCTTCTCTTTCTGGCTGTCCAACCGAGAACTGTCTTTCTACTCCAGGGTCCAGGCTCAACTGCGGACAGAGAGAACGGCCGCAGCTGGCAGCGCTCGGCGGCGTCGGTGGGCTGCAGCGCTTTCGGCTTCTTTAAAAGTGGTATCTGCGTGTGCGAGGGCGGCGCGGGTCCCGCAGACGCCGAGGCGAGTGCCCGCAGGTGCGGTGGTGCGCACGGGCGGGGCGGGGCGGGCTGGGCGGCTGCGGCGGGAGCGCCGGGGAGGCTGAGGCTCGCGCTCCGCTTGCTCGCGCTCGCGCACAGGCGCTCGCACCCGGCCCCGCGCGCCGCCCGCGCTCACCTGCATTTCCTTAACGAGCCACTTGATGGCTGCGGCGGCGCGGCCGCGGCGGGCAGGACTGGCGGGGGGCGGCGAGCTGCTGAGACGACCGAGATCCAAACCCCGGTGGCCAGCCTTGCCACAACCGAGGGTTTGGCGAGGAGAGCACCTGCCGGGGTTATCCGATGTTGGGCAGCGTCGGGCCAGGTGCGCACTTCTGCAGGTGTCCCGGCAGCTCTGCTACAGGCTTCCTTGGAGGGAGGCTGGCGGTAAGGGGTGAGGAGTGGAGGTCTGAAAGGTAGGGGGACAGAGCTGTGCTTTGCAGTGTAGTCAGAGGATGGAGAAAGCATGAAAAAGAGAGAGACCGGCAGTTGTCTCAGGGATGTGCATCTGATGTTGGATGTAGTTTGCAGTTGGGACGCTGGGCAGTTTAGCGGGGCCTAAGGGAAAGAATGTGCTTAGGGAAGGCGCCTGTTATCCGGAAGAAAACCTGTGGAAGAGTTGCTGGGGAGCAGCCTCCATACTCCAGAGATTACTCCCACAGGTATATGAAGAAGATGATCCTTCACTGTCTCCTTGACACTCCAACACAGATCGTTTGTGCATCTCCCAGGATGCACTTCAGAGTTGGGGCCGGGAGAGAGGAACTTAACCCTCATCCTGGAGAAAGGTAGAGGCAGGTGGGAACTGGATCCACAAGGACAGAGTGGGCAGGATAGAATGAACGCTTTCTTAGCTTTTCTGTCATGTCTGATCAGAACATAACTATAGGTGACAAATGTCCCCTGCTAGACAGAGAGCACATCAGTCTGTTGGTGATTGAATAAACAGAAACTCAAATACCTATCACGTTGATAACAATACCAACCCAGACCATTGCAGATGTCGTGAATATTGTGGAGGAAAACAAATAGCTGTGAGCCACTTCCTCCCAAAAAGGCATAAAGCTTCATCAACATAAGTGACATGCTCCCAGGGTGTTCCTCTTTTTCCTTTCATGCCTGATTTAATTTCTGCTTAGTTTCTTTGTCTCTTCATTAGTGATCCATCCTCTTCCAGGCTCCCTACTCAGCCTCCCCAAAGCCACTGTGCTCACCAACCCAGAAAAGTTTCACAGGTACCGTCATTGTGTATGAAAACCGCTTTTGGAAATGTCGGTATGTAAGTAAAACAAGTGACACACACTGTATAAGAGCATGCGTGTGACATATTTAGGCAATTATACAGAGCACTTGCTTTTTCTTATGTGTTGTCCTTCCAAGATGGTGACTCATTTGCTCTCTCCCTCTCCCTGTCTCTCTCTCTCTCTCTCTCTCTCTCTCTCTCTCTCTCTCTCTCTCTCTCTCTCTCTCTCTCTCTCTCCCTCTCCCTCTCCCTCTCCTCCCTTCCCTCTCCCTCTCCCTCCCTCTTGGATGGCCCCCTCTCTCTCTCTCTCTCTCTCTCTCTCTCTCTCTCTCTCTCCCTCTCCCTCTCCCTCTCCCTCTCCCTCTCCCTCTCCCTCTCCCTCCCTCTCTGGATGGCTCTGGGTCTCCATTTTCTGTTCCTCTCTCCCTTTCCTTCTTCTCTGTTCCCCTTTCTAGCCTCCACTTTCCCCTCCCCCATCTCCTTTCCTCCTCCCAGCTTCTTCTCCACAGAAATACACCCCCCACTCAGTTCTGTCTCCGTTCCTTCCTGTTAGTGTTCAATAATGGTTTTACATAAACTTTCTTAAGCAGCCTCTGACTACCAACAGGGAGTTGGAGCTGATTGGTAAGAGGGATGCTGGGACTCAAGGATGCAGCTACGTTTCCTGTCATCACTAGCTCATTACATATGCTATTCTACTCCATGCCAAGTGGCAGGAAAAAAAAAAGATTTCCTCTCTGCTATCCATAATAATATCTTTATCTTCCCCTTGGAAACATAATTAATAATAAAAGAAATAATGCATCTTGAAACCATGGGCAGAGCAGATGGTTGTGGCCGTGGTGTTAGTCACCTTCTCTGCCGGTGCTGCCGACAGCGTGGCCACTTTTCCGTTTGTACTGCTGCTTCTATTGGGTTAAGCTAAGCATTTGGCCCTTTTACTGTGTACTCCTTCCATCTTTCCCCTGACAATAGTTTGTGTGTTTTAAATAAAGATTTCATTCTGCCAGCCCGCAGGAAGCTTTTAACAAGATGCAGCTGAGCGTGTCGATATCTTGCATCTTTCCACTGCTATAAAGGCTGTTCAGCTACTTGAAGCTCCTCACCACCTCAGACAAACACTGGCACCTTCCAGAGACAGTGTTCCCAGGATTGATTTACACTCACTGTTAAGACTATCCTTTGGTGCCCTCTGGAAGAACACGGGACATTGCAAGTAAAGGGAGAGTGGGTGTTGAAGTGAAGCCCTTTCCTGCCATATCCCACTGAAAGCACCATACGTGTTCATTGTGATAAGCTTTGTGGAATGATTCTGTTAGTGGTTTATTGTGTAGAAAATAAGATAAGAGGCTGGACTGAGGCTCTTAAGGTGACTGTGTCAAGTCTTGGGAGTTAAGGAAATTCATCTACCTACCTACTGCTCCACCTGGAATATTTACTAAGATTTATAACTCCAATGGAAAGGCAGGTTTATATGTCTTTATAGAGCTACTGCTGGATATTTTTTATAAAATTACTTAAACTGGCTGTCAATGAACCCTGTGTTAAAATAACCATAATGTGACATTGAAATCAATAAAACAGAAAAGATGAGAAAAGGTGAAAGAGCAGGGCCTGGGATATGAGTGTGCACAGGGATTACATTTATCTGACAGTCTTTCTTCATTTATTAACTATTAATTTTTCTTTTTGTATTTAAGCTTATAATTGGTTTGAATAGGGTGCTTTAAGTGGAAGAAATGGTTGGATTTACATTTAAATTTTAGATTTTGGAGTAAATACCACTTTCCAGCTTCAGTTTTAAAATTAGGCTTAGCTGGGCTACAGTAGCAAATCTCCAACAATGATTTCCTGTTTTAATATGTTCTTTAAATATTTTAATAGCATCACGAAGAAACTTCTTAATTATACAGCACTTTGTATTGTAGAATTTAGTAGAAGGGGAAAGAAAGCAAATAGCATCGTAGTTATAAATCTAGGAAGAGCAGCAAGCCTGTGGAAAGGATGTGTGAGCTGTAAGAGGGCACTCTGCATCTCCAGTGCACCCAGCCAGTCATTGACAGATTTCTTCTGTGGTTTATTTCCCTGCAGGTAGCCACATTGTAAAAATGGCTTTATTTATCTGGATCATTTCAAGAGAGAAACTGTATTTAAATAACTTTTCTAATAGTATATTTTATAATTGCTTTATGATTAATTGTTGTTGCTAATCTCTTACTGCTCCTAAATTCTAAACTATTAATTAAAGTTATATGTAATGTATAGTTAAAAATGCAGTACATATTGGGTTTGGTCGATGCTTTGGTTTTAGCATCTACAGGTCTATGGGGATTGTTAGTATTCACTTACAGATTGCCCTCCTTGTTTTTGCTTCAATCTAAGAAATAATATACTAAATTCATGTTTGGTTAACTACAGTTTTCTCTTTAATGCTATGCTGATTGGAAGAGACTGAAAATACAAACAATATTATGTTAATGATAGATCTGGAAATTGTGCACTTAATGAGTCTTCTTACTTGGGGGACAAAGGAAATTCTCCACTCCTCCAGATTCTGTTTTGTCACTGAGACCACAGTTCTGATTTGCCAAATACATTTAACTTGACATTTTAATATATGGTTTATCATCAAGAAAATTGTGAATAAATAAATTAATTAATAAAAAAAGGAAAGAAAATTACACAGGGATCCTTACCCTACAAGGAAAAATGACCCACCTATACAATCATCCAGGTGGAAAAGTCTTAATAAATAGGATTGTGTTTATCGTTGTCACAGTCTCAAGGTGTGTGTGAAGTAATACTATTAACTCTAATAAATTCAGGAATATATCTTTTGGCATATGTTAATTTTCTCATTGCTGCTCTGAATAGTCTTTATCCTTCCCTTTTCATTTCCAGGTGCAGATCAATAAGGAACACTTTCTGAGTCCTAAGAACGGGCAGCACTCCCATTTACCTTGTCCTGCTGGATTCTCTGTGTCAGTGGGAGAAAGGCCAGCCATTCTCTCATGTATTGTGTACCTTGTTCCTGGGTACTGGCTGTGTTTGCTTAGGAGTACAGTCTTTGCTTGAAACCACCATGCATGCACTTCCATTATCAAGTGTTCTTTTGCTGTTTCCTATGGCTGTGGCTGGAATTACGGCCCTTGGAAGCTATCATCCATTCACTTAACCCAGAAGCCTTTCTGGAAAAATATTCTTCATCTAAATTTAGTTTAGAATTACTACGATCTGGAGCTTCTTTTTCACCTATAATGCATAAAATAAATTTTAATTTTAAATACAAAGCCAAACAAAATAAATGCTTCCTAATTATTCTAAAGTTTAAGGAATATATCATCCACTGTGTATACAAGTCTCAAAAAATTACTCCACCTGAAAGTAACTGTAACACAATATTAGAAGGTACTTAACAGTGAAGCTAAGCTAATTTAATTGCCAACTGCATTGCACTCAGAGATGCCTAG
Source organism: Acomys russatus (assembly GCF_903995435.1). Classification (NCBI taxonomy): domain Eukaryota; kingdom Metazoa; phylum Chordata; class Mammalia; order Rodentia; family Muridae; genus Acomys; species Acomys russatus. The sequence goes on from NC_067138.1 coordinate 85,061,659, forward strand.
AGCTCCAGGAAAACATTATTTCAGGGTTTGTATGTAAGGTATTTCCAAATGAGGAATGTTCATCTTCACAGTAGATCAAGGAAGGAACACACTCGCCACTGTGGGTGGACAATAACCTAGTCAAGGCCTCAGTAGTAATAAAAGGCAAAGGTTTTGTGTGTCTCCTTGAACTAGAGAGGCATTTTTTCCTGTCCAGGGACAAAAGATCTTTACTATTTGGGCTTCAGCCTGTAGGTGTCAAGCCTTTGGGCTCTGGTAGGTTCTCTGGCCTCTACATGACTGGGTTAGCTTAGTCTTCTCTCATGGTACACTTTAAAGTCTTTCTTGGGCCTTCCTGGCCCCTATAATTGTAGAGTGGCCATGAGTTCTGTTTGGATTCTCTGTAGAACTCTGAATAGTACACAGAAGGTCTTTATCTAAAACATAAGATTATGTTGATGTTTTCTACAGAAATACCATGTGTCTCTACTATAAATGAGCTAAATGCATCAAAAAATTTTAAAATTCACTCATTGTCCTTAGCTGGTACCTTAGTTTGAGCAGGACCCCTGGTCCCAGATCTGCCCATCATAATGTTCTTCTTGTAGGTTTCTAGGACCCTCTGGATCCTTCTACTTCCCCATTCTCTCATGCTTCTCTCACCTAGAGTCCCAGTAGGATGTCCTCCCCTCTGTCCCACTTTCCTGATAATTGAAGACTTTCATAGGATATGCCCCTTTGGCTAGTATCCAGATATAAGTGAATATATAGGGGAAGGAAGTAAGGGGAAAATGGGAGGGAGGGAGGAATGGGAGGATACAAGGGATGGGATCACAGTTGAGATGTAATATGAATAAATTAATAAAATATATTAAAGTTTTTAAATGTTCTATGTTTTATGAACATAGATCTTTGTTTTTATCTCACTGCAAAATAAGAATGACACATAATATGAAGCCTACTCTTTATTATTTGACCAAGCAAACCATTCTTTGTTAAGGCACTATAATTTTCATCTGTTTTCAAACTACTTCAGGAAATCTGTATGAACCCGTTCCTTTAATTATTTTTTATCCTAATATTTTATTTTATTTTTATATTTTTATTATAATTAATTTACATTATATTTTGATTATAATCCAAAAAATATCATTTAAAGGTGAACCCAGATTACCAATACTAACCCTCAAATGACTGTTACATGTATATACAATGGAGTAAGCTTAATGGCTCATAGACACTTAAGTGGCAGTCACAGAACCAGCAATGGGCCGAACCAAGTCCTCTACATATATGTCCTGGCTGTTAACTTGGTGTTTTCTAGGACTGCTAACAGAGGGAACAGGGGTGTCTCTGGATCTTTTGTCTGGACTTGAGACTCTTTTCCTCCTATTGGGTTGACTTTTCCAGCCTCAATAGGAAATCTTCTGCCTTCTTTTATTGTATCTTGTTTGTTGTGTTTGTCTTTTGTAGGCCTGCTCTACCCTTTTATGATGGGAAACAGGGGTTGGGGGAGGGGGAAGCTGGTTGGGGAGCAGAGAAGAGTAGAGGGATGGGAAATAGTGGTCAGGATGTATTATATGGCAGAAGAATCTATATTCAATCATTATAAAAGAAAAACAACTCTAAAGATATAAACACAGATCACATCAAATTGTTCCCTAAAGGACAAAAATAATTTGATAAATAAAATAAAATAAAATATCTCCTGTAACTTAGCCCATTTCTACCCTAAAAGTTATAAAAATAACCCAAATGCGAAATTCTTTGTATTTAGCTGTACTTAGCTAAGGAATTACAAATTTTATTTCTGATCCTGACTAATTTTGAATTTTATTTGCCAAGTAAGTTGTAACAATGGGTAAGTGCCACACATGCATACTTCAGCTCTGTGAGCAGCATGCTAAATTTCAGATAGAAGAGGTTCAGTTTTGTGGCCTGTTGCTTCCCTATTGTGCCTGCAGCCTCACCTCAAGCACAAAATAAATGCATACATTGATGAAAAATAAGTTTATTTATTTCAGTTCTTAGAAAACTGATGTTTTGTAGCTGGGTTAGGGCTCACAGATTACTTGAATATTAGAACTGAAATGTGCACTTCAGCAGCCTGTCTCCTGATACTCTCTTCTCTGTTAAACTCTGCTTCTCAACACTGTGTGCCTATTCTATCCTGGATTGGGGAACTCCGGAAATGTTTGACATAAAACTAGAAATTGTGATAGGTTAATGGAAAATATAGGTACAAAATAGAAAACAAAAATATTATCCATAAAAAGTAATTTTCTACTTTTAAAGTGAGTCACAATTTTCTATCCCACTTGAGTCATCCTGCATGTAAGAAATCATTTTAGGTTAGTCCCATATATTTCATTTCATTATACAGTTTGCATTACAAGAAAGAAAATAACTAAAATTTTAGCTACATTATTTGCCATCTTTGCCTACGACTGTAATATATTTCATATGCTAATTTCTCCTTATGGTCAATTGTCTCCCTATATCCATATGTCTCTATTGCCCACCTTTTGTACAAATGAAAGGAAAAGAAATACTGTCATGGCTTCACTTGCCATTCACCAATGAAGAATCAACTTTTATGAAAATTTCATATGCTGGCACCTTGTTTTGGAGAAAAATAAAATATTGCACAAGTGTTACTTTTGGGGTGCTTTTGTTCATACACAGTGTTATTGTAACAGGGAAAATTCATTTAAGTTAGCAAAGATTTTATAGATGTTTGAAATATTTAAAATTGTAAATTTTTAATACAAACAAAAAGAGGAGTTGTGAAAAATATAACATTATATATTCTTTTTTAGTTTTTGGTATTTTGTAGGTAATAAACCAATTGAAGCCTTATATTTTATTTATGGAAATACATATTGTGATTTAAGAATTACAAGTCTGTGTATGTCTTTAAATAAGTTTTCTACATAACACAAGAGGTGAAATATCCCAGTGCCTTGTCCTTCACCTCTGTTTCACAGATGTGTAAAATTATCATTTCTATGTTAAAAAAGAGTCTTGTTTTCGTATACTTTTTAGTTTTGTAATTGATATAACAATAATTTTTAAATGTTGTGTTCTTAATATATGTCTATATGCATACATGCATACGTGTTTTATTAAGTTCAGGATGCTTTATTCACATTACAATGCATTTTCCTAAACCTCTCTTCTTACATTTCCTTTGATATGTTCTTATAGTACATTTTAAAACAAATTTCAAGTGAGATATTGAAGGAGAAGCTGCTGCCTTCGGAAGGGCAATAGGCAAGAAAGAAGTCTCCAGAAAAAATTAAAAAGGTCTCCTAGAAAACCTGATAAAGTGATGTGCTTTTGGGGAAGGGGAGTCCTTTTGCACAAGCCCTTTCTAGAATCCCTGTGTGAATCAGGAATGTGACTTCTTTGCTCATCACTTATGTCTGCCCTGTCCTGCAGTCCATCCCTGGGTTGTTTCTTTGTCATTTATTGTGCAGTAAAAGGGACAGCGACAAATGCTGACAGAATACTGAGAGTCAGAAACAGAGAGAGAGCCGGGAATATGAAGGAAATCTAGAGATAAGATTTAAGACATTTATTAAGGGATGATCTCCCAAGCGTCTACAAGATATGGAGAAGCCAGAAAGGAGAGAAAACACTGTTCTGTGGAGTGTCACTGAGGGAAATGACTCAGGGCCTCTTCACAATTCTGTTGAAAGAATCACTCCTAGGGCCTGAAGTGCAGTTCTTGTTATTTCTTTCTTTTTCCACCTTTTATTACTTTGGACATTCAAACGTTCGCTAGGTGAAGCTTAGTTCTGGCAAATGAGTGATGCATGCATACATTCATGGGGGTGCGGCTCTCACCTATAGAGAATTCAGGCAGGCTAGTAGAAGTTGCATGGTTTATAAATTGATATTAGAATCTTAGCAATATATCAACATGATTTTTATCTAGATGTGATAAATATGTTTCATGCATATTATATACATTGTCCTTTATGATTTTCTGGATTATACTTCTAAATTATATCTTACCTATCATTTTAATATCAAATATATTACTTACATTGAAAATTTGTTTCAATAAATATATGAAAATATTTTGTGATGAATGTGTACTGGTTATTCAAAAATATTGGACAGAAATATTAAGAGATCAAAAAATGGATGGGTTTTATTGCTTTGGCATAAATCTGTATAAACCAACTCGCTTCTGTTCCGTGGCAGAAAGGTGTTGATTCTGAACAATGGTCAAATTATGTTATAATAAGCAATCTTGTAATATGGTTATTTTTATTTTGCAAAGTTCTACCCCGTCTCACTTGTTGAGGGCTGTGAACAGCACTGACTCAGGAACACTAGGGAAATATTTGCATATGGGACAATAGGCTCTTTGTTGCCTTGCACTTCTGTCTGTCACATCAGAAACAATGCAGACGCATCCATGACCTGTATGAGTACATCTTTTCGTCATAGTAACAAGGAAATCCCATTTTATGGGTTTAGTCAAAACACGTGTTGTGAAAGTTTGTTTTATGTAGAATAGGTAATGCTTATTGAAAAGATACCAGAAGCTAATTTGCCAGTGACTATAAACTATTCAGATGTCTGGGAACATGTAATTAGATTGAAAGTGTAACATTTAATAAAATTCACCTCTAGCTTTCAACCAATGCCTGAATACAGACGGTTCAACAACATCTAGGTGTTGGCAAGAGGAATAAATTGCTGGACTGCTGAAAACCATAACTCTCAATGAAACATTAAGTTAAGAAAACCCTTAAATAGATAAATGGATGAATGGCTAGGTTAATGTTTCAGTAGTTATGAGCATTGACTACTCTTCCAGAGGAGCTGGCTTCATTTCCTAACATTCACATGATGGATCACAAACATCTGTAACTCTAGTTCCAGTGGATCTAAACCTCCTTTCAGAACTCTGTGGGGACCATATGTGCAAATGCTGCATATATTCACAATGTAGAAATCATTTATGCACATAAAATAAAAATAAATAATTTTTTAAATCCTTAAAATAATTAAGAATTTTTAATATTATAACCAAATATAATAAGTTAAATAAGTTAATACCCTACAAATTGCCTTGTATCAGTCCTTGAAATTAAAGCTCAGAGACAAAAAAAATGATAATAATGGAAAATAGTCTGGAAAAAAACCTAACATATATTGTGAAAAATTTTCAAAAGCCAGAATCAGCAATGAGTCTATCAAAGAAACCAGAAAAAAAGTGAAGAGAGTCTCCATGCCTCTGTTTACTGTAGAGGGTAGGATTGCTGAGTGAGTTAGAGAAGCAAAAAAAAAAAAAAAAAAATTTGTGAGTACAGATAACAGAGTGTACTTTTGAAAATTATTAAAGTAAAACTTTAAAAAATATTAGGGTGAATGCAGAGTTATCTTAAGCTATCTACAAAAGTTAACAGAAAGCAAACACCTAAGACACTGTTTCGACTCCGATGTTAATAGTGTTTTTTGTACAGTGCTATAATGGAAAGAGAGGGAAAACAGAAGAGGAATTTAAACTGGGAAGAAAGAATGTGGTGAGGAGGAATAACTAACACTAACCCATTAAGGATTTATAAAAATGTCACAGGGATACACATTTTATTTTGTTTCTACTTAGAAAGATATACATGATAAAGTTATGCTACTTGAAATAATACACTCACCAAGAGTCTAGATTTTCTGACAAAAATCCAAGTACTGATCATGAGAAACCTCTCTGAGAGTTCTTTGTCAAGGAAATTGAAGGTACTCTAAAAATAATATAGCCTATTGTTATTGTCATTCATTGTCTCCCATAACTGGAAGTTAAGGCCTTCTTGCTGAAGCTACCACACACATTAGATACAGGGAAGAGCTGATCTTAAAGCCTCATTCTTGAGATCTATCATAGTATCTGACAGCTCTATACAAATTGCCTTTGGAAAAAAGTAACACTCCTACCCAGCTATACAGTCTAAGAAGAACAAGAGAGCCCCAAGGGTGTAATAGTGGCTCTTATATACTGGGAGTAACCAATAGCTGTCTAATTGGACTTAATTCTCACTTAATTGGAGGGAAATCATACCCAAATCACTAAACCTGTGGCTGATGAGGTGTAAATCTTAGAGGAGGCCTACTACCGCCAGTTTCTTAGCTGTATTCTGAATACTTATATGCGAAATTAGTGTGGTTTGCACCTTTGTCAATGAAGCCTCTTTTTGCAAAGATGTAGGTTGGCCAACTCCAATTTTCATCTACAACACAATCCTTGTACCTAAAGTTTAGAGAACAGGGCAAAAAGATGTAGCAGCCAGAGTGCAAGGGAATCTGCTGTGAGATAATGTCATCTACATAGGATAGAGACTCTGAACCCATGAGATCGCAGATATAATCACCTAGACATGACTTGTATAATGGTAGCACCAGCTGGCATACATGCCAACATGGATGAAGACTTCCTGTTAGATGAAGAGCTACAGCAGCTAATGGTTGATGAGTCTTCTATAGGGAAGAATCCCCCAATAGGTTCTAAGAAGAGTATCCATTTGTAAGCATTCAACACTAAAGAGATAAACATAGGAACAACAGGAAAGGATGTCAGCAGGCAGGGTGTGTGTGTGTGTGTGTGTGTGTGTGTGTGTGTGTGTGTGTAGAGGTAAAGAGGTTATGAATTTGAGAGGGGAAGGCTGAAAGTTTAGAGAAGGAAGAGAGAGTGGTGTAAACAACGTGAATATAGTACTCATGGAATTCTCCAAATTTAAAGTAAAAGCCTTTTAAAGACTACATAGTACTTGGTGGGGATAAACAGTAACACAGAAAAGTGAAATCAAATAACAAACCATACTATGAAAATATATTATTCTCCTAAGCAGGAAGGTGCTATACAAAATTAAACAGATGAAAATCAAATTTGGGTAAGTTGTGAAATGAGTAACACTTGATTTTCTAATTAGGAAATATCAGATGAAAGCTGGAGGCCTAATGGAGAGAATTGCAACTGAACACCAAGTTGTGCTTACGATGTACTTCCTCAAAAATGTATTACATTATTAAGTGCAGTAACCCAAACTCAGAAAGGCAAATGCCATGTGTTTTCTGTTGGTACAAAAATAGTGATTTTAGTATTTGAATTTGTGTTTCTATGTGGGATCTAAGAGTACAGGTCATACAACTGGAAAAGGGAAGAAAGGGCAGAGTTTAAAGACCACAGTATAGGAACATGGGTGAAAGAGTGCATGTGATAGTAAAGCAGAATAAGAAACGGAGACAACTGTGGGTATGTGGGTGCAAATTAAATGGCAGGAACCAAGGAAGAGGATCAAGAAAATCAGACTTTGTATGCAAACGACATAATAAAACCCATTGCTTTGCATTCTAATAAATTATAAAAGAAACAATACTTAAAGAAAGAAATGTACTCTTGTAACCAGATATGTCAGTCTGTACATGTGTCACTTTAATGCAATCTATGTAGAACTGTGCAAAGAATATGTAAGATTGGTTTCAGCTACCCGGAAACTGGCTTTGGAGACTTCTTACCCAAACTTTTTTTAAGTCAAGTGTTTTCCAAGGCCCTTGTCTGTGGAGGAGCTTCACTCCCCACCTGAACTCTTGGTAGGGAGAGAACAAATTTAAATTGCCAAGGAAATCAGGAATAACACATTCTGTCATTGAAAACAGCTGGGAGGCAAACTATTTCTAACAGAGGATACCATTGATATAAAACGTCTATGATGGAAAAGAGAAGCCGGAAGTTCAACTGTGAGAAGCTTAACCACTGAGAAAGAGAATACTAAGTTAGGAACTCAGATGACTGCCTCAACTCTCCAGGTTGGTTTCGTCTGGATGTTTGCAAGTCCTCCCTTGGGTGTTGTTATATCTGCTGTAATTCCTTGTTTTACTTGCAAGTGTCACCCAAAGGGCACTCTGTCCATGTTTGCAAACTCCAACTGCCTGCATCATCACAGATTCTTCAGATGATTTCTGTTGAATGTTTCAGGTGCCTGATTTGATAATGTTTTTCTGACTGTTTCTTCCTATATACTGTAGTTTGGTTTGCTATGTATGTAACAAGCTCACTTATTAAAACACAAAAAGCATGGCTCTCATACACCATTCTCTGGACTTTACATGGCGAAAAAGACTTATACAATGAAGTTAAATGAATAAGCTACCCCCACCCAGAGGGCTATATAATGCCTTAAGCATGTTTTATATTGCCTTAGTCCTAATTAAGTAAAAATTTGCAAATTAATATTTCATTGTGTTTGCAAAGTTTGATAAAACTAAATTTTGAGAAACTTATATGTTTTCAAGTACCTGAAAATATTCTTACTACAATACAATTTGTAAAGATCCACTTGGACATTGTGTTTCACTTGCAAAAACTGTTCCTACTCTGTAAAGGGACAAAATGATCACAGAATAGCCTAGAAGAAAAATAGTTCAAGAAAGGTCAAATATGTCATCTTTACATGTTTCCTACAAGCATATTAATTTTCTCAACTCCCTTCAATGATTCAAAATTTTCCTCTTGAAAATGGAAAACTCTTTTAAAAGCCAATGCTGTAACAAGAAAGGATTCCATCTATTTTTTTTTTGTCTTTGTTTTCCTCCTGGAGATTTCTTTACTAGAAACAAGATCCCTTTTGAAGTAACAATTCTTCATGGTAAAGGAGTTCTGAGACAAGGAACTGAATTTTCTTTTAACAAGTAGTCAGTTTCCTAAGTGGTTTTAGTGGTTTGAACATTTTTAAAGAGGAAAAACAGAGAAACCACCAAACTGTATCACATAGACCACCAAGGAGCCATCAGACTCAAGTGGCTTTCAGTCACCATTAACCTCAGGTCTCTGAACACAGAATTTCACAGATTTCACTTCTTGGATTGTCTTTCTTTTTTATTTTTCTTTTTTAAAATATATTTTATTAATTTATTCATATTACATCCCAATTGTTATTCCATCCCTTGTATCCTCCCATTCTTCCCTCCCACCCATTTTCCCCTTACTCCCCTCCCCTATGACTGTGACTGAGGGGGACCTCCTCCCCCTGTATATACTCATAGGGTATCAAGTCTCTTCTTGGTAGCCTGCTATCCTTCCTCTGAGTGCCACCAGGCCTCCCCATCAAGGGGTAGTGGTCAGAAATGGGGCACCAGAGTTTGTGTGAAAGTCTTTCTTTTTTATTTTTGTTCTTCCTTTTATTTTTCTCATCTTACTGTCTACAAGGTAAGAGCACACACAAATATGAGAAAGTAGTGAATAAAATATACCAGTGAAAAATGTTTAGCCATATCAATGCCACGCCCTTCGTAAGAGATTTGAGTCCTGTTCTCGTTTTACATGTGAGTCAGCAATTACATTCACTTTCTAGACTGAGTAGTGAGAAAGCACTTTAGAGAAGGATGTGCTCTCCTCGGAATATGCCGTGGGAGACAATTACATATGGAGATTACCTGACAGGGCATGGGACACATACCCTATTTTAAAATCCCAGTTATTTTCCAGTTATTTAGTTTATGATGAATATTTCAATCTTTCTTAGAAGTGTGTTTCCTTCATTTCCATATTTCAGGTTTACTTATCTTAATGAAATTAAAAGTAGTATCAGTTACACAGGCTTACCGAAGCATATGATATGTGATTCGTAGTGTGTATTCAGCACTATAAGGGGCTTGAGTTGTGCCAGGGTAAAGAAGGTGGAAGAATTATATTGCTCTGTTTTCATTCAGTGACATTTAATCTCTTTACATCACTCTGATTTTAAAAATTCAAAGAGGTGAATTTTGGATCTCTGAAAGGAAATTTTGCCGAAATCTGTCACTAAACAACACTTGTTTGTACCATCTGTAAGGTGGCTCCATGTGATTGTGTGAAGAGACTAAAGTGATCCATGGGAAATCAGAGCAGCAGTTCCAAAACTACCTTCCAGCTTTAAAGGATTTCACCAAAGCAACCAAGAAGATGTCGACTGATGATGTATTTTCAAGATCACTTGGAATTGCACAAGGAAAAACTATTCAGAAATGCCTTAGCAGAGAGAAGTGACAACATGAAACAGAGGAAGGACTCATCTGAGAGATGAGGTAGGAATGTGACTCTGCACTTGTCCAGTTGTCACCTCCCAATCCTGGAGGTAGATAGATAGATAGATAGATAGATAGATAGATAGATAGATATCCTGATCATACAATCTACAAGCAAAAGTAATACACTAACATGCCAAAGTACATTGCATATATGCATATATATTAGAATCTGTTTTCTTTATTTAATGCAAATTAAATATGAAGACAATTAATTTAGATGAAATGCTGATTTTTACATTGTTTAATTACGTTATCCTTAGACAAACCAGTATTCTCATATCAAAAACCTCTAAACACTCTGTAATAAGTGCATTATAGAATAAGTGTAAATATTGTGGAATTGAATGGGGCAGATTCCAGGAAATTTGGCATTTCTGTGCTAAAAATTAAATTTTGATGGATTCATTTCTGTTACATTTTTGATACCTGTCTTGAAAGAAGCCGACAAAGAGATGAATATTTTTATATAAAAATAAAGTCCATTTTTATGCAAGCATATAATTATTTGAGAATGTCCCTCAGTCCAATACCTCACAAACCCAGTTAAATAAAAACTTTTAAAGATGTGCCATGACAGTAGAGTGGAGAATGGGGACTGACTTTCACATGAACTCTGGTGCCACATATTTGACCACGTCCCCTGGATGGCGAGGCCTGGTGGCACTCAAAGGAACCCTATGATCATATACAGGGGAAGGAGGTCACAGTCATAGCGGAGGAGAATAGGGTGAAAGGGAGGAATGGGAGATACAAGGGATGGGATAACAATTGAGATGTAGTATGAACGTTATCAATAAAAAATAAAAAAAAAAAGATGTGCCGTGAATTATGGTTTCATACTAATAAGAATATCCTTAATTCCAAGAATTTAGGATTAAATAAATTACAGGGGCTATGAATCAAAGGTTTTGTGAAAAAGAAAGTTTATTAAGAACATTATTTATAAAGCAATTCCATTAATATGCCCAAATTTCAATCTGATTGAAGGGATATTTTTCTTTAATTTATTTTCATACAATATATTTTGATTGTGGTTCTCCCTTCCCTCTGTTCCTTATATATTGTCACCATTTGCTTACTCGCCAAAGTCTATGTTCTTTCTCTTTAAAACAAACAAAATAAATTCTCACAAAAGCACTAAAGTGAAAATAATACAAACTAACAAAAGACAAATAAGACCAAAAGAAATCTCAAAATGAAAAGTACACACAGAGAGAGAGAGAGAGAGAGAGAGAGAGAGAGAGAGAGAGAGAGAGAGAGAGAGAGAGGGAGAGAGAGAGACTCCAGGGCATGAGGCGTGACCTAGGGTATCCTTGATATACCTAGTGACATTTCACGGAGAAGACTCATTTTCCCTTGCACATGAATATCATTTACAAATAGGTGTTTTGGTTGGATACGGGGCTTTGTGTTCACTTCTCCTTCTCAGCTTTAGTCTCCACCTGTGTTAACCCTGTGCAGTCTCCACTAATTCATATACATATCAGTCGTGTTGTGTCTAGAGGGCACTGTTTCTTTGTAGTCAGACATCACCTCTGGCTCTTACACTCTTCCCACTTCCTTTTCTTCAGAGAGGCCAGAGTCTTCAGGAGAGTGTTTTGATGAAGACATCCCATTTAGACATGAATGTTCAGTCTCTCCTTTTCTGCATATTGTCCAGTTGTGGTCCTCTGTGTAAATTACAACTACAATAGGATGCTTCTCTTAGGTAATTCAATCAGAGCACTGATAGGTGCAGCACAATGTCATTAGGAGCCATTTTAGTTCTATGTTCCTTTATCAGAATAGGTATTAGTTCCTCTCATAGGCCCAAGGCCTATCTAGCTCCAGGTCCTCAGTCACTTTAACAGTATCAGGCATGGGTTTCATCTCATGGAGTGAATACTAAATCCAATCAAAACCTGATTGCCAAGTGCAATTAGCCAAAACACCTTGAATGTAACATTCTTATGATCCCGGATTGTTTCGTGGTTCTTCTTGCTGTATGTAATTTTTCTACTTATGCATAATAATGATATTAACGTATATGCCAAAAATATAAAATAAAATAAAAAACTGACTGTTTCCACTTATAACATTTGTATCACTTTTGTACCAGCGTATCTTGCAGTCAGGATGCAGTTGTAGCTCACAGGTTTTGTATCTGGATGATGTTGATGATTACCTTTCTCTTCTAGGAGTTTGTACAGTATCGTCAAGCACCATAAACACTAGTCAGTGGGGGTGAAACTTTTAGTTAGGTACCAGCTCTAGTTCTCAATCTTCAATGATATAAGTAAATGTCATCTTCAACAATAGAGATTTGTCAGGTTGAGGAGAGTAGCCTTGGCAAAAGCCTGTGATGTCTAAGGAGACTCCAAAGGACCCTTTTGGGCAATTATATAACCCAGTCCCAGGAAAGGAAGTTTTTATATTTGTGAAGAAAACAAGAAGCATGTGTGTCCCAGATGTGTTCCTGGTTGACACTTTCATATTTTCATTGTAGATTGAACCTTTATTCATTCCAGTTCAAAGTACCTCTTGTGAAGTTTTGTGGAACAATGGTGTTGAGTGTTCCCTGTGATTGAAAGCTAGGTTAACATGATGGCAATGCGTAGAATTCTCAAGATCCTTAGCATGTGTGGAGTCTTGATTTCATTGAATGACTTTTCTTGAATTGAACTATGAAATGGTAGGATTCCTCCACCCCGCCCCCCAATGGGTCTCTTTGACAGCACTTATACCTGATTTCTTTATGATGCCTATGGCCAAGAATTAGATGATGGGCATGGTGGCGCATGCCTTTAGTCCCAACACTCGGGAGGCAGAGGCAGGGGGATCTCTGTGAGTTCGAGGCCAGCCTGGTCTACAAAACAAGTCTAGGACAGCCAAGGCTACACAGAGAGACCCTGTCTCAAAAACAAAAACAAAAACAAAAACAAAGAATTAGATGATGTCCTTTAACCTTAAAATTATCATGTCCTTAAACTCCTGAACCCATAGACTATATAAACCTTACCTCAACAAAAACTAAAATAAAACCAAAGAAACAGAATAAAAATGTTGAGAAGGGATGATCCTAAACAGGTAAGATTTTACTAGAGACAATTCAGTAAGTCGGCAAAATATTAAGAATTTTCTCTGGAATTCAGAGAAAAGAGAGGCTGTTTAGTATAGAGACAGTAAAAGAGGATACTTACTGTTAATAGGGAAGGATGACACTGCTATAAAATACGTAGTTGTGAGTATGAACACTAGCAGTTTTGCTTTGTATGGGATCGACAGTGACCATCATCACTTTATCTCTATGAAGATCTATTTCCTCACATGTCAGAGATACCCATAATAAATACTCCTATAGCGTCAACTACTGTGAGGATAAAGACCTGCCTCACTGGCAAAACCCTAGAACTAGTTATGAACTTCACCACATCAAACACAAGTGCAAAACAAAAAAAGCTCAAACCACTAAGTGTTCCTTTTTAGTTATGAAATTATCCATATAGTTATCATTATTCCATTTCCATGTTTCATTTCCTTCACTATTACGATGAGCTCAGCATTCTGTATCACAAATCCCAAGCACCAGAACTGTACATTAGTATCACCATGTACAATGGGAAAAATAACACGCAAAAGAAGCAAGTTTGAGTTGGGGTGTTTATGACCAGCTTATCGATGCAATGGCAACATTTGTGGTATATGCCTTGAAACACCTAGATATTATCCCCTTTAAACTTTCTTGTTAACATCAGTTTGCCAGGGGAGAAAGATGTGATTGGATCTATTGTTTACCCATCCTAATACCTGTGTTGACTGAAATGACCAGTTAGGTAAAAGAGTCCTCCACAGCAGGGGTGGGGGAAGATGCTAAACATAATTGCAAAAAGAAACTATTAGTTGCAATGTCATCCTTGACCTTTGATGGTCCATGCCTCCTTGTCTGGGCCTAAATATTATGAAATATTATGCCCTTTATAATGACTGTCACGGGAAGACTGAGGGAGAAAAAGCCATGTGAAGCCAACATACCTTCCAATATCACTAAATAAGGCCCTCGACTTTCTCATACCATTAAAAAAAAAAAGATGGAATCTTTAAGGCAGTAACTGGGACAGACTTTTAGTTGGCTAGACTTAATTTTGCCCATAGCCAAAAGTATCCATCACTCAATCTGGAGCCATCTTCAAAATTTAAATATGAAGAAATGGGTAAATTATGACTAACTATAATTCATAACTCAAATGTGACAGGATAAGAAAAATTGTTATTTAGGGAAGAGTTAAATAATTCCAGCTAAGAAAAGGAATTAAGAGAGCAACAGAAACCAAGTCAAGTATTTGATAAGGAGTGCTGGCCCTAATTCAACTTAAATAACTGTGCTTTTCCACTTCTACATAGAGAATAGCAAAGGAACCAGAATCCCCTTCTTTAGTTACAGCAATATGTATAAATATAATATAAATACATGTACACATGTGTTAAACATATATTTGTAGACTACATTAAATATCTAAGGCAACAAATCTACAGAAAAGTAAACATGCACAAGATGGTAGCAAAGGGGGAAGCTGAATCTAGAATAGTGGACTTACTATATTTATAGAAAGTCATTGGTTGGATTTATCTCAGAGCAGTTTCATTGCTGGGCATTAAGAGAATATGAGAATGAGAGAGAGAGAGAGAGAGAGAGAGAGAGAGAGAGAGAGAGAGAGAGAGAGAGAACATTTAAAGGAAGTATACTTTAAAGAGGAGTATACCTGGAATGTGTTATTCCCAAATAACAAAGCACATGCAACTCTTATTCCAACTTGCTAAATCATTCATCTTGAGTCATCACTTCATACGGTTTGAAGTTGAAAAGAATTCGAGACTATGATCCACAACTCCTCCCATGAGAAGCAGTCTGTGACTGACAGAATGACCTAATTACTTTCATTCACTGAGGTTATATTTTTAAAAGGTGGTTCAGATTTGATTCAGTCACTAATGGAACTTGAATTGAAATCTACTAACATGCAATTAAAACAATCATGAAAATTGTAATAGAGCCCTGGTAACTGAAGGTTACATGCTGACATCTAAAAAACTAAACTGTAGGAGCCCAGAGTAGAACACTAAATCAGGTCTAGGGAGGAACAAATTACCTTGAATTGCATTTTCACTTAATAATAAGTTATGTCTCTTCTTTTTTTTCCCCAAGCTAGTTCTTTGAATTTTACTCATTTCATTCATGGCCTCCTTATTCATAGATTCAGAAAAATGTAATTAATGAAAACACGCCACAGTATAGGTGTGTAGGAGGGGCAGCATGATGAATGCCTTGGCTCCTGAGTTGTTTTGGCGAGTGTGTGACTCTTAAGCTTGGCAGTGCATTGTCATGGTTGCCTTCTGCGCACAAGCACATTCACTCATGTACTCTGTTTTGTTTTCACTGACATACTGTTTTAGTGTTTCTCTGCGTTTAGTGTTTCATTGCATTCAGAAAATGAACTAAAACTACCTTCCATTGATTTGCATCGTTGCTTTAAATTGAACAATAGTGAATAAAGTTAATGAACTGTGTCGGATACTCTATTTTGCATTATGTTTCGAGCACTTCACGTATAGCATCTAAAACCTTACACACACACACACACACACACACACACACACCACACACACTTCATGGTAAAAATAATTACTGTTATGATATTTTATTGACAGGGAACCTGAGGCTAGGCAAATAATTTCCCAATAGCTGGCTTAATGAGTCCTTAAGTGTAGGACAGTGGGGAGGTCCCAAGTCTTTTCCGCATTATAAATAATGCTGGTGTGTGCTTATTTATGCAGTGTAACACAATAACTTTTAGAATCATACCTCAGCTGCCCTTCATGAGTGTGACCAATTATGACAGAGAGTAATTTAAAACTTTCAACGTTTTCTTTAATCTGATAGGTGAAAATTTATATTTAACTGAGACTTGAATTTATCTTTCTTTTCTGAATATCTAACATGTATTATAATTCTTCATGATATGGATATATTTTATATAAATGTTTGGACATTTTCTTCTCTAGTTCTAGTAGGAAGCATATTCTTTACTAGAGGTTTATTTATTCATTGTTTTATGTGCATGTGACTGAGTGTATCTATGTGCACAAAATACATGTTGGTATCCTCAGAAGGGAATATTGAATTATCTGAAACTTGAATTACAGGGGTTTTGTTTTTTTTTTTTTTGGAGGCCTTATATAGATGTTGGGAATTGAACCCTGGTCCTCTGGAAAAGCCATAAGTGTTACTAAATCCTAAAATAAGACTTCAGTCCCCTGTATTTAATTCTAATTTTGTTTTTTGTTTTTTGGGTTTTTGTTGTTGTTGTTGTTGTTGTTGTTGTTGTTGTTGTTGTTTCATTTGTTTGTTTGGGTTTTTATTTATTTATTTATTTAGTCTTTTGTACTGAAAGTGAATGAGAACAGTCTTGACTCATGGTCTCCACTGTTGCCCTCTGACCTACTGTCGCATTTGTTTCCATTAGATGTTTCTCAAGGTTTGTTCCTAGGCCTTAACTATCAAATGCAGATATAAAAACAGACCTGTTAGTATTTTATTGAGTATTTTTGCATCTGTGTTTATAAAGGGAAATTGCTCTTAAACTCTCTTTGTTGAGTCTTTGTGTGGCTTAGGTATTAAAGTGACTATGGCTTCATAGATTCAGTTTGGTAGAGATCCTTCTGTTTCTATTTTGTGGAGTAGTTTGAAGAATATTAGTATTAGTTCTTCTTTGAAGGTCCGGTGGAATTCTGAGCTGAATCCATCTGGCCCAGGCATTTTTTTTTTTTTTTTTTTTTTTTTTTTTTTTTTTTTGAGAGTCTTTTGATGATTGCCTTTATTTCCTTGGAGAATACAGAACTATTTAATTTGTTTGCCTTTCTTGATTCAACTTTGGCAAGTGAAATTTATCAAGAAAATTGTCCGTATCATTTAGATTTTCAAATTTTGTGGCATATAGGCTTTTGAAGTGAGACTTAATCACTTAGACCCCCTGCTCAGATGTAGCCAATGGACACTTAATTCTCCACGGGGGTGGGGGAGGACTGCTGCTGAACCTGTAACATGCACTCTGGTGCCCACAGTTTGAAGGCCCTCTTTTAGGGGATACAGGCTATCTTGATGAGACCTCATAATCTGTGGCTAGACAGTTGGGGAGGAGGCATCCCCCTTGTCCTCAGATATCTAGGTGAGGGGAATAGGGCAGAAAAGGGAGAGAGGCCAGGAACAGGAAGACAAGAGCAAAGGGATAATAATCAGGATGTAATGTGAATAAATTATACTAAATAAAATACTAAAAAACTATGATGAACAAATTCTCAAAGAAAAAAGAAGAAAAACAGACTTATCCCCAGGGGGACTGGAAATCTTCTTGTGTGACTTTAGTTTGAAAACTGTTTAGCACCCCAGCAGAATCTGTCCCAAAAGCACCATGTTAAAAACCCAAGATTGCTTTTCTTTTCTCTTTCCTCTTTATTTTCCCTTGAGGGTTTCTAGATTCTTTGAAAATCTCACTCGGTGTTTGATTACATTTGAATCAGAAATAATACAGCTTTTCAGCATATTTATATTTTAATGTGTAGAAGTTGTTTGTTTAGATTTTAATTTTTGTCAATTTTGTCTGCCACTGTGGCATCCAGGTTATATTAGTATCTTAGAAAGATGTTCAAATACCTATTACTTTTTAAAAGCTCTATGCCTTTCTTCCTCCTATAACTTTTGTGACTTTAAAGTTTTCATTAGTCATATGGTCAATGGAACCTTTAGAATGGTAAAATATGTATCTAATTTTAATTTGTATGCATTAATGTAGTTAATATCCTGTAAGTTCCCATGTCCTTTAATCTCCAATCACCATAGAAATAATTCTTAGGGGTCATATTTACTTATATTTTATTTAAAGTATTTTAATATAGTGAAAATAATGTTTTGTTTAGCTTTTTAAAACATTTCTTCTTCTGTATTTGTTTATCCAGATAAGTACTAATATTAACTGACATTCAAAATTAATTAAGGCTCATTGATGAAGTTATCCTTACTATCAACTAAATGATGACATCATTAAACCATTGTAAAGAGACATGGTGGGCTCCAAGAGGTATTCCTCTGCTTCTGTAAAGTTTTCTAATCTTTGGACATTAGCTCTCATTGGTTTCTTTTACTTCATAGATTATTTTGGATTGTTTAACTGTATTTCATTTTTAAGTGTGTTGATACAAACATGTGAACTATAACAAGTTTATAAATGTTATACATTTTGTGGTTTCTATTTATAACCAGAAATAGCAAATCTTTAAAAAAACATCCACAACTCAAAATTAACTAGAACTATTTTAAGTTGATACTAGGTTCTTGGTTATTTTTCTCTCACTTCATTTTTGATTTAAGCTTTCAAAAATTCAGTACCTCTTTGATTTTCCCTTCCTTTGTTTAAACTTAAATATTATTGAAAATAAAAGTTTTCATTAAGTAAGTCTAATTCGCTTTGCTAATTTCAAAGCAATTATTCCATTTGCTCATTCTAAAACACTGGAGCAAGTCTTTTGTATCCTGCTAAAGATAGGATTATGGGAACAAGTAATAATATGAAAGCTGTTCTTACCTGTAGGATTGAAAATAAGAAACTGTGTAGAGGCGTTGAGGGGCTGAGCTACTCACACCCTGGGTAGTACACACAGCAGAACGAATAGTACCAACATCTCATTTCTTGGACTGTAATCTTCCATGTATAAAAAAATGTTCCTGGTGTTGTTTTTACTTATTTTTTTTTTCAAGACAGGACATTTCTATGTAGCCAGACTAGTATGAAGGTCACTATCTAACCATAGTCTAAATATCATACCAACCTCCCTGCCTCAGCCTCTCAAATATCAGCATTTCTTAGCCTACTTTGACACAAGAAGTGATGTTTCCAGTATACTGTCTTCTGAACTACTCTGACCTTTTAAGGACCACAATGACGTCTTCCCAATGATGTCTACTCACTAATCCTCAAAAAAAGAAGGGAAGAAGGGAAGTAGTATGTGAACACAGAATATGTGTTCCATGTCTGCAAACAATCTTTTCCTCTACATTCTTATTATTCATAGCCTTGTTTTTACCTTCACTTGTATGTTGTTTATTTGCTTATTATCTGTTCCCTATAAGAATAATATAAAGGGAACTATTATTTTGTTTCTTTCTTTGCTATGTTTAGCAGTTAATAAATGACATGAGAAACTATTTTTTTTTTGTTCTATTAAAGGTAGCTAGTTTGAAAAGGGCCCATATTCTCTGAACCTTCCTCACATGTCATATGCCTGTTTGTAAAACATATGGATACCCCGAGCTATATCCCACTCATCTCTTTCTAATAGTTAGTCAGTAAAAAAAGAGTGTGAAGTGTAGCTCCCACCAATGAGATGCAGTCACCACCTGCCTTAGGTATAAAAGACAGAGGCCCTGTAGGCCATATGTGTTGCTTGTTAGCCTGGTTTAGCTTCTGGTGCACACTTGTTGCAAAAGGAAATCGTCTTGCCCAGTGTTAGGGATCCTATTGCTGAAAACACCGTGACCAAAAAATAAGTTCTGGAGGAGAGTGTATTTGCTTACACTTCTACATTGTAGTCCTACACTTAAGGAAGTCAGGACAGGAAGTCAAACAAGAAAGGAACCTAGAGGCAGGGGCTGGCGCAGAGGTCATGGAGGGGTGATGCTTACTACTATGCTCCCCATGCCTTGCTTAGCTTGCTTTCTTATAGAAGGCAGGACCACCCACAATATGTTGTGCTTTTCCCCCTCAGTCTCCAATTAAGAATATACTCTACGGCTGGCTCTTATGGAAGAATTTACTCAAGCTTTCTTCCTTTTAGGTAACTCTAGGTGGTATCAAGTTGCCATAACCTATCTAGCACGCTGGGTAACTTTCATTCGGTTTGCAGGCTTATTTATTAGACACTGAGAGTGTTATTTTCCAACACTGTTCAAGAATATTAATTGAACAGATCTTGTGTTTTCAATAAAGGTGTGTATTAGTTACTTTTCTGCTGCTGTGGTTAAGAGAGCATTACCCAGAAAGTTTGTAGAAGAAAGAGTTTATTTGGACTTAGGGAGAGAGGGATAAGAGTCCTTTGTGACAGGGAAGCATGACAGCAAGAGGCAGACAGGATGGTAACAGAGTGAAGGAACTGGGAATAATGTGAGGCTTTTAATCTCAACACACACAAACACACACACACACACACACACACACACACACACACACACACACAGTGGTGTAATTCCTACAGCAAGGCTGACCTATCTCAAACCACTTCTAAAGGCACCACCATTAAGGGGAACATGTGCTTAAATGCTCAGAACTATGAGTGACATTTCTCATTCAAACCACTTTACCCCATTCCCTGGTCCCCATACCCTTATGACCATATTGTTTCATAAAATGTACTTAGTACAACTTTAAAGTCCCCATATTCTTTCAAAGTCTAAATAGTGTTTAAAGTATGACCTCTCTTCTGAGACTCAAGGTAGTTTTTAAATACTAAGGCCCTGTAAAATAAAAAAGAAAATAATACAATTGTAAGATATAATGGCAAAGAATACATATCACCTTTCAAAAAAATTGGAATAGGGCATATTGTGGAGACACTGGCCCCCAAACAAGACCAGAACCAGCAGGACAAACACCAAGCCCTGTAGCTTCGTGGCTCATATTAAAAGGTTTTGATGACTCTACTCCTTCAGCTTTGCTGTCTGCAACATATGTCTCTCTTTGGCGCTGATTCCATTCCCTGTGTGTGGTTCTCATTTGCAGCTCCGTGCACAGCTCTTGTATTTCTAACATTTTGAGGTGTAGACCCACTGAAACTCAGGCATCACTTTTACAGAATTATGCTCTAATTTTACATCATCTTCCGCCCCTTTCGGCCTTTATGAAGACAGCTCCTCAACATGTGCCAGTGGCTCTCTGAAAATGCAGAGGAACAATCTACCAAGTGTGTCTTCTTGCATCCTTCATGTCTATAACACCAGCGTTCTACAGAAGACACTGCAAAACTGGATCTCACGCTTGTGCCAGACCCTGTCCTCTTGAATCACATTGACAAGATGCTTGTCATTTAAGTTGAGTTAAATGACCAGGAAATGCCTCAGGATCTCTGTAGCATGTTGGAAAGTTAGCTGGATGGGGGTCTTTCCCATAGGATCCCCTTTCTTTATTTCAGAACAGAACAGGCTTCACATCAATAGTAGCAGTTTTCTCAACAATTACAGCCTATTTTTGAATACAAGCTCTGCCTATAGCTTTAAGCTCCCCCCCCAAAAAAAACATACACACTGTATTTCTTTCCTCAACATGTTTTTTCATTGTAGATTATTCAAAAGCATT
This sequence comes from Acomys russatus, assembly GCF_903995435.1. Lineage (NCBI taxonomy): Eukaryota > Metazoa > Chordata > Mammalia > Rodentia > Muridae > Acomys > Acomys russatus. The sequence goes on from NC_067138.1 coordinate 85,083,093, forward strand.
ATTAATAATAATCATGCAACCGATTTAATATTATCCTGCTTTATATTTGTTTCTCCCAACAAAATTTGTCTATTATTTTTAAATTTAGTCCCAGAAAAATTCTCAAGGCACAGGCAAACGGTAATCAGTGCCTACCACAGGAGCGGAAGAATGGCCTTTACACCCACAGAGCCCACATTGTCCTCAGCACAGTCACCCTCTAAGACACACTAGGGCAAACCTTTAGCCTCCACTGATAGAGTGCCCTTACTGTTCCAGTTCAAAGTTCCAAGACTTTCCTTTAAAAAAAAAAAGTATCAGTATAACAGCCCAATTCTATAATTCTGTAGTAGTTACATTTTCTTCACTGAGATAAAATACTATGATGGAGGCAACTTACAGATGAAGGAGTGACTCCATTGAGGCAATTAAGTATGGAAACATGAGGCAGGCATGAGCACAGGATCAGGAATCTGAGAGCTAATGTCTTCAAACTTATGTATATAGGAGGGAAAGGAAATGGAAAATGGCATCAGCCTTTTAATCTCAAAGGCAGCATTACGTCACACATGCCTTCCAGCAAGCCTGTCCCACTTCAGCCTCCCCAAATATCAGCACAAACTGTTCAGATACCCAAACTATGGGGAATATTTCTTACTTACACCATTGCAACATCTTTTCTTCCTAAATGACACACACTTTGCTAAGTCTCAAAAGATATCTGCCAGAGAAACTGACATTTGGTCCAGAAAAAAAAAAAAAAGAGACTGACAAGGTTGAGATTAGGGTTTAAAAAGCTAAAGCAAGATTTTGCCATGTATAGTCTATTGAAAAATAAATGATATGTACATAAAAATTTTGTAAAGACTATGTGTGTTAACATCATTCTCTGGGCAAAAACATTAAGGACTTAAAGTTCTTAATGATTTTGAAATAAGAATAGAAAAACTTAGCACTAACTACATGGGGTGGGCAAACCGATGAGTGTGATGAACCCATTGTAAGTAAGTAATTCTGTGCCCTTGGCCATCCAAGCTACCCGCCATATGAGTTCCCTAGATAGGAAAGAAAACGACAAATATAAGTATTAACTGAACAACTATGGCAGTTTACTTAACAGAAGGAAATACAAGAGAGACTATAAGCTAGACTTCTCATTCCTGGTGGTGGGTAAAAAAAAAAAAAAAACCTGCTTTCATAAAATTCTACTAGTCTCATTATGAACTTCCAGGCTTCTATCCATAGATTTTGAGATTCTTTGAAATGCCATCTGGATGCTAAGAGCCAAGTTGCTGCTGCTCAAGATTAAAAAGCAATATCATTTTGTCACAATTCAGTCTTTATTGGTCCAAATATACTTCAGAGCCCATGGATTCTTCTCTCTTATAATGATTCACAATGAACAAAAACAGTTTCCAGACTTTTCCCTGAATGTAAAATTTTGGTTCATATCCCATAGAGTCCTCACATTTTACAAAGTAGGGTAACAAAAAAACAGGCCAGAAATTTTGTTTCAAGTAGTAAGAACTGTCAAAAGGAAATAAGGACTCAAAATAGTAAACACAAATATCTTTGTCTTATGTTTGAGTAAACTGAAGCAATCATGGGAGATGCCTGACCTATGTTATGGAGATGGAAGATACAGGATTGTTAGCATGTTCTGTTTCCACTGCCAACCCTTAGTAGTCATGTTTCTTTTCTGCTGGTACAAAAAGCATCCTTCCTGAGAGTCTTAGTCTCTTGCGTTACATAGAGATAATTCAGAATTTTCTTTTTGCTCTGCTGTAATACCTTCAGTTCAAAAATCATATCTAGATTAAAGTGGCGTAAGTGTATTACTGTTTGAAAATCACAGAAATTGTTTTACCTCAAAAAGATGAATATGCATATTGTTACCCATGTTTCCAAGAGGAAACTTAGGAAACCCAGATTCTCGCAAATATTGGAAGACTTTCTTTGCTGCCTTCTAAAGAATGAGGCAAATATTAACAATCACAAAGAGAATCCAGTCATATGACATGGGTGGAAGCTGTGGTTTTGACCCAATTTGGTCTTGCCTTCATGTTCCACACACTTTTCTATTGAGTAGCAGTGATTTGAAGTTCTTGTTCTTTTCTCATCCTTTGCTGGGGTTGAGACCAACTAAATCAGTTGCTCGGCTACTCTTGTTTCTTCTTGGCACTTGCGCTATGTATTTTTTGATGCACCCAGCTATTATGATTTGAATGGAGGCTCACATATTCGAACACTTGTTGCATAGCTGCTGCTGGTACATGGGAAGATTGTGGCATCTTTAGTTAGGAAGTAGAGGCTAGCTGTAAGAAAGTCCCTAAAGCGTGCCTTCAGGCTTTATTGCCTGGCCAGACTACTTGTTTACTCTCCTCTTGAGTGTAGATACAATGTGGTCAGCCAGCTTTTTGTTTCTGCCACCAAACCTTCTCTGCCTGTTGCCACATCTCCCCTGCCAAGATAGAATGTATCCCTCTGAAACTCTATGCCAAAATAAACCCTTTCTTTCTTAAGCTGTTTTTGTCAGGTTATTTTATCACATCAATGATAGAGGAACTAAGACAAATTGATTCTGTGAAGGATGAGTGTTACCTTATAAAAAAAAAGTCTTGTGTTTTGGCCCTTGGAACTGCTTTGTGTAGGAATGTAAAAGCATATGTAATTTTGAGGTAATAAGGCCGTTCAGTGCTATAAGCAGAGATGAATTCTGGTGGGAGTTTGGAATACTAGATGTCATAAGAAAATGTGGAAAGCAATGGGGATGGTGTTGGGGTGGGGTGGGAGCATGGAGGCTGGCTCATGATGTTTCCCAGGAGAACAAGAATTCTATTGGTGCCTAAGCTAGAGGCCACTCAGCAAAGGATCTGACTTCATTCTGCCCATGTTGAAGACTTAAGTGAGGCTATATTTTACATTAGTCCCCTAATTTGGTAGTTGAGGAAATTTTAAAGCAGGACAATATTGAAGCTGAGTCCCAGATATTGCTTACTGCACTCTTTCAGGTCTGTAGTAAGAATAACAAGGAAAACAATAAGAACATGTGAAGTCTGAGGAGCAAATGTGTAAGAACAACCTTAAAGTTGGGAATAAGGAGAATGCAGGTGAGAAAATATCTTGAATTGTTAGAGATAGGCACCATCAAAGATAAGTCTCCTTCTCTGCACTGTGACGAGAAAGGTGCTCTAAGGATAAACGGGCTGAAAAATTCTGGACGGGAAAGTATAATCGAGTGGGAACACTAATGTGCTGACAAGATCCAGAAAGCTTTTGAGTACATCAACAAACCACCTTAGTCGTGCCCATACTATTTTTGTATGTAATTTTTGTTCAGACCTAGAGATTTTAAAATGTCTTTCTAGACTTCTCCTTTGGCCCAGGTTTTCAATCCAAAATGTATTGTTTAACTTTTAAGAGTTCTTTTTTCCCCATTTCTACTGTAGTTGGTGTTCAGATTTACTTCTTTGTGGTCAGACAGAATACATGATGCTATTTCAATTTTTCTGTACTATTGGAGATTTTTCTCTGTGTACTAATATGTGGTCAGTTTGGGAGAAAGTTCAGTTGGTAGCTGAGAAAATTGTATATTCTTTATTGTGTTTGTAGAATACAATTTAGAAGTCTCTTTGATTCAACTGATTTATGATGTCATTTAACTCCAATGTTTCTCTGTTTAATTTTTATCTAGATGAATGTATGATGAAGAGATTGTTATTAAAGTAACCTATCATCTCCACTATTACTGTGCTTGGATTAATCAGAAGTTTTGAGAACTAATATGGTTTCTTTTGTGAGTACACAAGTGTTTAGTGCATATGTGTTTAGAATTATAATATACTCTTGCTTTTTCTTTAATAAGTATGTCATGACCCTACTCATTTTTTCTGACTTATTTTAGGGTGAAGTCTCTTTTGTTAGATATTAGAATAGCAACACTTGTTTGTTTCCTAGTTACAGTTGCTTGGAGTTCCATTTTACTGTCATTTTACCTTACAGTAGGCATGGGTTTTTGAAGAGAGCAAAAATATGAATCTGTTCTTTTAATTCAGTCTGTGTCTATATCTTTTTATTGTCAGTGGAATCCATTAATATTAAGAGTTTTAAGTGAAAGATGTATATTAATTTTTCTCAGTGTTTACTCTTGTGATGTTTTCTTAGATACATTTTAATTTAGTGTTCTGATACTATTTATTTTATCTCTGTGACCTCTTATGTGTACTTACTCTTTGCTTCATACTGAAAATATCATACAAATATCTTCTGTAGGTCTATACTCGTGGTCATATTTTCTCTTAGACTTATTTTTTTCTCATGCAAAATTTTTATTCCTTCTTTAATTTTAATGGATAGCTTTGTTGGATTTAATACTATGGACTGGTAGTTATAGTTACTCAAAACCTAGAATATATCTTTCCAACCTGTTTTGGCTTTAAATGGTTCTTTCAAAATTCATTTTGGGAAAAGTGACTCTGCTCCTTGCCCTCTGCATCACTTGGGTGAGATATTAGGACAGGGCAGGAGAGCTTGCCCTGGTGGTGTGGACACAGGAGAGCTGACAGGCTGACCAACTCAGCTACCACCTATGCCCAGATTCAGGGCTTTGAGTTGGTCCACCTCAACGTCTACCCTTATCTATGAACTGTTAGAACATGTTAAGGGATCACTTCTATGGAACTGAGCCAGACCAATGACTCATTGCAACGAACAACTGCAAGATTATTGTGGGACACACTGTGACATGCTATAGCTTCCATGAAGAGATGGTCTTTTTGTTGTTTTTCATTTGTTTGTTTCATTGTCTTGTAGAGGGGAGATTACAAGGGCAGAGGGTGGATACAAAAGGATGGGGGAGATGAGTAGGATTGGGGTACATGATATGAAATTCACAAATAATCTATAAAAAGTAAAACACAAATCATTTGTTAGCTGTGCATGGTAGTGCTGGCCTTTAATCCCAGCATTAATGAGACAGTCTAATACAATACAAAAAAATAATTTGTTATTCTATTGGCTCTACCTTTGTAAGGGACTTGACATTTGTGTTTTGTAGGTTTCAATATGTGCTGATATTTCCCATACTACAACCTGTGGGTCCCATGGAGCTGAATGTCACGTGTATCATCAGCTACCTGGGAATAAAGCCCCACGTCAAAAGAGCTGTTTAGAGCTGTGAACTTCCCCCAAGAATCTGAGTTCAGTATTGAGACCCCAACCTGATCATCAGAGCATCAATGGTACCACATAACTACTAAAGGCCTTCTGACTACAAACCCAGCTTTCAAATTTTTGCTATCTCAAAACTTTGGTTGACCAGAGCTTACTGAGATTAGAGCAAATAAACTTGGAGAACCACACCAAGAAAGATTTGAATGGCTCGGCAAGCAAGGGCTAAACCTGGGACAGTATTATTTTCAAGCAGAGAGTAGCAGACTCTCAGAAGACTAGAGCTAAAACGTCCAATGCTCCATACAATTTCCATGAGAGAATTGGTCCCAAACATCTTACCACTGAGTGGTTTGAATGAGAACAGCCTCCATATGCTCATCCATTTGAGAGGATGGTTTTCAGTGGATGGAAATGTTGGGAAAGATTGGGATGTGTGGCCTTTTTGGAGAAAGTGAGTCAGTAGGGATGTGCTCTTTAAATTTTAAAAACCCATACCATTTCATGTCATATTTTGTTTTCTTGCATCCTATTTGAGAATGAGGATGGTACTAAGCTCGAAATTACTGCTCCATTGCCAAGCCTGGCTGTCTGAAGCCATGATTGTCATGGGCCCTAACTCTCTGCACTCTGAGACCCAATAAATTGTTCCTTCTGTAAGTTACCTTGGCTCTGGGATCTCTTCACAGCAATGGAAAAGTAACTAAGATATCTCTTCACTCTCTCCTAAACATTGTACACATATATTCTGAAAGAGAAAATGTGCTTGAGCAAAACTATGATGAAACAAAGAAAATAGTTCAAATCCCAGTACAGAACCAAAAGTAACATCAAAAACTAAGAGAATGTGGTACTAATTTTGAAGGTGCTAAACATACTAAACTGAGGGAGTCATGGAGCATAATAAAGGTCTATATCTCTGGTATGAGGCCTTCAAATGCCAGTGTGTGGTGCTGTGCAGGTGAAGCCTAAACCTCCTTGGGGAATGCAGGATACTAGAGAGGAAAGAATTACTCAGTATCCACTGAAGAAATTTACATCTACAGAGTGGCCAAACAGTAAGCTGAAGGGGTGCAAACACCTAAATCCTTTACAGATAATTTTAATGTAAATAATCCCATTAAAAGTTCTAGATTCTTGCCCTGCCGGGCGGTGGTGGTACACTCCTTTTATCCCAGCACTTGGGAGGCAGAAGCAGGCGGATCACTGTGAGTTCAAGGCCAGCCTGGTCTACAAAGAGAGTCCAGGATAGTCAAGGCTACACAGAGAAACCCTGTCTCGAAAAAAATAAAAAATAAAAAGTTTTAGATTCCTGACAAGGAGCTAAAAGGCTTGGTGTCTGTACCATCTGATTTTGATTTTTTTTTTTTTTTTTCTTTCCTCTAGTCCTTCCTTGTTTTGTCCATATTTCTCTCCTTTGGACTGAGAACATACACTCTGTGCCATTTTATTCCGGGGGTTTGTTTGTTTGTTCTTAGATTTTACAAGATGTTACAGTTAAGAGGTTAGCTAGATTTTGAAAAGGGACTTTGGACTTTGGACAGTGTAACACATTAACACTGCTAAGGACCGTGGGGACTTCTGAAGTTGACTAAATGTATTTTGCTTCAAGTCATTGCCATAACCCTATGGAATCCCAGGAAGAATGATGTGGCTGGATTACAAACTGTCTTCTATAGGCTCAAGTTTTTTAACACTTGTTTCCTAGAGGGTGGGGCTGCTTGGGAAGATTAGAGAGATGGAGTTTTTCTAGAAGCAGTGGGTCCCTGAAAGCAGGTCTTGAAACTTTATAGGGAGATAACCCCTTGCTCACTGAGTCTGCACTGTATGTGGCCATTGGCCATCTTCTCTAGCCACAAACCTTCTTTTCACGTTGCAAGTCTTTCATGACATTGCAGATTACTCCCTTTGGAACTGTCTGCCAAAATAAATCTTATCTCCCTTAAGTTGTTTATGTCAGGACATTTTATCACAACAACAAGAAACTAACAAAAAGGGCTATCTAATACCAGTATAATGACTATGTTGACCATTTCTGAAAATCTTCATAATTTGCAAAGTAATTTTACTTTGTATATATATATATATATATATATATATATATATATATATATATATGTGTGTGTGTGTGTGTGTGTGTGTGTGTGTGTGTGTGTGTGTGTGTGTGTGTGTGTGCAATCCTTAAGGTTGAAAGTAGAATCTTCTGGTGTTAGGCAAGCATTTTTTATTATATTATATTTCTTTTATAACATATACATTTATATTATTACACATAAATAAAATAAACTACATAGAGCAGGAAGAACCATGAAACAATCAGGAATTATATAGCTGTTACATTCAAAGTATTTGGCTGTTTTTTTGCAAACTTGATGTAAACCTCTTTTCTATCTTATTGAATCTAAAATTCTGAATGAAAATCCATATCTATAGCATCTCATCTCTATTAACTTAAAACATCTAATTAGATCTAAAAGCATCTTAAGCCCTAACCAACTAAGCTTAATTGTAAGACTAAACTATCAGGTCTTCAAGCACATCAGAGATTTGAGAAAGAATAAAAGTCAATTACCTGAGTACAGGTTAGCAGCTTCCAAAATGAAAAAAAAAAAAAAAATGACAGAGACATTTTACTGGCTGAACACTCACCCAAAACTCTCTATAACAATGGAGCATCATTGTGAGGCAGGAACTATTGAGGACTTCCTTACCCTGTCTTGGAAGAGTTTGGCTGTCAACACTGCCTGCATCCAAGCTTGCCCATTTTTAGGCACAATTCTGTCTGTGGGAGAAACAGGGAAATGTTGCCCAGTGGGTGGTTTGCCACACTTGAAATCATCTCCATAGGGAGGTTCTTTGATGCTCATCACCTTCTTTGAGGTAGGCTGGGTGTTGCCAGGAGTTAACCAACTGTTTTATCAAAGAATCTTTAGAATAATAAAAACACTTCAAAGGTGTTATTCTCCCTAAATCAATCTGAAGAACCCTTAAGAAAACGACACCTCATTTCGGGTTTCTGATTGCTCTCTTGGGCTACAAATACTTATTTTCATAAGGAGTTAGCTATAAATGATTATTTGTCTTATACAGAGAGAAAACAAGGTTGGACTCAGAGTTTTCTCTCTTTTCCTTCATCTTTCTTTAACAGATGAGGAGATAGGAGTTAGGCAAGCTTTTTAACACAAAGCTACACCTCCATCTTACCAAAATAGCTTATTCAAAATAATATATTCACTTTTATTTTTGAGGATGATAATTTTTTCATACATGTATGAATGCACACCACGTATTCTGGTGCATATAGAATCCAGATGAGTTCATTAAGTACCTTGAAATTTGGGATGCTGATGGTTGTGAGCCAGGAACTGGACCTGGATTCCATGTAAGAGCAGAAAATGCTTTTAAATGCTCATCCATCTTTTTCACCCTAACAAAACAGCTTTTTATAAGCATATTTTTTCATGTTGCATTTGCATTGGCTATGAAGCTTGTCTGGTGAAAATGGCCTGGCTCCATTTTCTTATTATTCATACACTCTCTCCCATTTTAGAGCAGATATCTCTAGGTAAAATGGTGATTCATAAAATATGCATATTCTACTTAGTATTGTAGCCAATTACAACCAAGAGCTGTGTAAGCCAAAGAATGTATTTAAGATAATATAAATACTTGTATTCTATGAGTATGATTCTCTAATGACGGTAAATATTATCAATTTGAAAAATAAAATGTATAGTCCCACCTGGAAAATTATTAAAGGTACTGGAAAAGAAGTAAAATCACCAAGGCAATACACGTTCTAAACTTTCCATTACAAGCCACGCAATATATATTAGTCAAAGTTGTCTAAAGGAGCAGAACTATTCTACTAATGTGTGTTACAAAGTGGGGTTTGTGCAACACAACTCTGTGGAAAAGCAATGGCTGTCTCAATCTGTGGAGCCTGAGAATGGGGCAGCTGCTGCTCTATGAGACTGTGTAGCTCAAGTTCTTCCAATGCTGTACGGAAAGCTTAGAGGGTTCCTGAGATGTTTCTGGCCTTCAGTTTGTGTTTAAAGGCTGTAGAAGCTGTTTTCTGGTGAGAACAAAGAATGACACCTGTGGGTAGACACATCCACACCAACATGTAGAGGCAGGCAGGTGGTCTTACTTGTCACTAGGGCCTTTTTTATCTGGGGTTTTACAGAGTGTTGCCCATTCAGGGGAGATCTTCCAGGCTCAGGTAGTCTTTCCTGGAAATGCCCCGACAAAACCACCTAGAGGCCATTCTCTTTGATGAGTCTTGTTCCAGTAATGTTGGTGACGAAAATTAGCCAAAACAGCTTAAAACCACTTTTTCTTTTTTCAATTGAAAGGAAGTGAAATCCAAAGAAAATCAAAGGGAGATTTATTTTGTGCCATTGAATATATTTTCTATGATTTTGTTAAATTTTCATTCATTCTTTCATTTTTTTGTTTTTGTTGTATTGTTTTCTTTTGTTTTTTGTTTTCAGTAAGTGAAAGCCATTAGAAGGAAAGTATATATGATTAAAAATGCTGGAAAAATGGCTGACTTTAAATGATATGTTGTGTTTCAAATAAATTTTTGTCTATCTTATTTACTAATATGAATTTTGTTTCCTACTAGAGCTATGTATTTACAATCAATCATAACATTAGGGTTTGAGATTAAAATCAAAATGTAAAGAAAAGTAACATGAATTTTTTCTTGTAGTTATTTTTTTCCAAAAATTGGTTACTTTCCTAAACTTCAGTCAATTTTATTTGAACATCTTTCCTTTTACACACTTTTTTCTAATACAGTTTTTCAGCAAAGGATTATTTAAAAATATTTTTTAGTGCTTGAACAGGATATCTTTTCCTTGCACCTGTGAGGAAAGTAAACGTTCATCCAGAATCATCTCTGTCCTCAAACTTTCAAAACTTTAATCTTAATGTACTATTAATAACAGACAAACTCCATACACAGACTGTTGTAGTAATAGCCTTTAGAACATGAGCCTACATCAAGAAAATATGCCTAGTGTGAATAAACTTTAAATTTTATTTTTATCCTCAAAATCTGTAGAAATACCAGGTACCAATTTTGGCAAATATAATTTTGAATCACACTTAACTCCTCCACTCTGGTTTAAATGTCACTTTAACTTGTTCAACATTGCTCAACTAACATGAATAAAACATCTTATATAATATTCAAATGCCAATTTTGTCAGGTAACCTTAAATGGTCTTTGAAGATTTTTACTTGTTCAATGCCAATTCAGAATTGATGGCAATATTGTAAATATATTTAATGTTCTTCATTAACATTTTTAATCTACAACTAATATACAAGGTCTTAATTCCAGTGGCTACTTGAAAATAAGCTTTTCTGGCTGGGAGTGATGGGACACATATTTAATCTCATCGCCCTGGAGGCAAAGACCAGTGAATCTCTTAGTTCAACAATAGAAACATCTACATAGTAAGTTTTTGGCAAGCCAGGGTTGCATAGTCAAATTCTGTGTCAAAATTAAAATAAAGAAATGCAATGAGATTAATTTTTCTACTAGAGATAGGTAAAGCAAAACAAAAGGCAACCTATAAGAATTACTAGATTTTATTTTGACACACTTGAATATTCATTTTATCATTTGACATTTCCAATTATCTGATCGTTTAAAAAAAAGCATTCTTCCTGTTTATAAAGAAACTAAGACTCATACAATTTTCAAGTATATGAGCATTTTGTCTTTCCTTGTATATGTGCGGCATGTGCATAAGCTGCACACATTGCATGTAGAGGTCAGACGAGGATGTGAGGACCTTGGAAACTAGAGCTAGAGAAAGAAGACAGCTACCACTTGGAGGCTTGGAATGGAACCTCCCTGATCTGCAGGTGCAGTAAGTGCTTCCAACCACTAAACCATCTCGCTAACCCAAGACTGGAAAGGTCGAGATGCATTCCAACTTGCTTTTCTAATATGAGGTTACACAATCATAAAACTCATTGCCTAGAATGCCAAGGTCAGTGTGTTTTCAGAGCTTTCGAACAACTTCAAGTGTTAATCAACAACAAAACAAAAGGCAAAGTTTATATTGCTACTCTGGAATGGGGCTTATTTCCCTTATGCATTTTGGTGTACATCATGTGTGTTATTTGTCACACACATGAGCAAGTCAGCAGTTTTAAAAATAAATATCAAATAGCATTGGAATATAACAAAAGCCATGGAGCACAGTTTTTGTTTGTACATGAACTAACTATGAGAAGAAGCAGCTTACACAGTCAGTGGTTTAGATGGAATGAGACTGTAATGCCGTATATGTAAAATTCTTCATCCTTTCTTCAGTCTGGTATTTCCTGTAGCACACACACACATAAAAAATAACTCATAATACAAGTATCATCATTTTATTAAGTTTATAAGTTATCACTTTACCAGATTAGTATATACTTGTGACTTTTTAATTTTAGTGGCATAAGAAGCTCAAATAATCTATAACGTTTGTCACTCAATTTTGATATTAGTCATCTCACCTTTTCCATTAGAATCTTCTCAAAATAATTCTGAAGAGGGAAACTCTGGGTCCCATGAAACACTTGCCATGGGTGGACTGTATTTTAACAAGGTGTAGTTGAATCACAAATACAAAATTAAAATATATTATTAATCTCCCAGAATTTAGTTAATATACAAGAATGAACATACATTTATATCAAGATTAAGTTATTTACAATTTTCAAAATGGTAGTTTTCTTCATTTCATGTTTTTGTTTCTCAGAATCATTCTGAAAACATATATCAAGTCTAAAATTATCATAAAATATTAGGAACAGTAATTTATTTATATTATATGCAATTATGAAAAAATTAAATGATATATTCACTTAAAAATACCAATATAGTCCATTTAGTTTTTAAAAATATCTTATCGATATTCAATGTGTTAAATGATGGCTGTCTTGTAAAAATGAGAATGTAATGTATGAAAACTTCAATTATTTAGATTAATACAGATCATATATTCTCATAAACCAGAATGTGGCATATGACCTTCTTTTGTATTAATCTTCTTAACCATAATGGAAGGCTCTGACATTTGAGGCTGTAAAAGCTCACTACCTCTGCGGTATGGACAATCATCTTACATCTCTGGAAATATTCTTTCCTATTGTGTTCCAAGAAATACCCATTTCCTTGTCAACCAATTGACTTTTTCCAGACACATTTGTTAGCAATAGTAATCACAGTGCAGGTGAAGAAACTTCTAAAAACTGTAATAAAGGTGATGGTAAAACTGTGAGAAAGAAAAGCCATGGGAGCAAAAGGTAAGTATGGAACTTCTATTTAGGGAAAGGCAATAACCACTAGCCTCCAGCAATACTGAGGTTCTTGCAAATCTGCATTTTCTCTTATAGTATAAAATACTCATTGGAAAAGAAACCAGTTTACAAACAATATTTCAAGATTATAGGAAAACAGTAACAATTAAATCTAGCTTTTCTTCAATATGACTACTTGACTTAAACTTTAGTTAAATGCATGTGAAATCTATGTAACACATGATAAACCAGAAGTCCGGTGCCTTCGTTATCTCTACATAATCACCAAAACTTTAACAGAGAGTTCAGCATGAGGTTTTTGGTGGACATTCAAAGTAAATTGCATTAATGTCTACTGATAGATTAGCATATTTTGAAAATAAGGGTGTTTCCTTTAATATTAAAATGTCTAAACACAGGTATGAAACAATCAACAGAACATTATTCTAGATATTTAAAATAGAATCAATTAATAATTGAGATGCTTTTCCAGTAAGTTATGACTAATCTACAGAAAGGAAGAGTCTCATTAACAATATAAGGCTGCAAAGAGATCTGTCATACAGTCAAATTTAAGTTTGATAACTGAAAAGGTATATCCTTGTAACCATCAAAATTTAGTAGGTGAGGAAATTACACTAATAAGATGGCAGATTCCTTTCTATGCTAAAAATTTACAACAGAGAGATTGATAGAACATACAGTATACATGTTTGTGTATGTACAGAGAAAAACACTCAAATTTTGAAAAGAAAATAATCTTTAAGATTATGATTCTCTGCATATTTATAAATTTTGTTAAACATATGAACATGCTTTATTATGTAGATGAAACTAGCAAAGATTAAAATTCCACTAGGCATTTCAGTACTGGGGAAAAGACATGATATGGGAGCAATGTTGATGGTGGAACACTTATTTTCTCTGCAGACTGAGAGAATTAAATCACACTACCAAAATCATATAACTATAAAAATGTAGATACAGCGTGGCTAGATCTATATCCAATTGATGAGCTGTATGAACTTGAACCCAATCTCAACCATTTTATCTATAAAATAAATATACCCTTTATTCATTAATTTAGAGCAATTATATTACTATAGGAGAGAGTATAAACTGTGACCAGTACCTTCCTTACTAGCAAGAAGAATTATATAAACATTAGCAGAAGTCCTTATACCTTCATTATTCTCACTAAAATAAAAATTGTTTTTATTGGAAAAGTTCATTAATGTAAAAAAAAAAAAAGCTTGAAAACCTTTGCTCAAACTTAGTAGTATTGCTTACATTTGTTATTTTATTGAAATTATTAGGATTTATGAAATCTGTAACTTGTAACATCAAAATGTCAAATATACTGTAAAATGCATATATTATCTTAATAAATGTGCATGCTAAGGGTTGGTAAGCCTTTATGAGAGCTTATTGCAAAGACCACCTTACTTTCATAATCATAAAACAAACTGAAAATTGAAGCATTTCTTAGGATGTTTAACTCACTGTTTCAGGAAAAAAGACACAAGAAGGTGCTATTTCAAAATTACAGCACTGTTCCAGAGACTATCTAAATTTGAGCAGGAGCTTCTTGACGGCACTTTTAAGCCTCTTGAGATTTCTCATGAGGATCTTTCACTGCATTTTTTTTTTCTTTTAAATACAGGTAGTTGCTTTTCTAGTTTTCTTTCATCAAGAGTTGCATACATCATTTTTCTTATTATGAAATTCAAACTTATCTGCTACTTATTCTTCAGTCATCTAGTGTATCTGCTTAACTATAGTGACAGCAAAGATACTGAGTCACTAAAAATACATGCCTCATTTCAAAAGAAAATAGTTTGTTTCATGGAAAGGGTGTCTCTTTGACTCTCTTTAAATGATTCAGTCATGATTAGGGAAGTAGAAAACAAGAGCTGCCGGAGGACGTTAGCAACTACTTAAGCATGTTAAAAAAAAAAAAAAAAAAAAAAAAATTGGCCTTCTGGATATTTGAATGAAATCAGAAAACCTTGCCAAATGAGTAAATCAATTATGCTATATGGATGAGCAGGGGGGCATTTTATCCTTCATGCATCTAGAATTGCTGTTCAGTTGAAAGTATCTATAACCTTCCACAAGAAGGAAAAATATGGTTATTTATGTATCATAATGAGAAACCAGTGAATTAGCTGTATTCCACTTCAAGACATTCTGTTAAGTTTCTACCCAGCTGTTAACATTATCAGTATGCGTATACAAACTAGAAAGCTAAGCCAGAAAATGACACTAAATATCTGAGTGGCATTTAATAAAGCATTTAACTTTATGAAACTATGAACTTATATATTACATACTTTCTTTATTCTAACATAAAATTGTTCACCAAGGGACCTTGATTGTTTATTTTTAAGAAAAAGAAGAATTTATTTTCAACATTGTAGAAAATGTCATAAAATTAACTTATTTCAAAATCTTTAGAAGGCTATCGTTGTAATGCAAATATTTAAGGTGGAAGAGATGCCCAGAAACCTGCTCTCTGCCCAACAGCAAAGGCAAGCCTTAGAAACACAGAGTCCCACCTGCCTTTATACTATGTGGTGCAAGAGGAGAAGGACAATAATAGACCTGCCTGCTCTCATGCCACAGGCAGGCTACGAACACCTAGAGGCCCACTTGCCACCCTGCCACATTGGACAAGTAGAGAAGATCTTCCAGAAGCCTGCCAGTAATTGACTCCCTTCTGCAGCAGAAGCCACTACAGTGTGCAAGTATGTGGTGAACAAATGGGAGAGAAAGAGAAGCAGAACAGTTTAAACACCATGATGACAGGTGGAACTGGAGGCATAAGAGTGGAGAGGGAGAATGTCATGTCTATTGGCTAGATCTGGGTAGGGGTCCACAGTTAAGTGGAGACTGGGGTCTGACTTTCACACAAACTCGGGTGCCCCATATTTGTCCGCGTCCCCTGCATGGGGAGCCCTGGTGGCGCTCAGAGGAAGGATAGCAGGCTACCAAGAAGAGACTTGATATCCTATGAGCATATACCGGGGGAGGAAATCCCCCTAAGTCACAGTCATAGGGGAGGGGAGTAAGGGGAAAATGGGAGGAAGGGAGGAATGGGAGGATACAAGGGATGGAATAACCATTTAGATGTAATATGAATAAATTAATCAAATATTTTTAAAAAAGAGTGAGGAGGCATAGCCTGTTGGTGAGTAGCCTGTCCTGACACCTGAAGCCATGGTGAAGCCCTAGCCTGTGCTACTGCCGAGGACATATCTGAGTCCATGTCCATGCAGCAGCCGCGGTCTTTGTTGATGTCTGTGGCTCATCTTACCACTAAAGAACATGTGGACATGCCTGGTCTTGTCAGCCCCCCGAGGAACCACATAGATATCCATGACCAGTGCAGAGCTGGCCCTGCCCCTCACTGGCTGCAGCATTCTGAAGAGCTGGCCCCACCTCTCACCAGCTGCTGTACTCAGGAGAGGAGGCCCTGAACTTTGGCTGGACACACAATAAAGGTGGTCCTGGTGGTGGTGGGGTGTGTGAGCTGGCCCCAAGGGCATGTTTAAAAAAAAAAAAAAGCTGATTCTTCCACACATTTGCAATGAGGTGACATGGGAGCAGAGATGATGCCCGCTCCCATCTTGCCCCTAGTCATTGCAGCCTCTGGGAGTCCTAACAGGTGGCTCCTGGGTACTGAGAGCAAAAGATCTGACCCTGCCTCTTGCAGGCTGCGGCACTGAGGAGAGTGGATCCTGCACCTTACCAGGACATCATTGTAGATCTGGCCTTGGTGGTCACGGTATAGATGAGCTGACCTGAAGATGAGGTCATAGGAAAACCCTAACCCTGTCATTCCTGTGCAGTGAGGAGGCACAGTCACAGATGTGATTACCCCCTTTACCTCACCCTTTCCAGCTGCAGTAGTCAGAACATCTGGACCCAGGTCATGAGAGCAGGAGAGCTAGCTCTGCTCTTCATTGGCTGTAGAACTCAGAAGTGTGGGACCTATACGTTGCCTGGGTAACATAGTGGTGCTGGCCCTGATGGTGAAGGCACAAGGTGACCAGTCCCAAGGCTGTGAGAGAAGAAGAGCTGCCCTAGTCCCTCGCTGGCTGTAAAACTTGAGAGAGTGGGCTCTGCAACTTAAATTGGCAGTAGTGGAGTTATCATGGGTGCAGGTAAGCCAGCCTACGGACACAGGAGTGTAACAGATGACCCTGACTCCTGCGTATGGCAGCATTGAGTAGCCTAACCAGAACAGTACTGGAGAGCTCACCCCAGAGGTTGAGATGAGGGAGAAACAATGATTGACCAACTTAGCTACCACCGGCCTAGATCAAGGGCTTTGAGTTTACCTACACCCAAATCTACATCATCTGTAAGCTTTTAGAGCCCATGAAAGGGCCAGTTCTGTTGATCAAAAGCTGCAGGATTTTCATGACAGATGGCAACAACAAAATAACCAGGAGAATCCTGGTGGGGATCCAATATTGATGATATCGTAGGAGCAAGAGATCACGAACCAGACCAATGATTCACTGCAGTGCACATTTGCAAGTAAAGAATTATGGACAGAGGGGTAAACTGTGACATACACTGTGACCCACTAAGCTTTTATTTTCTGTGCTTTGTTTTATTATGTTTATTTATTTTTGTTCGTGTGTGTGTGTGTGTGTGTGTGTGTGTGTGTGTTTGTTTTAGGGGTTGAGTTTGCAAGAGTAGAGGGCAGATACTAGGGAACAGGGAAATGAGTAGGACTTGGGTGCATGATGTGAAACTCACCAAGAATCAATAAAAAATCACAAAAGAATAATCATTATAGGGCCATTGAGATGGGCCAGCAGGTTTTATCCTTGGAATCTACAGGTGAGTAGTTGTCCTCTGACATATACTTTTCTCTCCTCTGTCTGTCTGCCTGTCTGTCTCTTTGTCTATCCCTCTCTCTCTGTCTCTCTCTCTGTCTCTCCTCTCTCTCTTTCTGTCTCCATCTCTCTTTCTTCCTCCATTCCTTTCACACATAGTAAATACATGCATATATTCTTAAAATATTTTACGACCAAGTATTCTGAGTAATTAAATATTAGTACTACTACTTCCATGCTTTCCTGACAGCTATAGTGGTACAAATTTATAAAGCTAACACTGTATGGAGTGTGAAGACTGAGAAAGGAGTATTACATAATTTGGACCAGCCAGACCTAAATACACATATTAATAATAAAATCATTTACCATATAGTTGGATTATTAGGTGTTTGACAGATGCCTAGGAAATGAGAATTTTTATAAACACCAAGATTTTCAATTGTCAAATCTAGCATTATGCTAATAATAGCTACTGTTAAATTAAAAACAAGCATAAGATTCTATGTCGAAATGATTAATTATATGATGTATCATTTATATCTGATTATCTTTAGTAAAACAGTAAGCAATAATAATGGTTCCATTATGATAAGAGGCTTATCTTAATGTTTTTCTTGAAAACACTGTAATATGTAATATATATTGTAAATGTTTGTAAAAAGAAGAAGAAATGTGTGAAGCTATGCACTAGTCAGTAAAAATCACTTAGCATGGTTGGTGCAGGCCAAAACAGTGTTGGTAGGAAAGTTGTAATCTCTGTGCTGTGTTGTCTCATTGATCGAGTGACAAAGTTTAGTGCTTACAAAATTGGAAGGACCATTAAAATTGTTTAAATGTATTTTTAAAAAATATCCCAAGGATCTTAAGTTATAAGTATTAAATGCCTCACTTAGATAGTGAAATTATTGAAGTAAATATTGCCTAAGGGTACATGCTGAGTTCAATACAAAGCTAAGATGCAGCTGTGTTGATCACACTGTTTCTTGGTTATATCTCCCATGTGAGTTTTCAGATAATATTATAACAATTAGGATCTTCTATTTTAGATAAATTTCTATTAACAATTATCCAAAGTGTGCCTCTATGGAAATTATTAAATTAAGCAAGAAAACAATTGATTACTAAAACCATGTGTCATGGCATCAATGCTCAAATATAAAGTAAGTATGGGTGCTAGTTGAATAACATTAGCAGCTAACATATAATGATGTATAGTTTGAATCTTCAAATTCAAACATTTTTATGAATATGTGGTGTTCAAATATGCTAAGTTAATGTGCTGAAATATAGATTATCCCTACTCTGTTATTGTTATAATTCTTATTTTCCAGATATGATAGAAGCTGAGTACAATTAGACCATATTGCACAATAGTAATTAGAGTGATTTTTTTGACATTTCTTTACATAGGAACTTGATAATAACTAATTACAACATTACATTTGTCAGGGGTCTCAAGAGTCTAGGGTGGTTCTCAGCCTGAGGGTCACACTCCAAACAGGGGAATCATATCAGATATTCTGCACATCATATATTTACATTGCTATTAATAACAGTACTAAAATTATAGCTATAAATTAGTAACAAAATAATTTCATAGTTACGGAAACCACAACATGAGGAAGTGTACTAAAGGGTCATAGGAGGTTGAGAACCACTGGTCTCGAGGAAAAGAAATAATACATTGAGTTATTCTCTCATGACTCTAATCATGGACTACATTATACCAGTTAGTCATTAAATTTCATCAATCATTCAAACACTAGTCCCTTTTTAAATATAAATGCATCAATACATGTAAATATGGAAAAATGGTTACCGACTCTGTATAAATAATTAGTTAAAAGTTAATTAAGTACACTCATTCAATTATTAATCAATATTTGGTCAATTCACACCATTTTCTTTTTTTTCTTTTTTTTTTTTAATTAATTTATTCTTGTTACATCTCAATGTTTATCCGATCCCTTGTATCCTCCCATTCCTCCCCTCCCCCCATTTTCCCATTATTCCCCTCCCCTATGACTGTTCCTGAGGGGGATTACCTCCCCCTATATATTCTCATAGGGTATCAAGTCTCTTCTTGGCTACTTGCTGTCCTTCCTCTGAGTGCCACCAGGTCTCCCACTCCAGGGGACATGGTCAAATGTGAGGCACCAGAGTACGTGAGAAAGTCATATCACACTCTCCACTCTACTGTGGAGAATATTCTGACCATTGGCTAGATCTGGGAAGGGGTTTAAAGTTTGCCTCCTGTATTGTCCTTGGCTGGTGCCTTAGTTTGAGCGGGACCCCTGGGCCCAAATCTGCCTATCATATTGTTCTACTTGTAGATTTCTAGGACCCTCTGTATCCTTTTATTTTGCTATTCTCCCATGCGTCTCTCATTTAGAGTCCCAATAGGATGCCTTCCCCTCTGTCCCAGTTTCCTGGTAAGTGAAGGCTTTCGTGGGACATGCCCCTTGGGCTAGTATGCAGAAATAAGTGAGTATATACCATTTGATTCTTTCTGCTTCTGGGTTAACTCACTCATTATGATCATTTCTAGCTCAATCCATTTATCCACAAATTTCGGGAATTCCTTGTTTTTAATAGCTGAGTAGTATTCCATAGTGTATATGTGCCACAGTTCTAAACAGTTTTCTGTAAATGTTGGTTTTATTTTCTCAGAGGAAGCAATGAAATGAGAACCATAGCCAAGCTGTACAAATACATGGCTTTGGCTGAGCTCAGAGTGTCTACAAGCTCAGACCTTGAAAACTTCAACTTCCAGACTCTGACTGCTAACCTATACATAGATTGCTTTAAGCTTACCCTTTCTAGTTCTTTCTGAACTCTGACTGGCTGGTTTAATTCAGCTGTTCTGGCGCAAAACTCTGCTCCAAGTTGACTCATTCAAACTGGCTTCAATACACTTCTGACTGGATTGCTCTGCTTGGAAAAACTGCATCTGAATTCTATGAACTGAATAGAACTGCAGAACTCAACCGAACTCAACTCTAGTAAACTGAACTGTATGTAACTCAACTCCACTCTCTCCCCCTGCACTACTTACTCTTACATCAACTCACTTTCCTGTTGGGTATATCCTATCTCTGACTCATCCTGTCAAATCTTTCTCTGATTCATCACTTTGTCTGCTGCAAAATTAGATGACACTTTCAAACATAGCTGCTTCCTTCTACAAACTAATCTTACCTTTATTTTGGGATTAAAGGTGTGTACTAAGGCCATGTTTGTATTCCACGCAGACCAGACTGTAATCCAGGGTGTCTGCATTCCTGCCAGATGATAGACCTAGAAGGTCATTGAATGTCATCCATTGCCAGAGCATCCATGTTGCTGCATTAAAACGCCTCTATAGTTTGCTTAGCATGAGAAAAAGCACTAAATTAGAAATGTATGTTTTCTTATGGGATTCAACATTTTTGGAAAAACAGTACATTTAATAATTAATATAATTTGTGAATACAAGAATACTAAATGAAATATCATACCAGGTGTCAGTGGTCATTACTTCCAAGTTCAGCTCCCCACTTTTAATGGAGTTTGGCCACCAAGAAACAGATTTTCTATTTTTTGTTTGTTTGTTTGTTTTTCAGGATCAGATCGTTTCTTAAGTGTTTTCGTTTCACAAATTGGAACCGTGGCTGGAGTAGGGTCTTTGCCTTGTGAAAACCTCCTCTTATTTCAGTTTTGCCTAGTCACTCCTTGATCTAGTCTCTTTCAGTACAAGTTTTGGATTCTAAAGTAAATTTCTTGGGGCTCTTTTACTCTTTAAACTGTATATTTTCTATTTCTTTCTGTACCACCTTTTCTTTTTCATGGTATACCTATGTAAGAGTGGTTTCTAAACAACAACTACAACCAAAAACCCACATGACCAAAAAATATGACAGCGTTAATATTAGGCTGCTTTAAGTCAGATTTCAAAATCTCTTCTGCCAAATTAGTACATATTTTAAAATCTAACTTCCATAACCTTAGAACAGTGGCAGAAAACAAAGCTTATGTCAACATATTAAAAAATGGTTTCTACCACAGTTGCTAATATTGCTCCCCTCTGAAACTTATCTAGCTAGCATACCCAGTCCTCAACGCTCTTTCTCCTACTGTCTTTCAATATCCTACTAAGATATTCCAAAAACCCTGCTAATAATATGCAAGCATTTTCCTAGTCCATAGTCTCAAAAGCATTCACAATCCTTCAAAAATCCAGCATTGTCAATTCTGTCATTGTAATTGTCCACTCTCTAGTATCAGCATGTATCTTAGAAGTTTTTGATTAACTTAATTAGTTTTAGAATAAAATGTTTATTTGGGGCTAATAGCTTCGGATACTTATTGTCTAAGATGGTAGATTTAAGGATCGGTGGCAGGAACTGCTTGGAGATTACACCTTGATCCACATGAATGAGCATAGAGAGAAGATTAGGAATGGTACACATCCTTTAAACCTCAAAGAATACCCCCAGTGAAATATTTCCTTCAACAAGGCCACACTTCTTAATCTTTCCCAAACAGTTCGCCAACTGCTTATGGGCTTTTGAGGACAATTCTCAATCAGATTACCTGAGAATGCAGAATGTCTGGCTAAATGTCTGGCTGTCTTCTCAATGGTAACACTAAATAACATTCATTTTTGGGCTAGGAGGTCATCATCACATCTCATCCACTGTAATGAACTTCTTCCTTCAACTCCCACTCCTCTATCCAACAATCACTTTACACAAGGAAAGTTTGTAGTTGTGGTAACAGGAAATCCTCCAAGTAGACATTTTTAAAATACACTATCAATTGATGTAGGACTCACAAAAATAGAGACATTCTGTATCACATGAAATTTCAGATCATCAATTATAAAGAAAATATCATTTAAAAGAAAGGAAACAGAGAGAAAATTAGAGAAAGCATATACTTGGCTAGAACCTCTTTTAATGGGAAAATTCTTTTTTTTATTTAATTTTATTAATTTATTCATATTACATCTCAATATCTCAATGGTTATCCCCTCCTTTATATCCTCCCATTCTTCCCTCCCTCCCATTTTCCCCTTACTCCCCTCCCCTATGACTGTGACTGAGGAGGACTTCCTCCCCCTGTATATGCTCATAGGGTATCAAGTCTTTTCTTGGCAGGAAAAATTCTCTTATTCAATAGATACTAAACAAAAACAAGGTAGTACCTTCTGAGGTTGGGTGAAAACATAATCATGAATATAAACTTGCATAACAACTAATACATCTTTGATGAGCATAAAGAAAATCTGAACATGCATATTCCCTTTAATAGAAAAACTGACCATTTTGGCTTATTAGAAATGCCATTTAACCATAGAAGAATGTACATAAAAGAGAAAATATCCAATTGGATTTCAGTGCAATGTTGTGGGAAATGAAAGGAGCCAGCCACAGGGGTACACGCCTATAATTCCAGCCACTAAATTGGGCAAAGCTGAGTGATTCCAAGTTTTGAGCATGTAGTTTAGTGGTAGAGGGCTTGCCTAGTGTTTAGAGGCCTAGAATCTCTAATCAGTTCCTGTTAGAGAAGAACAAGGAGGAGTCCTGTGTTTCAAGGTAAATGGAAATGAGTGCTTAGTTCAATCTCAAGAGACATAGATAATGGTTAGGGCTTTATGTTAGAGAAGGTATTTTTTTTATGGAGGAAATCAGTAAATCCTTGACATCTCAGCAACAAGAAACCCTTAAAGCAAATACAGTGACCTGTTTTGTACTTCTAGGTGGCATACACAGGAACCCATTGATAGAGTCCATATGTTGCAGCCTTCAATGACATAGAAAGATAAGCATACATAGAAACAAACAAGCTAACAACAACAACAACAAAAGCACATCTCTTAAAACCATAGTATTAAGTCTGACCTCTAGTGTGGAGACATTTTAATCCAACACAATTTTAATGCCTCTGGATGGAATACCAAACACCCTTAGCACAGCCCAATCACAGGCCAGGTTAGTGTACTCTGTAGATCTTTTTGTGGCATCCTTGACTCCTCCATCTCCTTCAACCCTTCTTCTCACTCTTCCACAAATCTCCTAGAGCTTGGCTTGTTGTTTGGCTGAGGGTCTCTGCATATGTTGTGAACCTTTCTCTTTATTTTGTCAAGTAAAGATAAAGTGTTTGACCTCTTTCCTCCATATATTTGAAGTCATGACAAGAACTTTCCTCCTAGACAGCAGAGAGAAGTTCTCACCAGACACCACCTATGCTGGTGCCTTTTAATTTTTTTTTCAATTTTTTATTGTAATTTATTCACATTCCTTCCTGGTTGTTATCCCCACACTGTTATCTTCCCAATCCCACCCTCCCTCCCTCTTCTGACATATTTCCCTCCCCTAGAATTCTGATATGGAAGCTCTCCTACTCCACTGGCTGGCTGCAGCCTATTAGAGCTCATCAAGATGGCATGCATACTCTTCCTCTGTGTGCCTGCAAGTCCATCTTGCCAAGTGGCAGTTACCAAATCCTGTGCACCAGGTGCATGTCAGTGTTTTGCTCCTCACCCCACCTCCACAAGGATAATCAACTGTCCATCAGTTACATCTGAACAAGGGATCTTCTTTCTCTATATTCATTGTCCTTGATTGGTGCATCAGTTTGTACAGGCTCCCCTGTCTCCAGATACGGTATGGTAATCTCCCAGTTGAGCACCTGCTCCCTCCTAGACCTTCCATTCCCCCACTCTTCTCAACCACTCTCAGCAATCTTCCCAGAGTCTTGATTCCACTACCAGTCCCTATCCTGATTTCCCACTGGGTGGAGTCTCTCAGAGGGCATCCATTTTGTGCTAAGATCCACACATCAATAAGTATATCCCATGCATGCCTTTCTGGGTCTGGGTAACCTCACTCAGGATGGTCATTTCTAGTTCAATCCATTTGACTGCAAATTTCAATATTTCCTTGTTTTTAATAGCTGAATAGTATCCCATTGTGTAAATGTACTACCATGTCTTTATCCATTCTTCCATTGAGGAACATCTACGTTGTTTCCAAAATCTGGCTATTATGAATAAAGCGTCTATGAATATGGTTGAGCAAATGTCCTTGTTGTATGGTAAAGCATCTTTTGGGTATATGTTCCAAAGTGATTTAGCTGGGTCTTCAGGGAGCACAATTCCCAGTTTTCTGAGAAAGTGCCAGATTGCTTTCCAAAGTAGTTGTACAAGTTTTCACTTCCACCAGCAATGGAGGTATGTTCCCCTTTCTCCACATCCTTACTACCACAGGTTGTCACTTTATTCTAATAGGTATAAGATGGAATCTCGGTTTCATTTTGATTTGCATTTCCCCAATGACTAAGGACATTGAACATTTATTTAGGTGTTTCTCAGTCATTCAGTATTCCTTTATTAAGAATTCTCTGTTTAGCTCTGTACCTCATTTTTTTATTTGGGATATTCAGTTTGTTGGTATTTAATTTCTTGAGTTCTTTATATATTTTGGATATTAGCCTTTTGTTAGTTTTAGGGTTGCTGAAATCTTTTTCCAGTCTGTAGTTCTGTAGTCTGTCACTTGGTTCTGTAGACAGTGTCTTTTGTCTTACAAAAGGTTTTCAGTTTCATGAGGTCCCATTTATTGTTGATCTTAGAACCTGAGCTATTGGTGTTCTGTTCAGGAAGTTGTCTCCTGTGCCAATGAGTTCAAGGCTCTTCCCTATTTTTCTTATAATAGATTTAGTATGTGTGGTTTTATGTTGAGGTCTTTAATCTACTTGGACTTGAGTTTTGTGCAGGATGATAAATATAGATCTATTTGCATCTTTCTACATGTAGACATCTAGTTAGACCAGCACTATTTGTTGAAGATGCTATCTTTTATTCATTGTATGGTTTTGTCTATTTTGTCAAAAATCAAGTGTCCATAGGTGTTTGGGTTTATTTCTAGGTCTTCAGTTTGATTCCATTGATCAACCATCCTATCCTTATGCCAGTACCATGTGTTTATTACTGTTGCTCTATAATACAGCTTGAGATCTGGGATGAGGATTCTTCTGGAAGGTACTTTATTGTACAGGTTGTTCTAGCTATTACAGGTTTTTTTTCATATAGATTTGAGAATTAATTTTTCAAGGTCTGTAAAGAACTGTGTAGGTATTTTGATAGGGATTGCATTGAACCTATGGATTGCTTTTGGTAAGTTAGCCATTTTATTATGTTGATTCTTTTCATCGATGAGCTTGAGAAATCTTTTCATCTCCTGCTGTTTTCTTCAATTTCATTCTTCAGAGATTTGAAGGTCTTTTTTCATATAGGTCTTTCCCTTGCTCAGTTAGACTTATCCCAAAATACTTTATGATTTTTTGTGGTTATTGTGAAGGGTGTAATTTCCCTAATTTTTCTCAGCCTGTTTGTCAATTGTATACTGGATGGATACTGGCAATTTCGAGTTGACTTTGTATCCAGCCACTTTGTTGATGGTATTTATCAGTCATCTTGGAAGCCCCCTCTGCATATGTCTTGATCTTGTACTTCTGAACATTCAGAATGTAAGCAATCAGTATGTGTTCTTCATAAACCATTATATCTACAGAACTTTGTTATAACAGAGTGTCCAACACAGGAATTCTTGGTGATTCTGTTAAATTTCTTTTGAAATATGTATTTTCCCAATCTAATCATCATCATCATCAATATTCACTTAAGAGTTATATAAAGTATTCAAGTAAGGCAAAATTCATTCAAATATTTTTAAACTTTCTACATTGATGACTAATGATCTAGCTGTCTAAGGCTTGAATGAATATCTCAACATAATCTCTTGAGTGAATGCTGAGTACAATTTACTGGTTTGGGTAGTATAGGCTAATTACATCTCTTATATTCTATTTCCTCTATATTCCAGTCTTTGTGATTAAATTTACAATACTTCAGTTTTCTTCTTCCATTTCTTTCTCTTCCTCCTCTTCCTCCTCCTTTCTCTTCCTCCTTCTATTTAGTATGTAAAAATTGAGCAAAATGGTTTGATATTTTTTTATAATTATGCACAAGGTATCCTTGTGTGCTTTTTTTTTTTGCAAAGAAGTTCATAAACTTTTTCTGTAGGCCATTCTGAAACTTCTCATGCTTATTAATTATGAAATTAAATGTTACAATCAAAGACATGTGCATACTTCCTAGCAATAAAACAGAAAAGTAATGAAAACATTGTAACACTTCTGTGTTTAAATTGCCATTTAAATGTCTATTATAAGCCCAAGTCACATTAGGTCACATTTGCATTGCATCAATCTCTGACTCTTGTGGTCAACATGGGATAAGGATGAGTAGA
Source organism: Acomys russatus (assembly GCF_903995435.1). NCBI lineage: Eukaryota > Metazoa > Chordata > Mammalia > Rodentia > Muridae > Acomys > Acomys russatus. The sequence goes on from NC_067138.1 coordinate 85,109,692, forward strand.
AAATCATTTTTCTTCTTCTTGACAGATCCCCTACTTGTCAAGGTGACCAGTAGCTTAGGAGAATCCCTTTGACTATGCTTGTTCCTTTAATTCCTATGTATAATAAATTATCTTGGCTTGTTTATAGGGCAACCACATCATTATTTTTTAAGTCTATTTAGATTCAGAAATGACAAGAGGGAATAATTCTTAACATCAATATATTTGGGAGTATAAAAGCATTTATCAACTATATCACCACATATTATTTTGACTACTGCTCTTTAAAATGTATTTTATTTATTTCTTGAACAATTCACATATATACATTAAATCTTGGTCATATAAACTTCTTATTTTTCTAATAACTCCCCTAAGAACTCAATAACAATATCTTCCCTAACTTTATGTCCTTTTGTAATTACATTTTTATATAGAATGTGTCAGTTTATATTTCCTGGATGTCAATGGAAGTTTATATATTCAGTATTATAGTGGATAATCTAAAAATTAACAATGCATAATTGATTGTTAAAATGCTCCTTTGTTTCCTGCATATTGGATTCATGATGTGTTTTGAAAATATCAATCTGTTTTACTAAAAAATGATTACTCTCTGCAAACCACTCTATTTCTGATCCATATTTACATTAATATCCACAAAGCAAACGTAATTGAGCTTTTCTGAAGGGGTCCTAGTGTGCTGTAATTGATGTCTTAGCTCTAACACAAGATAGTATTTTGCATTATACTATAAATAGAAACAATATTGTTGCTGTCATTGGATAGCTTTTGTTTTCAAATTCCTTCAGGGTAAAATATGGCATAACCTAATTATAGTGGTTATAGGGGAAATTGTTGTTGTTTCATTTGACAATCAAGTAATTAATTTTTGTACTGGATGGTTTACTAATTAAGATAACCACTAGAATTATTTAAAAGTTAGTGAATTCCTCACTCCTGAAACATTAAAAATTAACTGCAATAAAATATGAAGATGATGTTTTACAGTAAGCATATTCTCTTCTCTGCAAAAATGTACAACATATTCACATGAATACAGTCTAAATCATTCCAAGACATAGAAAGTGTGCCTAGATAGGTGATTCAAGTAATCAAAAACTAAATACCAGTGAAAAAATAGTAAAAATTAGCTTTAAGTTTCAGTGTAATGAAGTGAAAGTGTGTTTCTATTTTTCTGAACACAGGCATTAATAACCTGTCACTCGCTGTTGGTGATGAATGACAAAGCCACATATTCTCATGGACAACTCAGTAGATTAATACAATGTAAATTATTTTTACAATATCCCATTTGTTGTCCTGTGAATCCTAGCTCTGACATCTAACATTTGCTTTAAATGAGTATTGAATTCCTGATTGCTTTGCAGCTCTTATTTTTTTCTCTCTATGTGTGATATGCGGTACCTTGTAGCTGTGTCCTGCCAGAAATTCTGCTATAGTGTACATGTAAGACAAAAGCCGACCCATTATGATTACAACTCATTACCAAGCTGCAAGAGGAGAGCAATGTGGCGGGAAGATAAATATTGGGAATGTGGCATGGTCATTAGGAGATGAGGAGACCTCCCTCTACTAATAGAAGAGTAGAAAGATAGAGATCAGTCTAGAAATGGTGCGGGGAAGAGGGGGTGGAAGTTCTCATTAGCATCAGTTGCTGAAGTCTGCAAAGAGGAGAGGCCAGGGGATACCAATATGAGCTCAGGAAATACAGTGTCATCTAGCTGACTGGTCAGTGATTTTGAACTAGTCACCGAGGCTGCCTGAATGATTTACATTTTGATATACATGAAGGTAGCCCAGGGATTTGTTAAGACTTAAATGAAAAGGTTTAACAGTTAATCAGATTTTTAGGTTGAACCAATGGTCCCATCAGCAACTTTGTGGTTTATCATAATGAAAAAAAAAAAAAAAAAAAAAAAAAGAAGAGGTTCTATCCATTTTATATTCATGTTACAACATTACATTTCTTTAATTAAACTAACTAACAGCAGTCCACAGAGAATTTACAGCTTGTCTTCTTGTTTGACCTGAGTAAAAATGATATTTTGAAGCTCTGGCTTTACCGTTAATGCTGAGTGGTCCCTGCACCTCAGTGTCATTTGTACAATGGTGTTCCTCTGTGGCTGTGGGTAACTGACTATGGTTCTTGTAATGCTGCTTTAGCTGTTTGCATCTAGTCAACAGGAATTATACCTGGGCTATGTTGGCAATGTCTGGGAATATTTCATGAACTACCCTTTGATAATCAGACACACTGGCAACTTAAGTTAGATGTAATGTGAGAGTCTTGTTTCTTGTTCTGGGTAAGTGTTGTGACATGAAGATGAAAATATGTCACACTGGCTTACTGTCTTTATGCTGGAAGACATAGAACTGTCATGAGCAAGAAAGAAAAAGATGTTTTATCATTGACATTAAACTCTGAGGACTTAAAGATCTATGGTGCAAACAAACTTACAGTATTTTCTGTCTGCCAACTTCTTATAGCTTTCCCATAAACAGTGTTCTGTGTCTCATTTTTTCTCATAGTTATTGAAGGATTATTGTATAAAAGAACACTTTTCCATCCAGAAAATATTGGATTACTTTTTTGTGATATATCAGAAAAAAAGACAAAACAAATATAACATTTGAAAAAGGAAAGATGGAAAATGTTCACTATGGGACAAAACTCTTTCCCAGAAAAATGCATTTCTCTTGAAATAACTTCCCTATATTTTTACAAGAAAGTAAATTTGAAATAGAATACAGGAAAGGAATGTTATTAATATGAAAACAGAAATAATTTCCTAAGATGTTAAATTTTTGTCTGAGTAATGATTGTGCAGGGACAGCAGGGTGTATCTTCCAAAGGGAAGTTAACTTTATTCCATTGTCAGGTCTACAGCTGATGCAAATCAGAATTTGTACAGAATTGTGTCTTTATATTTGTAACAAAATATGATTAACGTTATTTTGTGTATTAGTTTTATACTTCCAGATATTAATAAACAATACCTGTCTACTATAAGAGTAAGAGTTTTATTTTTTTACCATTTAAATTTACATTCAGTAACAAGCACAAAACCTATGGTAGGCCTGTCTTCTCAAATGGTTATAAATTAGGACCACTGTTGAAAAGCAATTTTTTTTCAGATGCTTTCCTTTAAAAGAAATGAGATAAAAATTCAAGCAAAATCGAAGTGTGTTTGAATAAGTTCAATTTGGAAATGGCTACATTTCACCTTATTGCCAAAACTTACACCCTTTCCTGTCCATCTGGGTCTCAAATTTGGCATGGCATTCTATGCCAGACATAGTGTATGTCTGGGTCCATCTGGGTGTCTTTTTTGGTGCTGGATTATATGCCAGACATGGTGCTTGTTGATGATAAAAATTTCCATTTCCTTCTGAGAATTTCACGAAAAGTTGGGGAAAATTATATTGACAGATACATGCAAAATGCAAATTTGAACCAGATTTCAAATATAGTGAAGTTATATTTAAAATTTTAAATTCTTTGACTATACGTATGTACGAATTTAAAGATGAAAGTAAAATAACTGATTGGCAGGGACAGACAAAAGTCACCTTTATATAAAGAAAATTAAGTTCCTGAATATATTTTAAGTGATTCATAAAATAATATGAAGAAAATGGAAAGAGATATAATAAGCAAAAACATGAAAAGATATGAATTCGTAGCAGGACAATAACTGTCTTTTGAAGATAATGCAGAGTAGACTTACTCACTAGATTCTAACCTGATTTGTATGTCAGCATATATTTGAAGAAGGCTATGGTTGTTGAATTCACTCTGTGATTTTTCTTCAGAAGTGCCTTTTGATCCCCAGGCTGGAATAAACTGATAGGTGTGATTGGCTTTATACTGAATACTAAAAGGCATTTTCGCTAAAATATTTTCTACACAATAGAATTTCAACAATATTCGAAAGTCACAGATGTAACAGGAGTTTGAAATTAAGTTAAATGTACTCAGGAAGAGAAGTGATTAGAAGAAAACAGCAAAGGTAAAGATTTGGTATATTGGTGACCATGCAAATGTTAGCACAGTGTATTGTCAGGAGTGAATAGCATCACACGTAAGGGAAGGGCTGTGGTTGCACTTACCGTGGGTGGACATGTGAGGACAAACAGCTCAGGTAGAAAGGGAAGAATGAAAATCCAGAAAAGCAGGAATCAGCGATCAGTTTAGGTAGGATTGAAATGGACAGTACTGTCAAAGCTAACAGAAGCAGTTGTAGGGGAGGCGACAGTCATATGGTTTTGTCCATGTAAATGAATACATTCCAGAAATCCAAAGTTGTGTTCAGTTTTTAAGAAAGTTTAAATAGTATAATAACCCCCTGATGTGCTTGCATAGTGGGATCTTCACGTTCTGCCTTGCATTTTCTTTGGGTTTGGGGATGTGTTAAATTGAAATATACATAATACACAACTACTGGTAAAGGCACCATATCAGGGGATGGACCTTGATAATGGCTTAAAGTCTCTAGAACTGTAGGAAATAAATACAACTTTTCCTAGTCTATGGTTATTTTATTAAGGAAATTTGAGTCAAATAAGTTGATGAATGGGAGCCAATTTTGCTGTAGCTAAGATTGTAGGTGTCACTATCATAAATATTTTTCACCATATTCTTATAGATCACGATCTTTAAATGTCTGGAATCATTTGCCACAGGATTATTTTCCTTGACCATGAACACATTCTTGTCCTCACTTAAAATTCACTCTAGGACTATGATTTCAATTTCCGAGTAAAGAATGTAAGATCTGTACTGATGCCACATGCTTGGTGAAAGCCACTGAACAGAGTTGAACAGAGCTCAAGAACCATAGGAAAAAGGACAGTACTTTTGTAGTTTGGGGGACTTTTCCCATTATAATATGCCTTTTTGTTGTTAATTTGTTCTTTATTTATTTATCTACTCACTTTACAACCTAATCCCAGCCATTTCCCTCCTACTCTCCTAGTCCCAACCTTATGCTACTTCCTAAATTAACTGTGGTGAGAATTCATTTTAATAATTCTTGGAGGAAAATTTAATTTGATTCTAACAGGGGAATTTAGCAATTGAGAGTGTCTTTGTGAATTATTTTCTTGACTGGACAATCTTGTTCACTTGGTGTGCTTGTGGGTTCTGATGCTTAAGGCCAACTGAAGGGATATTCCTCAATGATGAACACAGCTCAACACAGTGATGGAAGCACTTCCAGTGTCATGAGACAGGTGATGAAATTTAATATAAGTAAATATAATAATAAAAAGACTTCAAATATTAAGTCTTCTTAAATTATATTTTGGGTTTTAAATTAATGACCACAAAGAAAAAGTTTTATATTGCATTATACTATCTTTCAGAAATGATCTGATATGTACTAGTACAAATATAATTAAAATTGTAATATTAAAGGAATTCAGTGTAAATAAAATCCTACATCAGAAGGATACTTGGTGGTAGAAAAGAAGAAAACAAAATGTGACCTTTACAATGTGCTATGGTTCTTGTTCATGAAGGAAGGACATTTTGGCTTTGGAAACTCAATGATATATTGCAAAGATAATCATCGGTATGTTTGCTAACATCCAAAAAGGTAATGCAAACAAGGCTAGAGAAAATAGTATAAGGAACACCCTTCCACAAGAAGAACTATGTCTTTTTGTTTCTTGTTCGCTTGATTGCTTCCTTTAAAGGCCTTGATTTACTATATGTTGTGATGGTGATTTGGGTTCTGTATCTAATTAAACAAGAAGACTGACCTATTTTTGCTGTTCTCTTTCAAAGAAAACATTCTCAAGCTCTTCAATACAGCCAAACAAGTCAGTGAACAAAATCTAATGGAGAGCTCAGAAGTCTCCCTGCTCCCTTGTGTGTCCTTCCTGGATCTCTACAGGTATTCTGTGACAACTTCATGATCCCTGCAAACCCCAGTAGATACAGTAATATAAGAAAGTGATAAAGGCTTAAGTTAGCATAAAGAATAATGTTACAAATACATTTCCTCATACTTTTGAGTATCATAACTTTCCTCGCTAGCAAAGCACAAGGTGAACTAAGAAGATATACTTGCCTAATTATTTGAATAAACATGTGTTCTATTTACAATAAAATGGCCATAGAATCTTATTTTTTCCTTTGAAATAATTTGCATAAAACATTACATTCTTTATTGAACATATGGTCTTGCAAGAAAATAAATACATTTTATGTCTTCTGATTGCCTCATTCTCCAGAAGACAAGTGCACTGAGCTCTGGCATTTTTTGTATCACACAATAAAGACATTGTAAGAGTAGCCTGAGAACTGTTATAATCTATACAAAAAAAATGCATAGAGCTGGTCCCAAACTCATTCATTCATTCTCTCTCTCTCTCTCTCTCTCTCTCTCTCTCTCTCTCTCTCTCTCTCTCTCTCTCTCTCTCAGAACATACAAAACATATAATTAAATATTAATAACAACAGCAAAACAAATATGGTTATCAGACAATATGAAATTCATTAAATTTTGTTTTCATGGGAAACAATATCCCAATCAGTATAACTGCCTACAACACTCACTAACATGCCAGGATTCTTCATATATAGTCTAGTTCTGTTTCTGTGGCTGTGACAAACATCATGACAGAAAGCATCTTAGGGGATGAAAAATTAATTTGACTAACATTTCCAGAACCAAAAGGACGCAAACCAGAACTCAAACAGGATAGATTCTTATTTTCCATACAACGATCGATTTCACATCCTAGATGCACAGATGGAACCATAGAGCAAAATGCATTGGTTCATTGACTGCTTTATAATCAGAGAGTTTTCTTATAGTTCTAAACCACCTACCTAACAAGGGACCAATCACAGTAGGCTGAGTCCTCCTTCATTACTAACACTCAAGATTGTCTCTCACAGACAAGCTTACAGTCAATATGATCTGGATAGTTCTTTACTGAGAGTTCATTCCCAGGTGACTGTAGACTGTGTCAAATTGACAGTTATATCTAACTATGAAAATACTCAATATGCTTCTCCTTTACTCTGTGGCATTAAAGTGACTTCTCCAGGCATAGAGAATGCTATTAGCTCTTCATCATTGAATCTAATAAGCATGGTATGTTATTACAGTAGCATGAGATTCTTCAGAACAGGAAGATGATCAATGCAGCAAGGTGATCTCATTCATCATGAGCATGAGAATAAGGGTTGGCATATTAGTAGGAGCAGATTCTGAACACTCTACGCTACCCTATGATGTGATAACCACATGCCATAGATCCCTCTGCTATCGTGAATTAACAAAACAAAGCCCAATCCCATGAGACAAGTAACAGGTGAACTGAGCCAATAAATAAAACATATCAAAGTACAGTCCTTACTGTTAGGAAGTCAATAATTTCTTAGAAAATTGTAACTAAAGTCTTCCCTCAGAAATTGCTTGGGATAGTATTGAGCCTTTACCTCTGTATCTCTTGAGTACTTAATAATCACACTTACCTTTGTAATTACACTTAAGACATAGTGTGGACTGTATTTATTCTTCAGAATAGAGCACTACTTCTGTTTGTTGCTTCCTATTACTATGCATGTTGATAGAGTGGCCATAAATCAATGCAAGCATACTTCCAATCATGAGCTGTTTAGTGGGATCTGGGAAACAACTGCAGAGAGTGTATATAAAAACATAGTATACAAGGCATTGTGAAACAGTTTTCCAAACTCCATGCAAGGCTGTCTCTCTCACTGACTACACATGATGGTACTTTATTTGAGCTATTAACACATTTATCAAGAATATCATTGAAATATCTGCCATCCCTCTCTCACAGAATAGGTGGTGATCAAAAATCTCTTTCTTTGGAAATGAAAATGGAGTGTGTGTGTGTGTAATTAACTTCTACTTATTTTTATAGAGATCATTCTCTCTTTTGAACAATGACAGGTTTTGCATGTTGGCAACTAAAGTCAGTTAATCAATTAGCAAACTCTTAATTTATTGGTTTAGATCTTGTCATATTGGTTAGGTTATAACTTTTTCAGTCTACCTTCCAGGACACAAGAATCATCTATTTTCTGTCACATCATCTTCCTGTGCAAGTCATACGAACTCCCAAACTTGCTGTTACCCAGAAGAATACTAAATTGTGAATTCCGTTAAATGTTATATGTTTCGACCTATCCCTGTGTATGTAATCATCTCACCATTGCTTTTTATACTTTTTTATGTTGGGAAGTGTTTTCTACTGCCAACTATCCTCAAGTAACGACACTATATATTATGTTTCCTAAAAGTGCTAGATATTTACCACTATCTTTTCCCAGTGCTTTCTTTGGGGCCTCAGAAAATGGAGTGATCTGGATAGAATATCTTGGTAAAATAGTTTAGCAAAACATTCTTAAACTTCAACGTATGGTCTATTATAACACTACAAATTCTTAGATGACTATTTTTTTTCTGTGCTGCTTGGCAAGGAAGTATTAAGATGCCCAATTTGTTTGCTGTAGGCAGCTGTGTTCTAGCTTCAAAGAATTTTTCTCACTGATTATGAAGGCTGACTGTAGTTGTAGAAAGAATATTGGGTTTTTAAGGATAGGAGTGGGTGTCTCAAGCTCAATATTTTAGTGTCAACTGAGACGTACAGTTTAGATCAGCACTCAGGGCTGATATATAATTGTCTTGGTGTTGAGAGTTTGGGTTGTTACTTACACTGAAGTGTGTTTCTGAGAGCTGATGTTGGTCATAAAGTATTACCTCCAATGACTTCTCCTCCTCCAGGGGTTAGTCCACATTGAAAGGCTGGGCTGTGATGGGGTTCACAGGCCCTTTGGATTACTTCAACTACTGCCTATTTTGGAAAGCCATTTAACTCTGTAATTCTTCTTGGGATCGACTGGCATGCCTGCTTTATTTCAGAGCCTCTATTTCCTCATTCCTCTCCTCTTCTGACAAGTCTATTTCCAAGATCCTTCCCCTCCAAAAGATGCTAGTACACGGAGCTCAATACAGAATTATTTCTCAGGCAAGAAAAACTAAGCCACCAAGCCTTGTAGTTTACTGTCCTGATTAAAATCTTCCAGATCTAGTGACACAATTGTTTCATATACCACACTGTGTACATAGTAACCATTTCTTCCTTTTCCAACAGATAATTAAATAAATTTCTCCTCATAGAAATACTGAATATTCTTGCTTGGAAATTAGCCTGGATACATAAAACATTGGTTTGGCAGCTTCTCAAACATAGTGCAGGCTATTTTAGGGGAAATGTCTTTCCCCTTAAAGTCTTTGTATAACTTTTTTTATGGGTAAAATTCATTACTCATTTCTGGCAAGGAAGCATCATCATTACTTATCTTGTAATTTTCTTTTTTTTTTCAGTTTTAAAAATTGTTATTTTACTTTATGTGTATCAACATTTTGTCGGTATGTATGGCACAGCACATGCATGCCTGGTGCCTGGAGAAGTCAGAACAGTACATCAGATCTTCTATGATTGGGGTCACAAACAGTTCTAAGGTACCATGTGGGTGCTGGGAATTGAACCCAGGTCTTCTAGAAGACCAGTCAGTTGCCTGAACCACAGGCATTTATCTAGGTCTATATTTACAATTATCACTTTCAACCCTTTCAACATCACTAACAAGAACCAACACCAGGCACAGTTGCAATAGTTACTGTTCCCATGTTTGTAAAAATATAATCATTGGGTACTTAAAAATCTTCACTTCCACCTGCAACACATCTTATTTAACCAGGTGGAAAAGAAAGCTTTGTTGTCGCGGGATACCAGAATTTGGCACAAGATCTATTCAAGATCAGGAAAGGAATGCTTGTATCTGTGAGAACAGTCAGTAACACAACTTGCAGAATTACTCTAATGCTGGTCATGAAGGCACACTTGTCATCCCAACAGGTGAGAGGATCAAGTTTTCTTAAAGCCAGTTTAAGCTACATGTATGTTTGAACATGTTTGTGTTCAACCTGGGACAAAGTTTAAAACGTCATATTAAAGTGAAAACAAATCTAAACAAAAACTAATGTATAACAAAACCTAAAATTCTGTTGCTCCTCTTTCTGAAGGTCCCTATCATGGGTGAAGACAAGGGGTTCAGGCCAAAGGAGTGAGCATCATGTAGTCACCTCACGGACCCCTTGAGCCTGGTGAAAACAAAGGGAGGACCATTTGCAGACAGGAAGAGAAAGCACGTTATACGGCTTTAGGTGACCAATCAGATTCCTCTACGCCATCTCGGAGTAGGCCAATGAATACTCACCCGTGGGCACCCTCCTCTTGACCTCTTCCACAGTCACCTCTGCAGAAGCTGCCCTGGGTTAGAAGCCCCAAACGCCATTTGTGAAGAATGCCCACAAGGTTCTTCTTCCTAGAATCATTGCTGCTAGTAAATATCTTAGAATAAGGTCAGAAAAATAGCATATGTAATGATGCTCTATTCTGAAGCATTAGCATTGGGGATAGAAGAGATGGTAAAGAAAAGTAGGTCCTAAAGAGAGGTAAGTGTCCCAGGTGTGTACTTCCAGGTTTGCCAGTGCATGTAGGGTACTTCTCTGTATTGAATACTCAACTGTTTCTCTGGATGGGGCAAAATGGAGTTCCCAGTTTTTCTATTGGTTGATGATTCACATTCAGATTGTAGTTCCTTCTAGCTTCTTATCTATTTGGACACAGGTTCAGTGTTCTCTGATGCCTTATGCCTTTGAATAAGCCTGTAGTTCTGAGAAAAACAACAACATTCTTACCAACGTCCGGAGAAGGGAGTGATAGTGCTGTGGTCATTAGGATTTTGTCAGTCTTAGTATTATTAGTTATGAATATAGGTATGTATATATATATATATGTTAGTTGTTAAGACAATTAATATTTGTCTTATGGATTATTGTGCACTTTGAAAACTATTTTTTATAATTCTTGCATTTAATAAAAAATTGTCAGGGTTGTCACCATTTTCACGGAGAAAAACTTTTAAGTCCAAATTTGAACAAATTTGTTATTTCTCAATCTTGTTTAAAAAAAAAAAAACAGATTGTACTTAAAGTATCAAAAGAACCCCAGACAGATAGTGAATAAATAAACCAAAAGAATATTGTGAGTGGAATTATTATTCCAAATCCCAAGACTTGTTACAAAATTATAGTAATACAAACAGCATAGTATTGACACAAAACAGACTTATGGTTGAATGAAACAAAATAGAAGTCCTAAAGGAACACAGGTAATTATAGTTATCTGATATTTGATAAAATGATAAAAATGTGCATTGTGGAAAATAAAACATCTTCAACACATGCTACTGGGAACATTGGATGTACCCAGGCAGAAGAGAAAATTAGATACATATTTCTTGCCCTGCATGCAAACCAACTTCAAATGGATCAAAGACCTGAAATGCTGAAACCAGTTGAAGAAATCATAGGTGCTACACTACTCTGTGTGTGTGTGTGTGTGTGTGTGTGTGTGTGTGTGTGTGTGTGTGTGTGAAATGCCTTTCTAATTACTTTATTAGCCCAAGAAATGTGTCTAACAAGTGACAAGTAAAACACCTTTAAACAAAAATGCTTCTGTACAGAAAAACGAATAAAAAACAATCAGTCCAATGAAAAACAATTCAACAGAGTGGGAAATAATCTTTTCCAGTTATCTGACAGAGGATTAACATCAGAATATATTTTAAAAACTCAGTAAAAAAATAACCCAACTAAAAAAAGACTATGGATTTGAAGAGATAGTTCCAAAAAGAAGACACAAAAATGGCTTAAGAAATATGTAAAAAATGTGACATTGTAAGCAATGAGGGAAATTAACTCTGTGATTTCATCTTACCCTAGTCAGAATGGATTAGATCAATTTAAAAAATGACAACAAATGCTGTGATGAATGTTGGAAAGAAGAACACTCATTCTTTGCAGGTGGGATTGCAAATAGGTACAATCACTGTGGAATTCAATGAGTAGTATTCTCAACAAAGTAAGAAAAATTACGTATATACATATATACACATAAATATATATACATAAATATATACACATATTTTTACAGACACACATATATATATATAAAATGTAGTGGTGGATACCTTTAATCCCAGCATTTGGGAAGCAACAGCAAGTGGATCACCGTGAGTTTGAGGCCAGCTTGGTCTACAAAGTGAGTTCAAGACAGTCAAGGCTACACGGAGAAACCCTGTCTCAGAAAAAACAAAAACCAACCAAACAAACAATAAGACAAGTAAAGTAAAAATATGTCTCCCACATGCCTCAACTGTACTTCCTTATATAATCTCAAGGCACTGAATATCCTACTTCATAGATACCTACTCAGCCATGATCACCAGGAAATACAAACAACCGAACTGTCCTTCAACTAGTAAATGGATCATAAATATTTGGTATATAATATAATATAATACTATTAGACTGAAAAATAAAATCATGAAATTTAAGGGAAATGAATGTACCTAGAAAATATAATACGAAGAAAACTACCCCAGATAGAGAAAGCCAAATGCCATATATTTTCACTTATTTGTGGGTGCTAACTCTGAATCTTTAGATATATTATAGATAGCCTGGAGTAAGCTCAGATACCAAGAATATATAAAAGGACCATGGCAGAAGGAATAATGAAGAAAGGAAATATTTTATTTTATTTAAAAAAATATTTATTTACTTATTATGCATACAGTGCTCTGCCTGCATGTCCACCTTCAGGCCAGAAGAGGGCATCAGACCACATTATAGATGGCTGTTAGCCACCAATTGGTAGCTGGGAATTGAACTCAGGACCTCTAGAAGAACAGTCAGTGCTCTTAACCACTGAGCCATGTTTTTAGAGAAGAACATCTGAATAGAGTTGTTATGACAGTGAAAATTGGAAAAACAGAATGTGACTTAACAGGGGAGAGAGGAATGAAGGCAATAAAGAGAGGCGAGGGAAGCAGGCTAGAAGAATAACACCAAGAATGCTTGAAAAAAAGCCACAGAATTATATTATTTTATAGCTACTTAAAAATAAAACAAATCAAAACAAAAATTATATATGTACATGTGTGTATAGGCATATATGAATATTGGTATGTATATGTAAGTATATGTAGTCACACATGCGTATGAATGTGTACATTTTATACATACATATATATTAATTAATTGAACTTATGCCAATTGAGTTAACAATTCATAGACTATCTAACAAAATCCTGAGTTCTAGGTATGGTAAACCTTCTTTTTAGTTGCTGGTCAGTGCAGTCAAGAGATAGCTAAAATAATATAGGATCTATCGGTGCTATTCCAAAAATTTAATTAAGACCCTAATGTAAAAACACCACATACAAAACATTTGGCGAGAGTAATATGAATCTAACCTGGAGTTCTCTTTATTTAAGACTACAATCATAATATGAGAGGGATTCTTGAAGATTGCCATGAGAGAAAAGCAATCTATAGTAAATCCTGCTATAATGTTAATGATCAGATCAATGAATAGCATGGCAAGATAGTACAAAAGATGTAAAAGTGCCACTTATTTCCTGAAGGTAACTAACACCTACCTAATTGAAAAAATACCAACTCAATAGAAAGAAATTCATACCTTGCAATATAAAAATAGCCAACTTCTCATGGATGGTGATTCATGAAGCCAAGCAGAGAAACTTCTTCTGTCAGTTTCCTAAGCTGGTATAATTCCTGATTGCATTCTTAACACTATTCACACAGAAAAGTGTAGCTCTCATCCCTCATCAATGAATCTTCTGTTGGCATAAGACAGAGATCGTTATATAAAGGCACAATGGCCATCCCTCAATTAAAAATTTTATACCACAGTCTCTGCACTTTAGGATTAGAATGTCGTGGGAGAGAGAATCGAGGAGATTGAAAGAATCAAAGGACCACTCCATTTTCTACATTATAAACTGTTCTTACAAACAAAATTTTTGGATCTTAGATGAAAACCAACTACCAGTACTTTACAAACCAACATAATCCCTAAACGAATTCTCAACTGTCATTACATTCAGAGATAAGTGTAGCTCTCATCCTAACTTCTCAGAAGATGACCATTAGTGTATGGTATGACAGGTCTAAAGGCCGAGAACAACTGACAGTGCTGTATCAAGACCCAGTGGCTAAGTCTGCAACGCAACTCCTGCACCAATGCTAGGAAAAATTGTAGAAGAGAGACTGGAAAGTTTGGAAGATCCAGAGAGTCTGTCTGAGAGATGTGAACAAAGGCAGTGTGGAGTCAAATAATGGCAAAGAGTTATTTTTAAGAAGAAAGGGGAGGTCTTGATAGCTACTCAAGGCTTTCTCTTATTATTATACTATGGAGCTATGTTACTACTGAAGATACTGCTACTGCTGTTTCATTTATTTACTTGAAGATATTTGAAAACTAAAAGTTCATTGTTTCACTCCCTGTACACTTTAGAGTATTATTTATGATACATATATTATTGAAATGTTTTCAATGTGAAAAAAGGAGGATAAAATACATAAATGCTCTTTGTTCAGTATCCCATAAAATATGAGGGTGCTAAGCCACGGCAGACTTTCCAACACTAAATGAACACATTTTAATAAGTGAGATTCTTAAGATAAGAAGGTAAAAGATATACATGCTTATTTTTGGTAAATCTGCTACTAAGAAAAAGGAATTAGAAGAAATTAAAATATAGCCATACACAATCAGCATTAGCATTTATAATTTTTTTAATGTTATATTTTTTACATATGCATTTATTTTATTACACACACATACAACAAACAACATACAGCAAAAAGAACCACGAAACAATCAGGGATTATATAAAGGTTATATTCTTAGTGCTTTGGCTATTTGTATTAGGCAACCTTGAAGATAACATCATTCCTATCTTGGTGAGTCTAAAATTTTGAATATAAATCAATATCTCTGTCATATCTCATCTCTATCAACCTAAAACAACTACCTAGACATAAAAAAAAAATCTCTTAACCCATAAGCAACTAAGCTTAATCGTAAAAGTCAACTATCTAGACTTCAACCCCATCAGAGACTTGAAAAGGAATAAAATTAATTACCCCTATGTAAACAGGGACATTGAGAATTGTTCTCTACATATTAAATTTACATAATCTTTACATATTAAATTACCCAAAATGGTTCTTGTATGGATAGAAGAAAGACAAAGAAACAATAAAAGAAGGGAAATGATTTTAAATTGTTTTTATATTTTGTAAGCCAAACTGACTGTTAGAACTGACTGTGGCCTCTTGTGAGTGGTATGACTGACACAGAATCCCTGGATGTTGAAATGCTTTAGGATCTAGCACTAGTTCTAGAAATGACTTATACTTCTGCCTCAATGGAAGGAGCCGTGGGGGAGGGGGCAAACAAGCAGCAGTAGCAGAAGCAACAACAACAACAAAAACTAAACCAAACCAAAACATTATTATGTATAAGCCCATAATTCTTCAACAGCTGTGAAGTGTTATTGTTTAACATATTTTTCTCTGTGAGTCATGACAAACTCTTCCCCAATTGGAACATTCAATGTATTTTAATAAAATGTGGCTTCTTGATGTGTTCTGTTCTTTGTTTGTAACTGTGTTTGAATTGTAATCACATGGCCAATCAATTCAAAGTATTTTGAAAGGAAGTCCAAAGGATCACCCTTATCCCCAAGTTTTTGGGTTGGTAAGACCACTGTCTATCTGAATTCTAATTGGGGCTGGTAATTCATTGTATCCTGGACATGCTTTTCTCAATTTAGGGATAGACGTCTTTTCTTTTTTTAAATTTTTTATTAATTTATTCTTGTTACATCTCAATGGTTATCTCATCCCTTGTATCCTCCTATTCTTCCCTCCCTCCCATTTTCCCCTTATTCCCCTCCCCTATGACTGTTCCTGAGGGGAATTTCCTGCCCCTGTATATGATCATAGAGTATCATGTCTCTTCTTGGTAACCTGCTGTCCTTCCTCTGAGTGCCACCAGGTCTCCCCCTCCAGGGGACATGGTCAAATGTGAGGCACCACAGTACGTGAGAAAGATATACTACTCACTTATATCTTCACACTAGCCCAAGGGGCATGTCCCATGAAAGCCTTCACTTACCAGGAAACTGAGACAGAGGGGAGGACATCCTATTGGGACTCTAGATGAGAGAAGCATGGGAGAATGGCAAAGTAGAAGGATCCAGAGGGTCCTAGAAACCTACAATAGAACATTATGATAGGCACATTTGGGCCCAGGGGTCCCGCTCAAACTAAGGCACCAGCCAAGGACAATACAGGCAGTAAACTTTGAACCCCTACCCAGATCTAGCCAACGGACAAAACATTCTCCACAGGGATAGACTTTTTACAATGCAAATTTCTCAGCCTTGATCTGTTTTCTACCAGGGAAGCCAAAGCAGTCAAACACCAGTGCTCATTAAATTCTACTCTTCCTTAGAACAATGGTAATACCTGCTTTACAAGGGAGTATAGATCCCCATCTGCTACTATTTCAGACACAAATTATTTTATTCTCTTTGGTTCCCGTACTGTGCTGCGGACACGATGGTTCCAGATGTAAAGTCAGACACAGAAGTGTTCTCAGAATGTTAAAGAACAAATATGTTACGGCTGTAGACAGGCACTTGCAAGGACAGATGCCCCATCAAACACACTGGGATGTAGAAGGAATGACTACCTCTACTGTGGGGCATAGGTGATTCTGTTATGAGCTTCCTAGGATTTCCCCTAGGACTGAGATTCTTCCTCCTCCTGACCTGAGCCATTTAGCAGGAGCTCTCTTCGGGAATCCAAAGTAAATACACATTCACTTCGCTCAGTCCTGCTGCTCCCTAGGGACTGCAGCTATCCAGAGGTTTTCTATGACCTAACTCCCTTCTCTAACAGCGAGTATCTGTAAATCTCTGTCCTGGTTTCAGAATACCAAAATGACTTTTCTGATCACTGATTTAGGTATACCATGGTTTCCTTTCTCCCCTTTAAGCATTATTTCCCCCTGGTACATTCATTGTTGCTAAAAACCATACCCACTGAACACCCTTCAAATGAATCTAATTCGAGAGGAAGTTCATCCTACACCAGGGATAAAGTAGAAAAAGGCCACGTGTCATTTGATGGTGATTCCCTCAAAGGGTTAAGACTCCTGTATTTTGTGAGGTCTTGAGTTTGGAAGGAATTCAAGGTTCAGTGTGGCAGGACCTGAACCTGCTCTCTTACGGTGAGTAACAACTCTTGGAGAGAGGTAATGGCATAGTAAGTAGACAGGCCGAGTGTTTAGATAAAGGATGATGCCTGTGTTGAAGACAAAGAATTCTCACTCAGCTATTTCTAGAGGTTTACTACAATGGAGTGACATGGATGGATATCCTTAGGGAGAAAATTGTTACAATCATGTTGAGAGAAGACTACAGGCACGGAGATCTATGATGAGACGTCAGTTAGAAAGCTTTCCTGTCAGACTATACTGAAAAAAAAAGCCAAAATGAAAGAAGGGTGCTTATGTTAAGATATCTGCTGGATGTGATGAATACTAATTCATCAATAATCTACTAAAAGAGGCAAGAGAGGGTTTCCAAAGTAACGAAAATCTCAGTCATACCATAAGAGACTTTATTGTCAATGATGATACATAGAAGAGCAAGTAAAATGATTTTGACTAAATTTTTACGTAATCAGATTTTATAATACAACCCAAGGCTAACAATGTGAGAAAAGAAAAATTCAGAAAATTGTGAAAGTGAAATAAGATAATTTATGCAGAGCCCTTAGGACAACGCCTGGCATACAGTAAACACTATTTTTTTGCTTGAGAACTAAGTGGAGCTTTGTTAAATTGAGCTAAAATGGACAGGCTATGTGCTGATAATATTCTCTTGTTTTTCTGAACAATGTGATAATATGTAATGAATTTCCAGATGATCATTACCACACTTTTAAAATTAATGTCCAAGCAAAAATTCTTAAGAGCGATCCTGTATTTTATTTTTAAACTATTGTTACTTATACTCCTTTCCAGGGTCATGTACCATGCATGGAAAATCAATAACATGAAGCAAGTAATTTAGCAGGCAGTAAGTCAAGGACAGCCTCTAATTTTGCTCTGAAGAGTGTCTGGTGCTCTAGAGGCACTCCAACCTAAAATGCAGTCTTCATTTTTCCTAAGCTAAAAATATTTGAAGTTTTAAAGTGTCATTATCAAACTTGGGCCGTCAATATTTGATGCTGTCTTTTAACAATAACAGACAGTTTTTCACTGGCTATCCCTTGCATGCCAAGTACTAAATGAAACACTTCATAAGCATCTCTCTGACCCCATTAGTACCTTGACCAGATCCCTATTTGTGCCTTTAGTATCTCACCCAAGATTTGGGAAATTTACTATCTCATCCACACTTTGGAAATTTAATATCTTACCCAGGCTTTAGCTCCAGGTTGGGAGGATGAGAAGTTGCTGGGTAGAGCATTATTAGGAGCTCTAGTACTTAAACTTGACTAAATAAACTTTTCCTGAAAATCGTCTTGCCAATTCAAGACATAAAATGGATGGGAGCTATACTTGTGCATTTTGGTTAATGATGCACTATATTGCTTGCATGATTCATAAAAACACCATTAAGAGAAATTTGGTGAAGCAAACATGGACCATATTCAAGTCTTAAACTGTCACTTTACACTGAAGGACTCTGGCCATGAGTAGTATGATAGTTCTCTGCCTTTCTCTGTAGAGACCATAAACAAGAGCAAGAGAATAGTTGAATTTGCATTTTGAGCAAATTAAACAGAAGAAGGCTAAATAGAGCAAAAAGGAAAAAGTACGTTAACACACAGATGACTCACAATAATTCCTTATAGCCGTGTCTTGTCTCCTTATATTTTTGTTTAAGAATGGGATACTTCTGCTCCATTCTATGTCAGATTT
The DNA here is from genome assembly GCF_903995435.1 of Acomys russatus. Lineage (NCBI taxonomy): Eukaryota > Metazoa > Chordata > Mammalia > Rodentia > Muridae > Acomys > Acomys russatus. The sequence continues at coordinate 85,128,619 of NC_067138.1, forward strand.
GCAGTGTGTGTGTGTGTGTGTGTGTGTGTGTGTGTGTGTGTGTGTGTGTGTGTGTGTGTGGTTTCTTTTGCTCAGACCTAGCAATAAGATTGTGCCTCATACTTAGTTGGTCAGAACAGTGATATACAACTTTGCTTTTATGCCTATATCCTCTCCTCAGAGTTTGAAACTGCCTTTCAAATAAGCAAGTAGTAACCAGTATGAGCATTTAATGAACCCTCATTATCAGCTTCCTAGTTCTTTTTTGGTTTGTTAAGTCAAACAAATGTTCATAGCTATGAAGTGGTTCTTTCTGCATGCAAGGGAAGGATCAGTGAGTATTAAAGCTACTGAAAAAGTATTATGTTTTAAAGTATATAAGGATTTTAAAACATTTACCTAAAATAATAACAGTAATATTTATCAATATAATATTGATAATTGACTTACATTGGTAGTCAGAAAAATTAGCAAATATAGAAAATTTATATTTTCTACATGTTGATATTTTTGACTGTGCTTATAACACAATATTAGAATGTGAGTCACCAGCAGATGTATTTCATGAGATTTATTATTATTCTACCAAATCTGTACATATTAAAATATTTTTTTAAATCTTTGAGGAAAAGCTAAGCCACACTAGTGTCCAGAAGGACATAGTCATTTATATCCGATGCTCACAGTATTTTTGTCATTTTTCCTACACTCCGTTGTGTTCATGTTTTCATAATGAGGTTATACTTCTGAAGCATCCTGAAATTAATCATATTAGCATCAGTTGTATCTTACATGGATTAAGAAACTACTGAATAGCTTCTGGTAAACTGGGGCTAAATGCAGAGACCACATGATACTGATTATTATTGATATCTAATACAGACTTGCATTAAATTTAGATTTCTCTGATCAAAGAAAATAGCCATAAAGGAGGAGAAATATGTCAACTACATTGTACACATCCCGGTCTAACTTTACAAAGGAGCTAATGCAGTGATATTCTTTGCTTAAAAATTGACAGAATAAAATAAATTTTGCTGCCAAAGATCTCAAAAATGACAGTTGCCTTACTGATACATTAGCAAAATATAATATTCAGAGCTGAATAGAATGTCACTATTACATTCTATAACTGCACTAAGCATGATTTTAATATTGATTCTTGCACATATCTTATGTATTCCCCAGTGTTCAGTGGTTCCATGACAGGTTGTACTACAAATCACTTATATCTTTCATCTTGATTTTTAGATATACATTTTTAATATATTTTATTACATCAGCTGTCTTCCTATGGCAGGATTGTAAATGCATTTTATATGTCAGAGACAAATTTATAGATGCAATGCACCAGGAGAAAGAAACTATAAAAAAATAAAATATTAGGAATTCTGACCTTAAAGCCAGATACACAATATGAGCATCAATAATATTTAAAAGAGCGAGCCTTAAATATGATCCAGTAGATGATTTTAGAATAGTGAAGCTTATAGATTTTATTAATCAGTATTCTATTGCTGTGAAGAAACACCATGACCATAGCAATTCTTTTGAAAAAAAAATTTAATTGGGCCTACTTTATAATTTCAGAGGTTCTAGTCCATTATCATCATGGTAGGGAGCATGACAATGTGCCGGCAGATATGGTGCAGAAGAAATATCTGAGATTTGTACATCCCGATCCACTGAAAATCCTCTGAGCCTGGCTTCGGCTCTTGAAACTTCAAACTTCATCCCTAGTGACACTTCCTCCAAAAAGGCCACAGCTATTAATCTTTCCGAATAATACCATTTTTGTGGACCAAGTATTCAAATCTATGACCCTATGAGGGACATTCTCACTCAAAACATCACATAGATATACTGATGTAAAGCATAGAACTGTTTTTATGTACATTGTCTTGGGAACTCAGAACGACTCGAAACCACTATGAATGAACACAGCTTGTTTAAAGTTGTGTACATCTAGAAAGTAATGATGTGAAGATGTGGGGAAATGCTCAGATTTCTAGGCTTGTTGTTTTTTTTTTCTTAAAACTGCACTATAGATTTGTTCTCAATAAATAAAAAAAAATTTTAAACACATATGAACCAAGGAATTTGAACTTTCTTTGATTTTTCTTCTGTGGAATTTAGTAGGGAACTGCATTAGCACAAACTTGTATCAGAAATGATTTTGAATGACTTGAAAGATGAGCAAGTAAGCAAATCACAACTGTCACTCAGTCACTTCTGTTGTCATTTCATTTTATTCTATCAGCATGTTGAAATGCCTCAATTCTTCATTTGTCTACTCCTCTAACTGCAGTATTTAACCTACATTTAATGTAGTGGTAAATTATCATGTGACTATGCATATTTCTGTTAATTCTGGGCAGTCTGCAAATAAATTTTCAGCAGCAGTAATATGGCTCTCTCATATTATGGATGACGACTGAGAGATGCACTAGCCTATAAGAACAAAAATAAGAAGCCAGGGAACAGTTTAATTCCATTAAACAGAATTAAGATTTTAGAGTCTCTTCTATGACCTCTTCTTTATCCTACTCCAGAGGCTTTTGGCCTAATTAAAGGTATCAGGCATGAATTTCATTTGATGGAGAGGCTTTAAATCTAATTTTAAAAAGTGGTTGTTATCATCATAATGTCCATGCCACTATTATATTAATGGGTATATATGCTGGGCCACTTGTTAGGTTGCTTAGTTTATTATAATGTTTGATTATTATTCTTCCATAGATAGAATCTTCCACTACTATATCAACTAAACAGTAGATATGAAGACTCCATGTGACTACCACCTTTATTTATTTATGTGCTATGACTTAAATATGTGGTTTCTTCAGAAATAGGGTCTTGGCATCACATTTAGAAGTACAAGAAAGACCTATAGCAATATCCAGTAGTATCTAGGTAGACAGTCTAAAGTAACCCACTGACCAATGACTTGCAAAGTGCTATTTCATTTCTGGCTGTGGGCTTTTGTTTTAATAGCCTTTGTTGTCTGAAGAGGCAGTATCCCTTTGTTAATGACAGTGTCATCCATACTTCCTTTATACACATATACATTTAAGAAGCTAACATTTATCGTTTCCAAAGACATTAATGTTAGTTATTTCTTCCCACAGTTCCATCTTCTACGCTACCTTTCAGCTGCTTCCTGTATATTTAACCCTTTGTGTTTTAATTATTCATATTTCCCTTCTAAATCTTCTGCATTCTATTTTTCCTTGTCTTGAAATGTCTAAACTCCCAGGGTCCCTTAACTAGTTTTCTACCCTATATGGGTACTCCAAGTTTAACACACTTACTTAAAGACTGAAACCTAGAATCCATATGTAAGAGAGACTATGCACATTTTCGAGTTCTGAATTATCTCAACCAGAATGATTATTCCTAGATGATTTCCTTTATCAGGTAACTTCAACTTTCTTTACAGCTGAATAATATTTTATTGTATACATGTAAAACATTTGTATTACCCAGTAATCTGTTGATGGGCATTTAGGGTGTTCGCATTTCCTGGGTATTATGAATAGAGCAGAAATGAGCATGAATGATCAAGAACCTCTACAGCAGGATATAGAGTTATTTTTAGAATATTCCCAAGAATGGTAATATCAGAATCATTGGATAATCATATTTTTTTGTAGAGACTACACACTAGGTGATAGTGTCTGAACCAGTTTTCACTCTCAGTATTGAATTAGTGTTCTCTTTTCCCCACATCTTGAGAAGCATTTGTTGTCACTAGATTTTTGTTTGCTACTCTTTCAGATTCTAAATATGGTAATATAAAAATCTCAAAGTACTTTAATTAGAATTTCTCTGGTAACTGGGAATGTTAAACACTTTTGGGTGTGAGCCTAGCCTTTTATGGCTGAGCTGGAAACCAACTGATGTTCATGATCACTACTGCCACAGGAAACCATGGAGAAGTTCATAATCCATGCTGCCAGTGGCTGCTGTTGGGAAGAAAGCTTGCTTTGTAGTTATATAAGTGACTGTAGACTCATAACTAAGAATGAGAGACAGGCTTCTGAGACAGCCCCCCTCCAATAATTCAAACATAAAGCTATTGAAGAGAATCCTTAAAAATGATGATAAAGACGCTGAAGTGTAGCTCTTTATAGTGCATGGCTTTTGGTAGGGATTTGAAGAAGAACTAAGTTTCTTCAAGGGGCTGGCTGCTGAGAATTTGGCCATGCCCCAATAAGTGTATGAGCAATTTGGGATTTTTTTTTTTTTTTGTCTTTTCTTTTTGGGGAATCACAATGGTGGGAAGGTGGACCTAGGAGGGAAGGGAAGGGAATGTCATGGGGTGCATTATATGAAATGCCCAAATAATTAATAAATATATTGTGTTATTTTGAAAAAGAACACTTTAAAAATATTTATTAGCCATTTGTATTCCTTTACAGAAGCTTTTTAGTCTATAGAGGTTCCACTTGTTAATTGTTAATCTTAATTTCTTTATCAGAATCCTGTTACGAAAGTCCTTTCTAATTTTTTTTCTCAGCTGTCAGATTTAGGATATCAGATTATTTATGGGTGCTTTCGATCTTGTTAAGTTTTCTGGAAAATAAGACATAACAATACTCCTTCATTCTTCTGTGAGTAGCTATACTATTTGTCCAAAAACATTTGTTGACAATAATATCTTTTTTCTAATATGTATTTTTTGCTTCATTGTAAAAAATTAGGTGATTATGAGCATATATGTGGGTACTAATTCTATTCTATTGATCAATATGTCTGATTTTATGTCAGTACCATGCTGGGTTTTTTTTTTTTATCATGATAGCTTTGTAATATGACTTGAATTATAGGATGATGATAACTCCCATTATTCAGAGTGGGATAGCATAGATACAGACCAATATTTCATATTTTCTCACATTTGTAGATGCCAGTTTTGAATAAACATATATTTGTGTTCTATTTGGAAAAATCTTAGATATATGGGGATTATGAAGGGTGAATGGGGAAATATTACAAGGGAGGGGAGCTAGAACACACTTTTCAGACAATTGGGTTTGTAGCTGGCTTGATGTTGGTATTTCTTTCTTGTCAATGTGCCTTGTACCTTCCTATACAAAACATGCTAGAATGTATGGGTGAAGCCTATATGTAGGCACTAGATCATCCTCTGCATGTTCAATGAGTTGTGTATGCATTGTCTTCAGAAATTGGGCCTTGCTATCAGTTTGTGGAGAGTAACATATTGGCTTGGCAAAAGTCTGAGTTGTCAAGTTTAGGTTCTATCTCATGGTGTAGTAAAATTAGTTGGGTATTCATGTAACATTTGTGTCACTATTGCATCAGTGGACATCTCTTGTAGGTAAGTTGCTATTATAGGTTATAGAGTTGATAGCTGAGTGAGACTGACAATTACTTCCTATTCCAGGAGCATGTATAGTATCTCCCAGCACTATGAACTCTTGTTGGTAGAGTTGGATCTTCTGATTGGGTACCAGCTTTATTTCTTCTGTGTTCAGTGATGTATGTGGGTTCCTCATCAATAAAGTCTCACTATTTGGTTATGGAGGATGACAAGTAGTATTGACAACATTTTGTGCTCATGTGTGGGTCTATGAAACTCATTTGGTCAACAGCTCAAAAAGATGTAACTTACTCCTGGTACTTGAGGTTTTACTTGCATGATGTTTAGTTGGGAGGTTGTCTTTCCCATCATATAGTTATTACATTTATGTAGTATACATTTTAGGAATAATATACCTGTAGTAGAAATACATTTGGAATTTCAAAAAGACTTTAATATTAGTAATTCCTTCCCATAATCCCTCCTTTATGGTGCCCTTACATCCACCTCTCCATTTAATATTTCTATTCTAGTATCCCTTTGTCCCTATATAATATTTTATTCTATTTCCCCTTCCTTGGGAAACTTCTTTCCTTCACCTGGTCTCTCATGAGATATCTTACCTCTGTGAACATTCTAAATGAAGCACACATATGTAAAACTTAAAACAAATATTTGCATATATTTGTACATGCAATGTTTGCCTTTCTGCACTTGGCTTAACTCATTTAGGGTGATTGTTTCTGATTCAGCCTATTATTATAGAGATTTCATTCTTTAAAAGCTGATGAATATTCCATTGTGTAAATAGGTACCATATTTTTAAATTTTATATTCATCACATTACATTACATTTACATGTTAATGGATACATAGAGTGTTTCCAACTTTTGTCTCTTGTGAGTAGTACAGCAAAGAAGATGGATGAGCAAGTATCTTTGTAATAAGTTGCAGAGTCATTTGGGTACATGCACAAGAGTGGTATATTGGATCACATGATGGGTGCATTTTCATTATTTGGAGACATTCCCATACTTATGTCCATAGTGTCTTTACTGATTTCCACTTGCACCAAATTTGAATGCATGTTCCTTTTTTTCTTTCATGGCCTTCCCAGCATCTGCTGTCACTACCATTATGAATCCTGGCAATTTTGAGTGAGGTAAAATGAAATCACAAAGTAATATTAATATGTAAATATCTGGTATTCTTTGGTTTGCTCAGTCATTTGTCTTTTATCTTTTGAGAGCTCTCTAGTTCTATACCATATTTTAAGTGAATTATTTTTTCTTGCTATTCAGGCTTATGGATTTTTATACATTCTATATATTCACAATTTGCCAAATGTATAATTCATAAAGAATTTTTCCCATATTATTTTTCTCAAATTATGGTGTCTGTTGATTTACTGAGACTTTTTTTATCTCCGTGAGGTTACATTTATTAATTTCTGGTTTTAAATCCTTCTTTTCTTGAGAAAGCTCTTTTCTGAACTTCTGGTAAATTACAAAATATTTCCTATTAACCCCTATATCAAACTGGTTTATCTGATCTTATGTTTAAGCTCCTGATGTACTTGAAGTTAACTTCTGTGCCAGGTAATAGATATGGATCCATTTCATTCTTCAGCACACAGCTGTCACTCTTAACCAGCATCCTTTGTTGAAGATGTAAGCTTTTCTTCTATCTGTATATTTGGCTGCCTCATCAAAACCCAGGCCTCCATAGGTGTATGAAATTATGTCCAGGTGTTTAATCCTATCCCATGTCTGTTTTTATATGCTTCTCATGCTACTGTGTTACTAGTTCTCTGTAAGGTAAAGGGAAATGTGGGATGGTGATACCATTAGAGGTTCTTTTATTATTAATGTTACCTGTGCATCTTACTTTATTCTTCTGTTTTGACCACACACAACCTCCCAGCTTAGATCACCCTCCCCAGTTTTCTGTTTTCCCTTCATATCATCTATATCCTGCTATTTCCTTCTTAAGCCACACCCTCTACCACTGAGTCCCATGGTTTCTTTTCCTTTACTTGTTTTCTGCAGTTATACCATGATTTAATGCTCACATCTGAAGATTTTGAACTAAGAATCACAGATGAGAAAGATGACATGGCATTTAGATTTCTGTGGCTGGATTTCCTCACTAAATACAATCTTTTTTAGGTCTACCATTTACCTGTCAATTTTATGATTTCATTTTTCTTTACAGTGAAATAGTACTCCATTTTGTATATATAGTACATTTTTATTATCAATTCATTAGTTGCATAATATTTAGGTTGACTCTATTTCTTAGTTATAATTATGGCAGCAGTAATCATTGCTGATAAAGCTTCTGTGGACCAAGATCTCAAGTCTTTCGGGAACATATGAACAAGTGGTATATCTCGGTCATGTGAAAGATGTATTCCTATTTTTTGAGGATGCTTTGGTTCCTTAAGTGGCTATACTAGTTTTTTTTTTCCCCTTCAACAGAGAATGAGTATTACCCTTTTCCCACACTCCCACCAGGATTTGTCAGCTCTTTTGTTGGTCTTCGCAATTTTAAATGTGATAGGAGCAAATCTCATATTTATTTAATTTACCTTTCTCTAACTTTGTAAGGGTAATTAACTCTTCTTGAGGTGTTTATTAGCCATTTTCGTGTCTTCTGGTGATTAGCTCTCTAGTCTGGTTTTAATTGGGTCATTTGTTTCCTTTAGTTTGTTTTTTGTTTTGCATATTCTGGATTTTATCATCTTTATCAACTCTGTAGCTGAGAAAGGGTCTCTCCAATTCTGTGGGTTTTGCTTTCATTCAATCAATTGCTTCCTTAGATGTACAGAAGAATTTTAGTTTTGGCAGGTTCCATTTAGCAACTGTTAGCCTTAATTCCTGGGCAAATGGAGTCCTATTCAAAAAATCTTTTCCTGCAACTGTATCTTATTGGGTACTGCCTATGTTTTCTCCTAGAAATTTCAGCATTATAGGTTTCACATTGAGATCTTTTATTCCTTTTGTATTAATTTTTTGTTCAGAATGATAAAAAGCAAGGCTAAATTTATTCCTCTACATGTGGACACCCAGTTTTTCCAGCAATAGAAAAAAACCTAAAATATATATGTATCCTGAAAAGACTCTGACATTCAAAGAAATCCTGAGTAAATTGAATATGCTGGAGAGATTACCATTTCTTATTTCAAACCACATTGCAAAAGTATAATAATCAAAAGTGTGGTACTGGCATAGAATAGACATGTAAACCAATGGAATAAAATATAAGACCTAACATGAACAAATGCAATTACAGTAATGTACATTTGACAAAGATGCAAAAAACCTACAATGGAGAAAAGATAGCATCTTCAACAAATTATGTTGGAAAAACTGGGACATAGTGAGTTAACTCAGACCCATAAAGACACGCATAGTATATATTCACTTATTAGTGGATATCAGCCACGTAATACAGGATAATCACACTACAATACACAGACCTAAAGAATATAAATAACAGTAAGGACTCCAGGCAGGATGTTTATTTCTCATTCAGAAGGGAAAATAGAATAGACACTGGCAGTGAATGAAGAGAAGGAACAGGAAGGGTGCCTACCATAGAGGTCCTCGGAAGACTACACCCATCAAGTGATTGAAGCAGATGCTGAGACTCATGGTGAAACTTTTAGGTGGAGCACAGGGAGTCTTATGGAAGAGTTGGGGGATAGAAGGACCTGGAGAGGACAGGAGTTCCATAAGAAGAAGAATGGAGCCAACAAATTTAGGGGGGTGGCTCCAGAGACTGATGCACCAACCAAGGACCATATACGGTGAGGACCTAGACTCCCTGCTCAGATGTAGTAATAGGCAACACAGTCTCCTTGTGGGTCTCATAACATGGGGAATAGGTGCTACTTCTGACATGAACTCTGGTGCCAACTTGCTGATCACTTCCCCCTGGTGAGATGGCCTTGCCAGGCCATAGAAGAAGAGGGTAGAGACAATCCAGATGAGATTTCACAGGCTGGGATTTGATGATAGGGGAGGAGTGCTCTCCCTTTCTGAGGACTAAGGGAGGGGAGTTAAGGGAGAGAGGGTGGGACTGGGAAGAGATGAGGGAAAGAGTTACAATAGGGATGTAAAGTGATTAAATAAATAAAAGAAGACTTAACTTCTATTTATGTGTATGGATGTTTTACCAAAATGTATGTTTGTAGTCAATTTCTGTCTGTCATGCCAAGAAAATTCACAAGAGGGTATCAAAACATTTAGAACGAGAGCTACAGATGGTTGTGCGTCACTGTGTATGTGTACCATAAATCAAACCTGGGACTGCTACAAGAACAGAAAGAAATCTTAGCTTCTGTGCTATCTCTGCTGAAATACAAGTTTCTAAGTCATCTACTTATGATTATCCAGTTTTTTTCTATATCTGTTGTAATGCCTTCCTTTTCATTTCATTTTTTATTAATTTGTTCCTCTCCTTAGCTTGGTTAAAGCTGTCAACATGTTGGTCTTTTTAAAGAGCTAACTTTTTGTTTCATTTTTTTCCCTTTGAATCAGCTAACATGCAGTTTTATTATCCTTTTAAACTCTTTATTGATTCTTTGTGAATTTCACATCATGATTCCAACCCCACTTATCTCCCCATCCCTCCTCCACCCCCTCAAAAGAAAACAGAAACAAACAACAACAACAAAACCAAAGAAAAACAAGGAAAGTGCTGTGTGTGTCACACTGTATACCTTTTTGCCCCAACACCTTTACGTGCAAATGTTCACTGAAGTGAGTCATTGGTCTGGTTCACGCCTCTGTCTCTGCTGCACTATCAATACTTGTTCTTCATCAAGACTCCTTTCAGATATCGTGCTGCTTCCATACATCATGAAGATTCTGTAGTTTTTGTTCAGGTGGAATGGTCCCTTCAAGCACTCTAGCCGGTCACAGAAGGGGTGCATGTTGGGATAGGCCAACTCAAAGCCCTGTGTCTAGGCACCCATGCCGCAAAGGCCAGTTCTTTCTTCCTATTTCAATGCTGATTTTTATTATCAGGTCACATGTACTGTTTTGGCATGTGTTCTTGTTTCTCCTCAGCTTTCAGGTGCATCATTAAGTTTTCTATTTCTCAAAAAATGTTATGTGACATTTAGTGTTATAAACCTTTCTCTCAGGATAGCCTACATCATGCCTCATAGAGTTTAGTATATTGTATTTTTATTTTAAAATAATGTCAATAAATTTTAAACTTTACTTGATTGTTTTGTCCTTCAAATTATTATTATTATTATTATTATTATTATTATTATTATTATTAAACAGTTCACAAGATTAATAATATCATTTCACTCCAAGCATTCATTCACTTTTTGGCTTTTACCCAGATGAACTATCAGTGATTGTGAATACGGAAGTCACCCATGATCACCACTTTCTGTGTTTTGGTGCTTAGTTGTGGTTTTTAGATTTGATATTATTTCATTAGATTAAAGTTGGTGCATCTGTGCTTGTTGCTTTAATGTTCATGCCAATTGATTAATGAATTGAGATTGTTAATGGTAATAGCTATTGGAAATAATGTTTATTGTTGTTATTTAATTGTATATGCTGTGTTTCTGAGAACAGCTTTTATTTTATTTTTTATTTTTTATTTTTTTATTTTTTTCTCTTTTTTTTCTTCTTTTTTCTTTTTTTTTTTTTTTAATTTATTCTTGTTACATCTCAATGTTTATCCCATCCCTTGTATCCTCCCATTCCTCCCCCGCCCCATTTTCCCCTTATTCCCCTCCCCTATGACTGTTCCTGAGGGGGATTACCTCCCCCTATATATTCTCATAGGGTATCAAGTCTCTTCTTGGCTACTTGCTGTCCTTCCTCTGAGTGCCACCAGGTCTCCCCCTCCAGGGGACATGGTCAAATGTGAGGCACCAGAGTACGTGAGAAAGTCATATCACACTCTCCACTCAACTGTGGAGAATATTCTGACCATTGGCTAGATCTGGAAAGGGGTTTAAAGTTTACCTCCTGTATTGTCCTTGGCTGGTGCCTTAGTTTGAGCAGGACCCCTGGGCCCAAATCTGCCTGTCATATTGTTCTACTTGTAGATTTCTACGACCCTCTGTATCCTTTTATTTTGCTATTCTCCCATGCATCTCTCATTTAGAGAACAGCTTTTAAATAACATCTACTCCTCCTCCATTTTCTTTCATATTAGGGCAAGCCTCGTAGGGCTATAAACCAAAAATGATAAATTAAATGCACTAAGATTAGGCACATCTTTAATCTCAACACTTGAGAGGCAGAGGCAGGCTAATCTCTATGAGTTCAGGGAGAGTCTGGTTTATAAAGGTAGTTCCAGGACAGCCAAAACTATAAAGAGATATCCTGTCTTGAAAAACCAAAACCAAAAGCAAAACTAAAAAAAAAAAAATGCTGCACAAGGCAACCCAGTAAGAGTGTAGGAGGATAAGTGTTCCCAAAACAGGCAAAATCACCAGAAACAGCCCCAGCTCCCTCCACTGGAAGTTCCCCCATAACCACCAAGCTACAGAACTGTAACAGAAGGTCTATACAGACGGTCTAGACCCCTATACAGAGGGTCTAGGTTGTCAGTTCATCCTCAATGAGAACCTATGAACAAAACATCAATAGTGTAGGACTAAGATCAACAATTAATAATGGGACTTTATTCTGTAAGGCAAAAGACACTATCAAAATGACAATCTACAAAATGAGAAGAGATTTTCACCACCTCTACATCTGACAGATGGCTAATTGCCAAAATACATAAAGAATTCAAGAAAGCAAATACCAATGAACCAAATAATCCCACTAAATATGGGATACAGATTTAAAATGAAAATTTTCAGTAGAAGAATCTCAAATAGCCAAGAAGCACTTAAAGAACTGTTCAATGTCTGTAGTAATCAGGAAAATGCAAATCAAAATGATGCTGAGATTCTACTTTACACTTATCAGACTGGCTAAGATCAAAGACACAAATGACAGCTCATGCTGGTGGAGGGAGTGAGGGGAACACTCTTCCATTGCTGGTGGGAATGAAAACTTTTACAACCACTTTGGAAATCAATATGGTAATTATATTACATTCTTCTTAAATCTAGCCACCAAGGTCTATTCCCTTATTGGCCACTTCCTTATGCTTGACTAAAACTCCAAGGTACACCTATCAAGACACCAAGGTCCAGGAATTAAGTTTAGTATTTGTCTACACTGACTAACAGGTCCAATCAGGACTTACCAACTCACCCTAGGGCAGATTTCCTCTTTTCTCCTTGAAAACCGGTCCAGCAGAAACACCTGTTTCTTTTTGCCCAATTCAGATACAACCCCCAAATCCTACAAGCCTCTCTCGGGGTAGTAAATCTCCCTTGTGTTGAGAAATTGTTTTAGGTGTGTTCTGTGATGATTCTAAGACCCTTTCACCCATTCTTTCTGAAGAAGGTAAGGGATGAGTTGCAGCAGCAAAATTTCTAAGAGCTGTTGTCACACTTGGTGCAGATTTCTTGGCAATCAAACTGAGCTTAAGCAGCAGAAGCTGAGGTCCTTTACATGGGAGAGGAGGCTGTGCTTATTAGGCTCCTGAGACAGGACTTTCCCTGATTACCTAGGCAAGATTGTACAAGAGGACCTCGTCTCCTACTTTCTGTAGAAGACCCAAAGCTGGGCTCATGGAGCATAATTCCTGGGAGCTATAGGCAGACGTTGGGCAGAAGACTGGTGACAGATGTTACAGACACAGTTCTAGGCTTATGCTAGATAGTCTGGTGGACTTGAGCAGGGAAAGTAGAGGTGCCCTATTTGCTGTGGGATGCGTTGCTGAGGATCTGGCTACAGATCATCAGAAGTCATATGAAGGCTCAAAGGGTCCCCCAGAGAATCCTCAGGTAGTCAGAGCTGGGGGTGGCCACCTGAGGGAGGTGGGTAGGATGCTATAGTTACCTCACTTTGTAGGACTTGGGTCACAGTAGGGTTAGGACTGTTACCTGGGAGAGAACACATGGTCCTCAGGTGTAAGTGTGGGGTTCAAGTTGGGATGGATGCTTCTACTTGGGGTATTTTATTTTTAATTATGTGTATATATGTGTTGAAGGTAAACATGCTGGCACCAAAAATGGTCAGAAGAGGTGGTTATGTCTCCCAGAGCTATAGTCACAGGTAGTTGGGAGCTGGCTTACCTGTGTGCTTGGAAACAAACTTGTGAGCTCAGAGTAGTTAGATGTGCTATTAACTGCTAAGTGTCCTCTCCAGCTTTTTTATAAAATTAGATTACCAGATAGTAGGTTTCCGAGTACTAGTTGATTATTTTTTCTCAATAATTCTAACATTACCTGGGAAGAGGTCACCTCCATTGAAGAACATTATCAAAATATATTTTATATTTTTCAATAAAAATGGTTAAAGAACAAGTGCATAGCATCCATTCTATTAGCTTATGACATAACTGTGGGACATTTTCCTGATTGCTAAATGATGGAGGAAGGCCTAACTCACTGTGCTAGCACTGTTCTTCTAAAGGTGGTCCTGAGTTGTGTAAGAAAACTAACTGAGTATGGGAAGGAAGCTGGTAACCAATATTCCTCCATGGTGTCTGCTTTATCCCTGGCTCTCATTGCAGCCTTGAGGTCTTGTTCCAAATGCCTTGTATCTACTAAGGATGCTATACAATTTAGAGCATGGTATGATTGCTTAAAAAAACTGTTAAGATATTTTAGGACACATACTAACTCAAGTTGATTTTATGAGCTATAGGCATGTTCCCAGATATTCTCACCTCCCTGGGATAAATGTCCCATCAAACTTCCTTAAATGTAGTAAGTGGAGTAGTCAACTAGAAAGAACATTCTAGAAAATACAGTCCCTTCCATGGAGAAGAGTACAAATATTTATGAGTCAAGTAAAAGAAGTGTCACATATTTCTTTACAGATGTTAAAAAGTTACCAGCCAGCAGTGATTAAAAAATATTCATGCTATCCTTTTCAAAGAAAAGCATTTAGTTTAGATCCCTGTTCTCTGACCATCGTGTGTGAGGGGCTGGGCAGTCATCTGACTTTCTGGTCCTGAGTCAGACTTCTGGGAGAGCACAAGAGTGCTTGTGGATGGGGCCACATTCACATATACATCATGGGTTTTGGACTATATTAAATGCCTTACATATTAGTAATGTTATTAGATATTACTAATAATAATTACTAATAATTAGATATTACTAATAATTACTAATGTTATTAGATATGACTAATAATAATATAGTCAAATTAGATCTTTTTCATTTACACCCTCAAGCTTTGCACCACCATCACATTACACCATCTTTCAGGCAAGAAAGACAACATTGTAGATAAATGGTTTTGTAGCTGGGTTGGGGTTTACAATTCTCCTTTGGTAGCACAGTACATTTCTGTACCAAAGACACAAGCACACAGGATTGAAGGCTTTATGTAGGTACCAGCTCAATTTCTCTATGTTCAATAAGCAGTGTAGGTGTTGTCTTCATTAATGAGGTTTTGCTGTCAGTTTGCGAAGAGGTGCATATAGTCTTGACAACATCAGGGGGTGTGTGTAACTACTAATAATTACTAATGTTATTAGATATTACTAATATTTTCCTGTGTAATGGATAGAAACTTATACATTTGGCAAAATAACTAGTTTTAAGCATTTTCTGTAAGCCTGTGGCCTGTTTTTAGTACTAGCTCAGTAATCAATAATTACTAATAATGTGTTTCCCCTTTAAAAGGTAAAACTATTTTCTAAATAGGATAATAAAATGAAAATCATATTTAATGACCAAAAAGGAGGGCTGTATCATAGGTATGTATTTTTCAAATTGTTGCAGTTTATGATCATCCAATTACATCTGACTAGATAACACTTTGGCTACCAGCACCTTTGCATGTGAGCTGGCAATGGACACTATTTCTCTGGTCCTCCTTATTGTACTACTCGCCCAATTTCTTACTCTTTCAGTTTTGTGACAATCAGAATGCAAACTAAAGTTTGTAGCATAAGATGCTAGCAAACTGCTTTTGTTTATGATTTCTTTGGACACAGTAATCAAAGAATATGACCAATCTAAAATAAAATTTTTGTATCTTTGAAGGAAATTTTAATTGTGTGAATTTATTAAGTTTTGAGTGTGACCTTATTACCTAAGCATAACATATTTCCAGTCAATAAAATGTGTTATATTCAGGCACTAGATTTCATAGGTATTTGGCAAGAGTGAGAAATATGCACTTAATGAATATTTGTTTATATATTGGGCAGTTGATTCTTGGAGGTGAGGAAATATCACATGTATGCAGTCAGTTCAATTATTGCTTCCAATATTTCCCTATGTAGCAGAGACAAACTTTAGCCTTCTATGCTTTAGTGCTTCTTTGAGTTGAAGTATTTGCCCCACTTAGTGACTGGTTACTTTATCTATTTTAACCAGTGGGACCCATGTATTATGTTACAGTGTGAAGATTTCCATATTTGGGAGAGAAAACACATTCTGGATTCTAATAGCCTCTTAGTTTTTAACCAGGATTAGAAAGTCGGTGGTGATATATGAAGGGGAACTGGGGCCGACCCTCACAGGCCTCGTGCAGGCAGCTTCAGTCTCTGTGAGTCCATCTACATGCCACTTAATTGTTTCCGTGGGCCATGTTTTCCTCGTGTCCTCCATTCGTTCTGACTCCTACAGTCTTTCCTCACCCCTCCTTCTCAGAGTCCCCAGATCTCCAAAGGGGAGAGACTCGATGACCCGATGGAGACCTCCAAATTAGACTCGCTCTCCACATCCCACATACTGTCTAGTTGTAGGACTGTTAGCTTGATGTTTTTGTGGGACTCTGAACACTCGAAACAGGTGTAGGACTGACTTTTTTTTTTTTTTTTTTTTTTTTTTTTTTTTTTTTTTTTTTTTTTTTTTTTTTTTGCCTGCTGCTGGGACTCTTTTCTTCTTATTGGGTTGCCTTTCCCACCTTCCATATAGGGCTTTATAAGGCTTTTGCCTTGTGCATTGTGTCTTGTTTTGTCCTGTTTGGCTGTTGCCTTTAGAGACCTGTTCTTTTCTGGAAAGGAAACTGAACGTTGATCTTAGGGAGAAGAGCTATAGGGAGGGGAAGCAGGTAGGAGTGGAGGGAGGCAAAGTGTGGGTAGGAGGTGCTGTGTGAGAGAAGAGTCTATTTTTAATAAAATAAATTAATTAATTTTAAAAGGAAAAATACATTTTGTAATGACAAAAAAATGTTCGTTTTTCATTTGTAGCCCATTTGAGCTTCTTCAAACCCAAGCAGCTTGAACTGTGATCTGATAGACTGTTGTTAGGGGATTTCACAGTTACTACAGAGAAACAAACTGAACAGTGCCCTGAGCTACTGAGAATAGAATTAAGTTCTTCATCCTTAGGGTCAGTGCTCCATCTGCTACACTGAAAGTCTCATTTTAAGGTCATTTTTCTGCTTAGCACCTATCGTAATTTTAAATTTATTATATTTGGTATTATAATAATTTCATCTTTGTTAACATTTGCTTTTTTTTTGGTGAAATTTATTATCAGAAGGGATTTTCAGTTTTAAAAAAACTTAATTCAAAACCAATTCTCCACAATTACAAATACTGACAGAAAAAGAAAATGGACTGAAAAATTGCAAGATGGTCATTTTAATGAATAAATTTTTCTCCTCATGGAAATATGTGGGCTTAATGAATCTTGCTCTTGTTTCTATTCCATTTGGGAAATGACATTCTCTGGAGCTTGCACAATGTAACTCTGCATTTCTATTCCACATTCAATGAGGAGCATGAAGAAATGCTAATCTGTTTCATGTTTTAGGTCTGTACCATATATTTAATAATAAACTGTCCAGTAGCAAAGCTAAAAAGTGCTGTAATTATTTGCATTTTTTTTTCTTAGTGCTGTGTCCATTAACTAGACACAAGAATATGTGCTTTTATGGATCACCCCTTTCAATATTGTTATTAATGTTGTGTTTTCTTCCCTTTGATAACCCACTTTTGTTATATTAATAAAAGCACTTCGCTATTTATTTTATAGTAAATCTTTTAGAAAAACAATCACATTTCCCCTTTCTTTTTTTCTCCTTCAAATCAATGACAGAGTTTATTAACATCACATGTGGTACTGTGAACTCTTAAAATACATAGTCCCCAAACTGTTGGGACACATTTCCCCTTTCTATATGAAGTGAATTTAAGACATTTTTTCCCTGAAGTGACTTCTCTACATTCAGAAAAAAATGATTAAAATCTTGCCAGAGAAATAATTTCACTACCCAACTAAGTTCAGAAAGAAAACAAAATGAACTATAACAACTGTATTTTCACGTATATTTTCTGTTATGTTAAATTTTATTATATCCTATAGTGTGACTTATCTTAGGAGAATTACATTACATATAAATAAACAGTGTGCTCTGGACTAATAAAGTATAATAGGGAAGAGGCATTGAACAAGATCAAGATGTTACTGATAGAAGTGTGGAATACACACACACACACGCACACACGCACACACACACACTGAAACATCTGAAATTACAACTTGATTTTTACCAATTGTAATTCCTCAAATATATATTTTTCATTTTATTTATTATAATTTATTCACATTACAGCTCGATTCTAATCCCATTGCTCTTATCTTCCTGTTCCCACCCTCCAGCCCTCTTCTGTACTACTCCCCTCCCCTAGACTTTTGACTGCAGAGGGCTCCTCCTCCATGGTCTGATCACAGTCTATCAGGTCTTATCGAGGTAGCTGGCATCCCCTTCCTCTGTGTGCCTGCAATGCTGCCCAGAAAAGGGGAAGTGATCAAATCACAGGCACCAGAGTTCATGTCACAGTCATCCATGCTGTTTTCCCCCTCCCTCCTACACACACACACACTTGATAAATTCGCTATCTTTCAACTACATCATGTCTTGGTTCACCATCCTGGGTCTAGATCCTCTGGCCTTGATTATTTTCCTGTGGAGTTCTTGACCCCTCCAGCATATCCCTATTCTCCCATACAACTCTCTGCTTGCCACCCAGAATCCAGCTGCAAGTCCCAGTATCTGTCCTGAACCTCGGCTGGGTGGAGGTTCTCAGAAGACATCTATGTTGGGTTAATATCCACTTATAAATGAGTTTATATCATATAATAATATATTCAACTATATATATTAGTAGAAAATACAACCTATATGGAGAAAGCTTTTATTTTTCTTCTTCTTTTTCATAATCCTGTACTGACGGTACCTTAAAAGTAAGATGAAGGGTTCACTGGAGTTGAGAAAATAAGTGTCAGGCCCCAAGGAAACCTCTCAGGTTGTACACTATCCCATTCAGAGAGCTCCTCTTCTTTTTCTATTGACTTTGTACTGGGAAGTCATAATGGCAGGTTTCATTCATTCTGAAAGGGTATAGGACACTCTGATGTTATATCTCCTCTCAAATTACTATACTTAAAGTTCAAGATGAAGTAAATGGTATAAAATCTGCTTCAACTTCAGGAAGAAATGGGAAGTAGGCAAACAAAACTCTGGGTTTTACTTATAGTTATTGATATTTTTTTCTTTGCACCTTTAGTTTAGGTTTCTCATCTTCAGCACTCTTGAGGAAACTGTGGCTTAAGGAGGGATATTCTTTGAAATTTTTTCTTGTATAGTATGAAATCTACCTGTCTCCTTCCATGTATTGTCTCAAATTCAATGCAGATGAAGTCAGTTGGGGGATGGCACACTATTCCTCAATGCATGTGAGGTATGCTAAGAAATGGAGCCTTAATCTTCAGGAGATTACTTCCAAAGGGATGCATTGTGTTTTCTTTCAGCAGGCTTTCCATGAGGTCAGCAGCACTGGAGTGACACATTATGTAGTTCAAGCAACAGATACTTTGGCTAGCTGTTGTATTTTAGATTGTGTAACTGTGGATAAGACCTTCCCTCTAAGTACCTGTAGTGAGAAAAAAACAGACCCAGACTCAGCATAGGTATCTACTCAGAAAATAAATCACAAGATTTATTAAAGATTCTTAAAGAAACCCGATGTAATAAAAATTTGCTGTATCAATGTCTACAAATGAACAGTGAATGTTATTTGTCTACACTGAAATAAGAAAAGCATACTTGAGCATACCTGGCAGTGTGTAGATTTTCAGAACTGTCTGAAGATGCCTTAACGAATATGTGACATTTGATATCCATTAGGAGCACAATTATTGACAGAATAACAGCTTGTGAAACTTTACTCTAATCTTCTCAAGATGGCCTTTCATTAGGAACTCCATAAAATCACAAGCATCAAAAATAACAAAGTAGCTAATAATATGCTGACATGCTATGGACAGTAAATCAGTTTATAACTTACATTGTTGAAGGAGCAAGACACAGTTCTAAGGTGAACATATTGTGAAAGGCTTCTCCACTGACCCAACAGCAGTGGTGCTATGTGTTTGCATTTCTCTTCTGGGCCCTATAAACTAAGGTCACCTAGAGGTGACAAAACTATCTTCTTGTTCTTTCATTTTCTAAAGATTTGATTAAGTGTGTCTATAGGCTGAAGGTCTTCCTTCCTTTTGTTATATCCAGCCTCTGTAGTATTAGGAAAAATCACTAACTGCTAAGATGTTTTAATTACTGAAATGATTATAATAATAGGTAGTATTTATTAAATGCATAGAATATAACAGATAGTTTGTAAAGTAACCTATATAAATTATTCAATTTTAAATTTTTAGGATTTTTCTGAAAAAGATATAATTACTCTTATTCATAAAATTTATAGAGAGGATAATAAGGCTTTAAAAATCATCAGGTTAAATTATCAGTAAATGTCAGAAACAAGATTTGAATAAAGAAGTCATGATTTTTACATTTATAATTATTACTACCCAAATTTAAATCAACTTGAAAGTTTTATATGCATTCGCAATTCCCAAAAGCAACTTTGACAATAACTAAAACATATCTGATCATACCACATCTCAATAGAAAAATACTACTATAAATTATGAAATCAAAGTAGTGTAAATAATAAACCATGATTTCTTGATCATGTACAATGATTGTTCATTGATCACAAAAATATAGTTTTACAGATAGAACATATGGCAAGAAATTTTTATTTCTCTATTTCCTAAATAAATTCCATGAGAACTTTGGGATGGCTTCATCAGACCTCTGTCTCTTAATGAAATCAAGGCTCAGGAGTCATTTTAGTATAGGACAGAGATAATGCCACAGCCTACAGTGCCAAATGACTAGAAAGAAAGATTGCCTTCTGGACACTGAAAGGCAACTGCACATACAAATGCACAGCAGTTGCAATAGCTTATGCTAAGCCAAGCCATTCCTCTTTCTAGCAAGGAGAGAGGAATTGGGCACACAGTTCTACTCTGAGACATGGAGCTATTGACAAGGGTTAGCTTCTGGGAGAGGAAGAGGCTATTGTATCGTTGTATAGCTCCTGTATTTGGTCTTTCTTAAATAGAAGACTACATATCCAAGAATATGGGGGTCAGCATAAAATTGGTCTTGAAGGTTTAAAAGAAAAATGAGCAAACTTGAATGAAAGAGAGAGGGAACTGGAGAAGTGTTGGGAAAGGAGGTGAATATGATCTAAGCACATTGTACAAAACTCTTTAAGAACTAATCAAAAATTTAAAATTAACTTTAACATTTCTAAAACTGTGTCTATTAGTCTCTGAAACAATAGCATATGTTTTGTGTATTTATTCAACTATATGCAAATGTGGTGGGGACTTACTCTAAAGTGCTGACTAGCCTGAAAATCACAGAGATCCACCTGTATCTACCTCCTAAGTGACATACATGTGCTGCCACACCCAGCTGAAAATGAAATAGTTACTGTTTATGTTTGCAGCAAATTAAAAAAAATGCTTAACAGAAACTTTACTTAACAATGAATATGCTAACATGCCCAAGGGGTATCCCGTACCTCAGAGTATATTTATACACTTTTCCCTCTGAAAAGGGTAATTATTCCAAGATAAATTTCTGATAAGGAGACAAAAATTAAAATCTAAATTTTACTCTAAAGATGAGAAGAGACTTCATGGACTGTAGACTAAACATGAAATAAATTGAAACCTCAACACATATAATTTTTAAACATTGATGAAAAACTGATAAAACTTCAATATAACACAGAGAAAAATCACACATAATTTAATATAATGTATTTCTTTAATGGTGATTTTAATTTTTTATTTCTTTTTTCTTATGTTTTCAGCTGGTATTCTTGCCTTTGATACCATCATAATTTACCTAGTTTCTTCTTCATATAATCCTTGTTTGTTTGTTTTATTTTTAACCTGGCCTCCCATAAATATAAATGATTGTGTTGAGCGTGACTAAAGGTTTTGTATTTTTCTCTTCAATGTACTCAGATACAATATGTTATAGGCACTAAGAAATATAAATAATGCATAGCTTCACAAAGCAAAAGATTAACACTATAGCAATATACAACAAACTTACCACTCCAGGGGTTTGCTTTCTGTTCCCCCCTCATCTCTCTCTCTCTCTCTCTCTCTCTCTCTCTCTCTCTCTCTCTCCCTCTTCCTCTCTTTTTATTTTTTTGTGGTATTATTATCAAATACTTGTCCTTTTGTGTGCAAGACCACCTCTCTGCTACTGAGCTATGTTCCCAAATTTTCTACATGTTTATGAAGATTGAATACCAAAACACATGTTTCTTCATAATGTTTTATGAAACTATTATTTTGTATATAGATCTCTGAAAATATTTAATTAAAATACTTTGGATATCCTATAATCACAGGTTTGAAACACAGAGTTTGGAAGGCTTATATGTACCAAGCAGTAGGTTTTCATACCTCCTAAACCTAGTGTATATATTACTGTATGTGCATAATTCAGGCTACAGGATAACTCTATCACTAAAATATACTGGAAAAGACTCAGGCATATTTTTCCTTTAATTTGACCTGCATTTTATTTTTGAAATGGCTGTCTAATAATTTTACTTAACATTTTTATAATAGAAGTAAAGGCAAAGAAGGTTTCAAATGAACTGTCTTTTCCTTATACTTCCTGTGTGAATGTTCCCTAGGTGTCAAATTAAAAAAGTTTTCCCCATAAATTAATGGTTTCTTCTATGCTGATAAAATTTAAAAAATATTCTACAGCAAACAAGTTAAAAAATTATTTTATGCTTCATTTCTCTGATATCATTTATAGAAATTGGTACTAGAACTATAAATGTATAGTATATTAAAAATGAACACCAATCTCACATATAAATACATGTTACAAATTCTAAAGATATAAACCCATCAAAAATTAAATTAAAATTGTGTTTAATTTTATATAACCTGTTACTTTAATGCAACATATTATTAAATCAACAAGAGAAAGATTATATATTGGATTAATAAGTTTAATATTTGACAAAAAAATCATAAATTATAAACTCCTTTTAATCTAGGCTTGAAAAGGACAGTTCTTCATTACAAAATAGACATTGCTATTACATTTTTTAAAAATTATTTTTATTAATTTATTCTTGTTACATCTCAATTGTTATCCCATCCCTTGTATCCTCCCATTCTTCCCTCCCTCCCATTTTCCCATTATTCCCCTCCCCTATTCCTGTTCCTGAGGGGGATTACCTCCCACTGTTTATGCTCATAGGGTATCAAATCTCTTCTTGGTAACTTGCTGTCCTTCCTCTGAGTGCCAGTTCTGAGGCAAATTAAATCCTATGAAAATCTATAAAAACTGAGAAAAAAAATAAAAATAGCAGAAAAATGAGAAAATAACTGAATACTTCCTTTAAAAATGCCCTTAAGGCTGCTATTAGCCTTTTATCAAATACTCAGCATTAGGGATGTTTCAACAAAATTCACCAATGGGACCATTATTTTTTAAAATATTATTTTGAAACTTCCATTACAATCAGAAAAAAAAACAAAAACAAATTTATGGTCTAAAGAGAAATATAAATATTAATTACTTAAAAACCTATTAGCTCTTAGCAATATGTTTCATAGGCTAATTGATAACAATGCGCGGAACAATCTATCATGTAGCAGCAGCAACAACAAAAATTACAAAATGAAGAGTCATTTACAATAGCATGAAAATGCAAATTCTAAAATGGTCATCAAGAAAAACAGCTCAGTTTTTTTTTTTTTAATTGAGGGATACTATACTATTCTAGAGAATATAAAGGTGAAAGTCAATTTTATCTTAAATAAATAGAAACATCATACTCTTTCTCAAGTAATACAAAGACAAAATAACCACCTTAATCCATGTTTTTCTCTTAGAAACGTGAATTAAACTGGAAAGTGTAGCCTAAACAATTTTGGGTGGGAGGGGGCTTTCTATCACAATCAGTAAAATGTTCATTAGCTCTATTAATAAAGGAATATAGTAAAAACAGTGAATATAGGTATAGGCCGATACATGAGTGATGAAAGTTTAGCAGTGAAGGTATAATTACTTATTTAATGAACCTGTAATTGGGATTTTAAATATGCAGGATAACCAAGATGTTAATCCATAAATTCTGGTGGAATAAGAGTCTAATAAAATGCATTTCTACATCATGTTTTATACCAAAATAAATCCCTGATGGATTAAAGACTTATGGTTATTTTCATTATATTTAATCTTTAATCCTCAGAAATTTATTTTCTAATACCCCGTGTTGGTGAGGGCATGTCAATCAAGTGTGAATTCATGCAAAAATTTCCTGAAAGCAAATTTACAATATGGACTGAGGGTCTTAAAAGCACTAAAAGAATGTGTCTCCTCACAATGCGAGTTAGATATATAACTGGAAAGTCTCTTCTATGTTTACTAGATTTTGTAGTTGCAGAAGGTCCTAACCAAGCTGCCAAAGGAGGGAAGTAACCAATAGTCCTTCCCAGATGTGGCGCCTATGAGCCATAAGCTTGACCATCATACAGGTTTTATTGCTGTGATGAGACAACATGCCAAAAGAGAAAAGAAGGAAGAAAGGAAGGGGAAAAAAAGAAGGGAGAAAAAGAAAAGAAAACAAAACAAAACAAATAACCTCTTCCCTATGAACTAGATTTTATAATCCCAGAAAGATACTGGACAAACTGCCAAAGAAGGGAAGAAACAAATAGTCCTTCCCAGCTGTGTTGCCCATGAGCCACAAGACAACTGTTACAAAAGAAAGCATTTAATTGGGGGTTTTAATTCATTATCATCATGGCAGGGAAAATGGTGGCAAACAAGTAGTACCTGAGAAGTAATGGGGAGCTACATCCTGATTTGCAAGCAGAGAAAGAGGCTGAGGCAGGTATGGACTTTTGAGACCTTATCTCAACCAACACTGTGATGCACTTTTCACTCCAACAAATCCACATAGATGACTCTGTTTGTGGGGGGGGGAAGGGGGAGGGCAGGTGGTAAAATGTTGGATTCTTATTTAAATTCCTACAGTGCAATAGCAGCACTAATAATTCTACAGTAGTCAACCGCAATATAATTGGATTTAAGGTCCGCTAAACAAGAGAGAAGTCATGTCTGGAGTTTGAAATCTCCCCAAATTTCCTGTGCTCATGTGATTGTGAGCCTTAAGGAGGACCTCTACAACCACACTACTAAACTAGCCTACTCCCTTGCTTCATTCTGAATATTTTTTATACAAACACATATGTGTGTATGAGTGTACCTCCTACCCCTGCTCAAGGAAATTTCTCTTTACAGCAGATGGGGAACACTACAAAATAGGACAACAGGTCAAAACAATGACTAACTGATCCTGGGGTATGCAAACCTAGTGGATTTGTATCCGCTTCTACAACTGAAGCTCATGAAACATCACAAAAAAGGAAACAAAAGAGCTTATAAGGAAGTCTGCTCTAAGATAGTGTCTCCCAGAAAATAAAGGGAAGCTTCTTGGCAGGGAGTATTTAACGGCGTTCTACCCCCAGACAAAGAACTAGAGGCCACTAACAAGCTTTGAAATAGTAGAATTAGTCCCTTACAAGATCAGCTCCCTACTTGCTTATCTAACTACAAGCGTGTTGGGGATTGGTCTGGTTGCTGCCCAAATAAACAGGCTCATGTGCCCCAAAAATATTTCTAACGTTGCCTGTTTAAGCAATAAAAAGCCAACACACTTAGGCAATGCAAATGGATAGGCATGGTTAAGGTTTTTGGGAGGAGACTGGAAGATAAGGGAGAGACAAGACAACACAAGAAAAGGGAAAGGAAGGAGACTGGCACCCTGGGTGAGATGGAGGAGAAGCACATGGCTAGCATGGATGGAGGACTTGACCCAGATGAAGAGTATTAGCAAGTATTTGGGATTATGGACAGGATGTAACATGATAGAAATTATTAGAAGCAGATGGCATGGGATTGGGGCAGGGAGTTATAGAAGGTAGTTAAGTGAATTAATTAATATCTGTCCTGCCCCCAGCTGAGGCTATTTTAAAATATAGCAGGGTGTCTATTTCTTCACTGACTGCCAGCAGGTTAAAAAATACTTCCATAATAATAATTATAGGAATAATAATAAATACTATTAGGCTCTACTTCTAAATTAACCACAACAGAAGTATCCATCCCTGAAATCACAGACATATAAGTAACACTAAACAGACTCAGAATCTATATTTGTATATCTATGCATATACACATATACGTAATAATAACAGTTAAAGAAGAAAATGGAATGAATGTGGGAGGGAATGAATAGGGTACAAGAAGTGAGTGAGAGAGTAAGGGGAAGAAAAGATGATATAATTATATTTTAATTAAAATATATATTAAAATAAATAAGTATGACTCCTCAATCTTGAGAAAAGTATTGTTAAATAGGAAAATGTATACAATTTTATCAGTATATGGCAGTAATAGCATAATCTTGTTAACATTGAAGGCAATCATTACTACGAGGCTGGTTAAATTTAATATTTAAATTATATCACCAAGAATTTAACAACTATAAAACACACTATTAGAATTCATGACATGTACCTAGAGTGATATTCAGTAGAGCCAGTACTTAAATTGTATTGATTTTATTCAACACTTCTAGCTCTAACCAACTGCACCGGTTTGGTCAAAATGATTAACTAAAACAGTTTAATTATGTCAAAGTGAAACCTAGTTTCTCAGAATTCCCCAAGAGTTATGTTTACTGTCTCTAACACCCTTCAAAAAACATATCCTTCTCAAAATCTAACCCATGTGTAAGAATTATAGGGTTCACAATATGCGGTGCTGCAGGCAGTGACTAAAAGAGGTCCTAGAATTGTATGAACTGTTTGTCTCATAATAGGACAGTGGTTTTTCTGCCTCTGGCTTTGGGGTGGAATGATCTTTCCACAGCACCCATATATCAAATATTACCATGAAGATTCATACCAGTAGCTAAATTACAGCTAAGAAATATCAGTGAAATATTTTTATGGTTGGGGGTTACTATACCATGAGGAACTATATTTAAGGGTTACAGAATTAGGAAGGGTCAGAACCACTGTTATAAGACACCTGTTAATGATTTGAAAGTACCCCAAAATATAGGATTACCACAAAGGTATTTGGTGCAAGGGAGGTATGAATAATCCAAACAAGTTATGAATCAAAATCCCACCCCTAACTAAAATCACAAGAACTTAAGCTGAGGCACAAACATTTGAAAAGAGAGAGAAGCACAAATTTAAAAGCCATGGCTATAACCCTGTGAAAATTTCTGAATAGAATATAGAGGATAAATACCTTGGACAGTTTAGCATTTATGAGGTCTTTGTTGGTCTTTGTTGGCAATACTTCTCATTTTAAAGATCTTCTTTATCAGTCCTTAAAAAAAAAAGGATAGATAAGGAATGTGTGGAAAGATGGATGGAACATATTCACAGATGTGTACTCAAAACACCCACTTTCGTGTTTAAATTTCAAGTCGTTTTTATTTTCTACACCATCTCAAGGAGCATTACCCTGGAATACTTATAGCCAGGGACTTTTGCCAGACATTTGCATTGTTAATGATGTGGCCGGCAATGTGGTTACAGATTCAAGTTCTATGGAGTCAGCTAGAAATCCCAGAAGACTTAAAATTAACTGTGTGGTATATCTTAATATATGAATGGTTCTAAATAAGTTTTCAAAGTTCATATGAATTGACTGTTTTTCTGACTAATTTCTTAATGTGAATCATAGCAGTACAGTGAACAGTATTGGCTTTGGATATACCAGGATGTTTTAAAACATATATTAACATTTCTTGGATATTTGACCCTGAACTTTTAACATTTTCCATCCTGAATCAACCTCATCTTATAGTGAAAACATTAATGTATCCGCTTCAGTTATTATGTAAACTGGGGAATAATCATGCCCATGGAATGGCCCAATATGAGCTTGCTAGGTAAGGGGGACTCTGGAAATAAATTTTCATGACTTTTATTATGAAAATCTAGAAGATAATGATAGCATATAAGTAAGGAAAATAAACTGAGAACTATAAGATCATGGCACAGATTGTTACTTATTTAACAGGAAAAGGAGCTGCCACATTTGGAGACAGCAAATAGTATGTGGTTATTTCTAACAAAAAAAAAAAAAGCTTTTTTTTCTGAACACAGGGAGGAAGGATGGAGAGAGGGAAACTCCTAAGATTCAGGAAGATAATAAAATCTATAAGACTTAGGAAGCTCAGAAAGTTACAGAATTCACAAGGTATCTCTCCAAGGTTTGAAAGCAATAAATACTGTCTGGGAAGGGGATTTTTTTCAGTTTTTGCAGGGAGCTCCAGCAATGATATTTTCATGTGTCGTCCCTCACATTTAGTTGAGATTTTGGTGATACAGATACCTAAATGAGCTATACACCTGTAGGTAATAATAAACTCACTGGACCACCATACTAAAGTTTGGTAGAATTGTTTTAGGATTGTCATTGCTACTTGAAAAGATCTTTGTTCATATCTGGCCATGAAACTTAATGAAGTTCAGGAACACATTCAAACATAAAACTACCATTAACTAATGTATTCTATTCCACATTCATTACCATAATTGTCATTACAGTCATCAAAGGCTTCTGAACCTCTTAAACATTAATTATAGCAAGTTAGTAAAACAACTTAAAATCATTCTGAATACCGCATTGTTATAAATAATCCCATCTTTTAAGTTCTCTTTTATATATATAACATATAAAATATAGACAATTTAAATTATCAAAGGTACCTTTTCAATAATGACATATCAGTATACCTGGGTAGGCAACCACTGCTACCACATTAAGAATGTATTTTCAAGCCACCTGTACTGTCAGTTATGCATGAGTGAACCATGCTCCGTGTTTTCCTTTAACAAGTAGTATCGTATAATCATTCTTTGAATACAATTTTATATCTTTCTTTTTAGCTATACAACTTGTTTTCATATCCTCAGTAACTTTCAAAATACTTCATGTTATAATATTCTGTGCAAAATGGTGAAAGACAGGGATAACAACTGTAAATAGCATTATAACAGAGTTGGAGTCCAGAAACTTCTGGAAGCTATTATAAATTTATTTTATAAAACAGACCAAGATATTCTGTTCATATTTTTAACCTGATTCTGAACCTACATTGTCATTCCACTTTAAAGTTGTGAAAAACCATAGTTTTCAAAATGCTATTGAACTTTGAAAATGCTGACTAATACTAGACTTGTTTATCTTCCCATTGTAGAAACCCTTGACTGGAGACGACATTGTTTTATTTTCCTGATATAGTAAAGGAAGTTATTGTGTTTCTGGCAGTAGCTATTGCTATTAATTCTCCAACCTTTATGACCATGAACCGCTGCCCTCAAGTTTTTTTCTTCCCATTTTCATCAATATAGCTATATATAATCTTGCTTTTGCAATGAGAAAACACAGACCAAAAGTGCATTACCATGCACAGGCTTATGCAAAATTAAACATTACCTGTTGACTTGAAGAGACCTTATGCCAGCTCTGAATGTGTAATTTTTTTCATATGGAGCTCATTAATTTAGCTATTTGAAGAATATCAGAAAAACAGTACTACCACCATACGTTTTCTTTTAATAACTAACATCGAAAATAAAAATTTCTATTCCTTAACATTCAAAGTCTAAAGCATAATTTAAAATGTTTTTCTGGACTGGATTCTACAGCTCATTTATTGTAGCACTGTCTTATCATGCTCAAAGCCCTATGTCCAATATATGTGAATATATGTCATAGTGTTGCTGCTTTCTATATCTGTGTTCTTATCCCCACATTCAAACACTTGTAATAAAGGCACACAAACAGAAAAGTAGCAGTGCAGCCTTATTAAAAATCAAACAAAAAACTAAGAGATAGTATAGACCAGAAAGAAATCACTGTCGAGATGAACAGCAGGTCATGTGAGTGTGGAGTACCCAAGGAATTTGGTTAGGATTTGGGGCTTTCAAGAGAATAACCTTTGGTGCTAAGAAACATAAACTTGATGAATCTCTTGTGTTGATTGACATTATTATAGGATGTAAGCCTTTGCTCAGTGAACATTTGGCTCTAATGCACCTAAATTAGATTACGTGCACATCTACTTATACTTAGATATAAGTCTGTATGAGTAAGGTTTTCTGTGGTATAACAAAAAAGCTGAAACATGTTTAATTTATATATTTTGGATGCTAAAAGCTGGGTAGCATGATGTACACTCTGCCAAGGGACTTGTGGGTGATAATGTTCGCTGGAGTACCTGTGGGTAAAGAGATCATGTAAGGAAGCCAGTAGAGGGAGAGAATAGGCCCAGGCTCAGATTTTTGTAACACAAGTCCTAGGAGAAATGTTAATATTTAAGGAATCCCCCAAATGGCCTCTCATTGGGTTATGTAGGTTCTATCATAAACTAGTTACATAATATTCAGTTCCAGACTCTAAACACATAAGGCTGATGGGAAATAGAGCCACAGCAACTCTTTATGAGTAACCTTGAGCATAGTGGATTTCCATGCTCCAGCGGGTGGCCCTATTCCCAGACACATATGAGTAGCACAAATTAGTCTCTAATGGGTTACTCCAAGTCTGAGTTTCATGTATTTGGAAAACACTGCTTTTGAAGATTAATCTAAATTTTATCTATCTATCTGTCTATCTGTCTATCTATCTATCTATCTACTGTATATCTTTGTCACAGCTCCATCCTTCCTTGCCTCGCAGTCCCACACTCCCTCCCACTCCCCATCACCCTCTCCATTTTTCAGAAAAAGGGATCTTCCCTTGCTATCTATCGCAGCTCATCAAATCATGTTAAGACTGAACATGTCCTCTTTCCTTGTGGCCTCGCAAGGCAGTCCCCCAGGGAGAAGTGATCAAACAACTGGCAACAGAGTTCATGTCAGAGACAGTCTCTGCTCCCCTCAGTAGAGGACCTACATGAAGCCTGAACTGTCCATCAGCTGCATCTTTGTAGGGGGCCTAGGTCCAGTCCATGTAATACCCTTGGTTGATGCTTCAGTCTCAGCAAGCTCCTCTGGGCCTAATTTTTTTTTTTTTTTTTTTTTTTTTTTTTTAGTCTTTTGGTCTTCCTGTGAAGCTCCTGTCACTTCTAGGTTCTTTTCTTCTTCCTCCCTCTTTTATACATGACTCCCTACACATCACCCAATGTTTGACTGTACCTCAATATCTATTTTGAACTGCTGCTGGGTGGAACCTCTCATAGAATAACTGAGCTAGGCTCCAGTCTGAAAGCAAAA
Source organism: Acomys russatus (assembly GCF_903995435.1). Taxonomy (NCBI): domain Eukaryota; kingdom Metazoa; phylum Chordata; class Mammalia; order Rodentia; family Muridae; genus Acomys; species Acomys russatus. The sequence goes on from NC_067138.1 coordinate 85,159,647, forward strand.
TCGAGTATCATTAATAGTTCCATGGGGTGAGTCTTGGGTTGGGCCAGGCATTGGTTGGACACTCCATCAGTCTCTGCTCTATCTACTTTATCTTTATCCCCACCCATCTTGTAGGCAGGGTAAGTATTGGGTTGAAGATATAGGTTGTTTGGTCTTTCCCTCCTTCTAATAGGAGACTAGTCTGGTTAGAAGAAGTCCTCATCAATCTCTGTGGTCCCTGAAACTAGGAGTCTCTCCTAAGTCGTCCTCATATTCTCCCAGGAGCCTGCCCTCACTTAGGTCTCCAGCTTGTCACAGAGAAGTCCCTGCCCACAGTGTCTGTTTTCTCTACAGACCTTTTGTCATCCTGCCCCTGCTCTCCCCAGGTCTGATCTCCACCCTCATATGTCTCTGAGCTCCCTCACCTATCTTGTTCCCTTTCTTCAACCACTGTTGCTGTCTATTCTATTTCTCCTTCTAAGTGAGATTTAAGCATCCTCCCTAAGATCCACCTTGTTACTTATCTTCTTTGAATATGTGCATTGTAGTATGTTTATCCCATAATATATGACTAAAATCCACTTATTAGTGAGTACATACCACATGTATCTTAGTTGGTCTGGGTTACCTCACTCAGGATTATCTTTTCTAGTTCCACCCATGTGCCTGAAAATTTCATGATATCTTTTTCTTCTTTTTTTAAATGTCTATCTTTTTATTATAATTTATTCAGATTACATCTCAATTGTTATCCCCTCACTTGTATCTTCCTGTTCCTTTCTCCTTCTCTCCCCCTTTTGCCCTATTCTTCTGCCCTAGACCTCTGACAGAAAGGGACCTCCTTCCAAACCATATGACCACAGCCTATTATGTCTCATCCACATAGCGGGCTTTCTCTTTGTCTATATGCCACCGTGCCTCCCCACCAACCAGAAGTCATCAAATTGGGGACACCAGAGTTCATTTCAGAGGTAGTCCCAGCTCACCCCACAACCGTAGAGAATGAGCAGTCCATTGACTAGATCTGAACAGGGGGGTCTAGGTTTACTGCATGCATTATCCTTGGTTGGTGCATCTTTGTTTTTAATAGCTTAGTACTATTCCATTGTGAAATGTACCATTAGTTCATTTTTAATGGCTCAGCTGTTAAAGGTTAAGCTCACAACCAAACATCTTAATTTTTAAAGTGTATTCATGTGTGTGTGTGTGTGTGTGTGTGTGTGTATGTTCCCATGCCATGGTCCTTGTATGGATGTCAGAACAGTAGAACCTGTTTTCTCCTTCCACCATATCGTCTCTGATCTCAGACTCAAGTCAAGTTATCCATTTTTCTGATCCAATTTCAATTTTAATATGAGAAGAGTAATGTGTTTCTTTACAAACTGTTGGAAAGACTACACCTCCTGCATATTCTCTCTAGACCAGGCCTCAGTTCCTATAGTACTTGTAGTTCCAATGTGAGTCAAGCTTTTCAAACTTTTGGGGAAATATGGTAGACTTTCACAGTTATCCCTGTCTGCACCTCATGCAGCTCCATCTCCATTATGGACCCTAATGTTTTTCATATCATTTGAATGTTATTAAATCTAACAAAAAAAAAGGTAAAATATTTTGAATGTTCTTTATTTGGGTACATCTAAAAATAAATTTTCTCTATCAAGAAACCTAAAGGAAATATCTTGTTTCCCTGTGTCTTTTTCTCACTTCCTTTTCCTATTCCATTCTTTCTTTCTTTCTTCCATTCCTATCCCTCGATATTTTCCTTTCCTTTATTTCCTGCCTGTTTTCCATTTTCTTTATAAACATGCACATGCATGTACACAAACACACACAAGTGTATATGTGTAAATGCACCACCTGAAGCCTGTGTGTGCATGTTCAAAGGCATCTCACTATTGAATCCGAAGCTATTTCTTTACACTCCTCTTTACATTTTCAATAATGTGACATATTCTCAAAAGATTTTTATGCTCTGTAACAAGAATATCAGGTTTGACTGTCTCCATTTCTTTAGAAATTAGTACTTTTCACTTCTTTAAAAGTTACATATAAAACTTACCCATTAACCTCGGATAAACAATACTGTGGGGAAGGGGCTGGTGGAGAGAAGGTTCCCTTGTTCGGATCACTTGCTGATCTTCCAGAAGCCTGGACTTCCTCTGCACTCATGTTGGACAGCTCACAAAACCTGCTAAATCTACTACTCGGGATCTAACACCCTCTTCTGGCCTCATGGACACCTGCACATGTGTGGAAAACAATCCTTTTGGCTTTTAATATAAGATATGCATAAGAAATCTCTAGTTAACTCCCAATAAATTCTTAGTCCTTGCATATGCTCCTTGGAAATTATTTAGCAAAGCTATTATAATGGTATGGTAGACCTTTAGATCAAGGCTCATTTTTATAAACCCTTAGGATACGATGAACTGCATTTCTAAAGGTCTTCTTGCCCATATGAAAGCCCCCTCCCTCCCCACTCCTCTCCCTTTTTCTCTCTGTGCTCTCTTAAACAGCATATGGTATTTCTTTTTGAGCCACAAATACTCCTATTTTTGCCTTAAGGAAGAGGTGTCAATCTATTTATGGAAAGCATGGAAATTTTTTTTCTTTTGCTCTTGTTCTCTTCTCAAGTGAGATAAAACTCCCAAAATAGTTAGGTTAAAAATCTGTTGCTTAAATTTCAGAAACTGTGATGATTAAATAATCAGTTGTGATGATTAAGTAATGTCAGCCCTTTCCTGCCTTTGACGCTATCTAGTGGTGTGAGCTTCAAATCTGTTGTGAAGCCTGTGAATTTGCAGGATGTCTCCCTTATGGGTGTTGAGACTTAGATGAACAATGCCCTGAAAGAAAATGTTAGAGCAAAATCTTCAATCTTATTTTTCTGCAAAGGTGCAACATCAGGAACTGGAAAATAGGATACTGGAAGAATTTGCAGCCAGCCCAAGCTATTCTGCAGCTTCCTTGGCTGTCTAAATCCTAAATGATAGTCACTGACCTCATCTTGTCCTTGAGGATCATGAGCAAAAAGATAGAGCTTGACTGAAAGCCTTGGCAGTGACCAGAGCCCAGTTTAAAATGAAGAATGCTGCTGTTTCCATCTCTTCAAAATCTACTTTGCAGAATATGAGAGGAAGCACTTGCCTTCTAAAGAGTTAACAGCATCTTTGATAGTACTATGTTCATCAATGAATGAAAATCATTTATTTTCTCATTAGTAGGTATTAGTAGTTAGTAACAAAGAAGCACATGGACTCTTTCTTTCTTTCTTTCTTTCTTTCTTTCTTCTTTATTTTTTTTTCATTTGTTTTGGGTTTTGTTTTGTTTTGTTTTGTTTGAGACAGGATTTCTCTGTGTATCTCTAGCCATACCAGAAATTGCTCTGTGAACTAGGCTGACCTCAAACTCAGAGATCCACTTGCCTCTGGCTCCTGAGAACTGGTATTAAAGACATGTGCCACCACTGCCTAGAGCACATGGGCTTTCAAATATTGGAATTTATTTAGGTAAATTATTCATGTTATTCTTGGATATAGTTTTCAAATGAGGTGACTGAATGTACTGAAAATTTTTTTAACTGAAACTATAAATACACTTATTTTTGTGTATGTTTACAATGTATATGCTGTATGTATGTATGTATGTATGTATGTATGTATGTATGTATGTGCATGAGTGTGGATGCATGCACTGAAATAGCCTGCTCTCAGTTTTTTCCTTATAGCATTGTTGAAACTGAATCTCTTTGCTGTATATGCTACGCTAGGAGACCAGTGATCATCCAAGTATTTCCCATCTCTTCCTCTTATGTGGCACATGAGCAGAGGATATTTAGACACATGCTACTATGCATGGCTTTATGTGTGTTCTAAATATTAAAATTCAAGTTCTTTCTCTTGCATATAAAGCATCGTATGCATGAAGATGGAAGAGTGGGCATCATTCTGATAGAAAGGAAATATCTTCTTAGCATTATTATTTGTTGAAAATAGAACCAAGACATAAGTAACCAATAATTCAAGAAGCCTGGCAAAGCTTCACATGCAATTTAGATACAAAATTGTTTTTTAAATGAGTCTATACTGTTAAATACACATGAAATTTTCTTTAACTTTTGAGATTTTATTTTTAGTCTTAGGAAACAAACTAAAGGCCCAAGTGTATGTTGGGACAAGTGTCTAATGGCTGTGGAGAGAGAAGTATGAAATGCCATTAAATAAGTTTGTTCTGTTTATAAAGCTTAGTGACACACCAATTAAGTGATGGCTTAATTGTAAAGTCCAAGAATGAAAAAAATATTTTCTTTAAAATATATTCCTTAAAAGCTGGCTTAAGCCAGCAGCTCTTTTATATTTACCCTGAAGTCAGAAATTAGCCTATTGGAAGTGACTAAGTAAAGTTCTCATATAGACTTGGGAATCTACATTTTAAGTCATAAGGTAGGAACTGAACAAGGTATGTGTTATTGAGTGAGTTCCTCCGAACTGTAGTTAGTTGTTTATGAATTCAAATGTTATTGTTCAATATGTGCAAGAACAGCATAAATTACTCTAGTGTGCAGACAGTACGAAACCACCAATTTACTTCCCCTCACCACAGCATTAAATGTCAAGGTGTCAAGTTGTCCCTCCAGGTTTCATTGCAAACATAAATTATTGCTAATAGAGCACACCAGTAAAATTTCTGAATAACAGATGACTTTGGAAAGCGTCACTTCCAGAAGGAGCTATAGGACACTTGAGATAATTTATAATACAAATATTTTCAATAGCTAGTCTGCTCAGAAGGTTGATTTCTAAATGTAAAATACATAACTGATGGAGTTCTGCACATTCAACTCAAGTCTTGAACTTTCTGTCAAACAGATGCTTTAGAAAGGCAGAGTTCTGGCTGCAAATCTTCAGCCCAAAGAGTTGGAGACAGTGTGAAGGGAGATGCAGCGTCGTGGTAATGTAATGTCCCTGCTTTTGTGGAGCCAAATGTTATTGTTTCATATAATATTTAATATTTGTTGCCCATTGTTCAGTATCTGAAGCCAGGGTAAAATAAAATCCCCGACATCCTGAGTGTATTTCCTTAGCATTGTGCTCCTTCTTTATTTGGAAGACTCCACATAAGAGATGAATACAGGCAGAAAACCTAAGTTTGAAATTTGGCATAGATGTATGTGCTTTAGCTAACAGGCCAGGTATGTGGAGCATACATGAAATAAAAGTAGCCTGAAGTCCTGTCTGTGAATTTAAGCAGAGCAATATGTCCGATAAATTAAAAATATTTTGTCATCCTAGGACTCCACAATTAAGCTATCAATTAACTGATGTATCACTAATCTTTATTAAGAGAACAGATTTATTTAATGGCATTTCACAATTCTTTCTCCATAGGCTATGGACACTCATGCCAACATACGCTGTGGCACTGAGTATGTTTCTTAAGACTAAAAAATTGTTCTACTTCTGAGAAATTAGCCTATAACTTCTACCATTTAAGCACTGTGCAACTTTACGTAGGCACCCTGACCTTTGAGACTGTTTAATGCATTGTTTTTCCTGAGCAATAAAACTGGTAATGCCACTCAACCATGTTCATAGCAGCCTTATTCATAATAGCCATAACATGGAGACAGCCTAAGTGTCCTTCACTAGAAGAATGGATAAAGAAACTGTGGTACATTTACACTATGGAATACTACTCAGCTATTAAAAACAAGGAATTCCTGAAATTTGTGGACAAATGGATTAAACTAGAAATGATCATAATGAGTGAGTTCACCCAGAAGCAGAAAGAGTCAAATGATGTATACTCACTTATATCTGGACACTAGCCCAAGGGGCATGTCCCATGAAAGTCTTCATTTATCAGGAAAGTGGGACAGAGGGGAGGACATTCTATTGGGACTCTAGGTGAGGGAAGCAGGGGAGAATGGGGAAATAGAAGGACCCAGATGGTCTTAGAAACCTATAAGAAGATTATGATGGGCGAATCTGGGCCCAGGGATCCTGCTCAAACTATGGCACCAGCCAAGGACAATACGTGCAGTAAACTTCGAACCCCTACCCAGATCTAGCCAATGGACAGGACATTCTTCACAGTTGAGTGGAGAGTGGAGTCTGACTTTCACACGAACTCTGGTGCCCCATATTTGACCATGTCCTCTGGATGGGGAGGTCTGGTGGCACTCTGAGGAAGGATAGCAAGCTACCAAAAAGAGACTTGATACTCTATGAGCATATAAAGGGGAAGGAGGTCCTGCTCAGTAACAGTCACAGGGGAAGGAGTAAGGGGGAAATGGGAGGGAGGGAAGAATGGGAGGATATAAGGGATAGGATAACAATTAAGATGTAATATGAATAAATTAATAAAATATATTTGAAAAATAAAAATAAATAAATAAGTAAATATTAAAGTGAAAAAAAAACTGGTAATGCCAAATTCAAATAGTTGAGGGATAAAATGAAATATCAGGTTTTAATCTGATCAGTAGAAGTTCATCTTTCTAGAAAAACGTACCACGTGCTTCTGCTTTTCTTAGTAGGGACACAGTACATTTGGCCAATTGATTCCACCAGCTTTCAAAGCCTCTTCCTTTCGGAGATTCTGGTGACATTTACTGATAATTCACAACTATGATTTTACTCTTCTTTCATCAAGCTGATTTTTACTAAGCTCTAAACCTAGTGAGATATCATTTTGTTGCCCTAAGTTAGAAATGCTCCTCTAATGCATGATGAAAAGAAGTCACTGGGTCTCCTGTGTTGTTTCTCATTGGACCTGACTTATGTCCTGCTATAGAGCCAAACAGAAACTGCAGATTGTGTGAAGACTGAACTCCTCTCATCTCGTCACCACTTCCCACATCGCTTAGGATAAACTTTGCTTGGCTAAGGTTTGTGTAAGTTTCAGGTCTCATAGGAGCCACTAGTTTACTTTCCTCTTGCAAATGGAGTCATGGATGGTTGTGAGAAGCCATTGTGAGTTCTGAGAACTGAGTTGGGTTCCTCTGGGAAAGCAGCCACTGCTCTTAACCACTAAGCCATCTCTCTAGCCTTGACAATCATATTTCTTGAAAAACACTCACCTTGTTTAGCACAGTGTAGGAGAAAAAGGTAGGTATTTAATATCTAAACATGACTAAGGAGGGAAGCATAGTAAAGTGAAGGCTGGTAGGAAACCATCAAACTTCAGATCCTTCGTAGAGGTTTCTGGAAAGAATTTCGGGGTTGATGAACTGGGAGCGCTCTTCTTTCCATGGCAGGTCGGCACATCTCGCTGAGATGCATCATAGGCTCCCAACAACTGCCCAGGGTTTTAGAAGGTCTTTTCAGCTTTCCAGTAGTTGACAGTAGAGGCTTCAGCATTTTTACTCCATCTTGTATACGTTAACAATAAAAAAAAAAAAAAAAAAAAAAAAAAAAAAAAACTGAAAAAAATCGTTTTGTATTTCATGATAATTGGTCATTTGATTTTAATGTTTACAGATGCTGCCCACCCTGGGAGCTTGGATCCATGCATTGCAACTTTTGGATTATCTACTGCCATATAGAAACCCCAGATTCTACTTATGGAAACAGATAGTTGGAAACAAAGCAAAACAAAAGCTCTTTATCATGAATTACATTAGGGAAATGGGCCTAGTTAAAAATGTAAGATAATTTGGTGAAATGAAATTCCCATTTAATTATATTCAAAGCACAGATTTTTACATTATGTATAATTTATTTACTTATTTAATGAAACTGAGTGTCATGTAGCTCAGAGCTTAACAGCAAACTATTAAATTATATTAGTAGCAGAGGCTAGTCTTGAACTCCTGATCCTCCTACCTCACCTCCCAAGTGCTGGGATTGTAGGTACTCACATATTACACCACAGTAGATTTATATGTTGCTGGAGCCAGAAGCACTCTACCAACTGAACTACATCCCCAGCTCTTCGCTTATATTTTAAAGGGAGGAGTCTTAGCATTTTATGAATTTGGTTCAAACTTGAATTTTTAAAACTGAAAATATTGTTTTGTTTTAAAACAAAGCCAAGGTTTTACTTAATTCTTTGAACTTCAAAAGTAATTATTTTAGTTTTACCCAGATGTGTTGCACACACAAATTTTTGCTTTACTTAGGAACATAATTCTAGTTTATTGGGTATGTTTTCTTGCATGGCTAGAGATATTAATTTTACAAAAATGCAGTAGTTTGGCTCTGAGAATAAAAAAAATGATGTTTCAAGGACATGTGCCTCAGCGTCATGGAACTTCATTCACTGCCAGTTGTATTCGAAACACAATTTTAAAGGATTCTTTATTTGTTCCATTTTACTTTAAGATAGTTTATTTTAAATTCTTACTCTGGTCATGATAAAAGACAGAATATGTTAATCTTTACAGAGAATCTTGAATATACATTTTTCATCTCTGTATTTGAACGTATTTTATATCTTGTTAAAAAGCTAGATAGATTGATGGACAGAGAAGAAACCGTTGAATTTGTATAAACTCTTTCAGAATTACTTACTGCCAAGGTAAATGCCTGATTATTCTGATAAAGGAAATAATCAATGAATACTTACATTACTATTATAGGTGACTCATCTAGGAATCTAAATTATTGTTTTGAGACTACATTATCATAACAGCATTATTATTAAGAAAAGAGGGACAATCAGGTAGCATCACATACACAAGCCCTTATGTATCTCTTCTGTCATGGATGTTGTGAACATTAAATTTTTTGAATTCAACTATTGTTCAGTAGTATAGTGTTTCTCTGCAAATCAAAACACAAATTTTAATTTTCACAATTAAGCTGGAAAAAACATTGAAGACAAAGTTCCTCTTTGTGAGGAAATGAGGAAGAAAATGAGCTTCAAAAAGCATTATTTATTGATCCAAAGTCATACCATTTGCAAATACAAACTTAGATACAACCTATTTCTACTTACATTTGGCACACTTGTGAGCACTTTCCATAAAATTTTGCCTCTGTTCTCTCTCCTTTTGTCTATCTATACCCACCTGACTCTTTTTCTGTTTTCCCTTCTTTCTTATCACTCTCTTTTTGTGTAATTCAGATATATTATTTTTATGTAAGACAATATCTTTATCTTTGACTTGAGATTCAGTTTTCCAGAAAGAAGAGCTAGTGGATAATTGCAGACATTTCAGATAAAATTATATTAGAAGAGAACAGAAAAGAAATATTAGAATACTTAATGTGGGCCATTAAAGAAGATTGTAAATAGGGAGAAAATTTACATGAATAAGTTCATTAAGGTAAATTTGATTTGTAAAGAATTTGAGTCTTGATATAATCTAAAATTCAACTTCAAAAATTTATGGTTTTATTTTAATGTAATTCATTTATATTCATTAATAAATATATATATTATAAAATACATAATATGTACATATACTCAAAAGAGAATAGGTAATTGGAAATAGTACCCATATTTTTACATATATGTTTATCACCTGGAAAGCATTGAGAACTCTAAGGATTTTGGTTGGGTTTTTTTGTTTTGTTTTGTTTTTTGTTGTTGTTGTTGTTTTTTGGCTAGTTTTTATAATGTTCTCCATCCAAAGTATTGATTTTGCATTTGTTTATGCACTTACATCTTTCTATCAGAAGATTTTAAAAATGAATAAATTCACTGATATTGTTATTATGGGTAGTTAGCATTATGTACTAATGCTGAGGTTATGAGATATGTTGAGAACCACTTTTTTAATTGTAACATTTTTTGAACTATAGCATTTTTCTTTCAGTTAGTCTTTATGGTTTTATTGGACAATGGAAATAGATGAGAATGTATGTGTTTTTATATTTGCATATCTTTATACACACACATACACACACACACACACATATATACATATGTATGTATTTCCCTAATATTAAGAACATAGATTTTGAAGGTCAAATTCAGTAACCCCCTAGAAATATGAGAAGTATTTCAATTAATAATAATTTTATCAGTTTAAAATGATTTAATACATTATGTAAATTTGATAAAATTACTTCAGGCCACATTTCACTTATTTCTGTTGATTAGTGTATTGATACATGAAGTGAGGTGGAGCTTGTTCTCTTTATTTTCAAGTGTACACATTCATGGTAAATAAAACTAAAATGTCTAGTAATGCAGTTATATACCTATGCAGAGTAAAACATACTTAAATGTACAAAATATGTATTCACACAAACTTTTGTCAGCCTCAGCCAGAGACTATATTACATATATTATATGTATTATATACATATATTATATATTACAAAATATATAATATGTACATATATTCAAAAGAGAAGAGGTAATTGGAAATAGAAATTTGGAAACCACAAAATGGGCCTAGGAACCCTGCAGAGCCAGAACTAGCACCCTAATTAGAGAATTAGAGTACCAGGGTCTTTTTAAGTGCTCTATACTCAGCACCACTGTGTGCTGGGAGGGACAAGACTCAAAGCCTGAGTTAGAGACCACCAGAGGTACTCTCATACCCTTACACACACACACACACACACACACACACACACACACGCATGCACATACACACACACACTGTAAGCTCCTATCTGTCAAGTCACCCACTGTGTTGACAAGCAGGGGCTAGATGATGACCAAATCCAGAGTTTGAATCAGAATTCCAAGTTTGATTTCTATTTATCCACTTGATTCCCATAGACTCTATACACCTAGGGGCCTAAGAAAAACAACATGCAACACAAGGGGAACACACTCACGATTTTGTTGAAAATGTTCTCTGTGTCTTTGGCCTAAATTCCTTCTCTTTCTTCTATAGCTACTATGCATAGGTTCCAAAACATGGAACACATAGTGGCCTCCTGAGCCAGTTTCCTTGACTGCTTTCCTGCCTACCAGCCTACCCACCCGCCTATCCTGTCTTGGATGACATGGAATCTAAAACCAGAGAGTGGCCCAATGGTTGAAAATTAAAGATCCTTAAGTTGATCCACTATATGGCAAATTGGAGGCAGCAAACCAAAATCCAAAGCGATCTATCAAAGTGGTTGCTAGATATTAATAGCAAGAAACATCATAAACATCCTAATTCTAGAGGCCGGGGTCTCATCAGAGAAGCACACACAACATGAAGAACAAAGACAATATGTGTCTGCCATTAAGCAGTACCCTACTGCAGTACTCCCTAAATCAGCAGCCCACTGAAGTACTCCCTAAGCCAGTGCTCCACTGAAGTACTCCCTAAACCAGTGCTCCACTGCAGTACTCTCTAAGCCAGTGCTCCACTGAAGTACTCCTTAAGCCAGTGCTCCATTGAAGTACTCCCTAAGCCAGTGCTCCACTGAAGTACTCCCTAACCCAGCACCCTGCTGTAGTATTCCCTAAACCAGCACCACTGCCTTACTCCCTAAATCAGCATCGCACTGCAGTACTTCCTAAATCATCACCCCACTGAACTATTACGAGAAACCAGTACTGCAATACTCTCCAGGAAAAGTAATTCCGCTGAAGTGTAAAGACAAGGACGTCAAATAACAATTTTAAATGTATTCAAGGAGTCCAAAAATAATATGAATAAATGAAAGAACACTATAAAAACCTATTTTTTTTTTTTTACTTTTTACTAATTTTTTTCATAATAGCCAGAACATGGAAACAGCCTAAGTGTCCATCAGTAGAAGAATGGATAAAACCAAAATTTTTAAATTAAATAATAAAAGCATAAAGATATGAAAATAGAATTTAATAAAGAGATGGACTTTCTGAAGAAAAGCGAACTGAAAAACAACTTTAAATGAAAAGCTCTGGAACCAAAACACAAATCTCAGAAGAAATATCACTTCCTAAAGACAGACAGTCATCCAGTTGAACAAATAAACAAACAAGCAAAAGCTAAATCAAACAGAAAAAAATACAGCCAGGAACAAAGGATACACAAAAACTGGAACACTATGAAAAAAAATCCTATATCCTATGAACAACAGCTATAGAATAAAAATAAACCTAGGCCAAAGGCACAAAAAATATTTTCAACAAAGTCACATAAAAATGTCCAGATAGAGATGCCTAGGAAGCTGCAAAACTATTACTCATAATTGAAAGATAGAGAAAAATGTTTTATGGTAAAAACTGTTAGGAAGTTATGTCCATCAAGGCATCTCTACAGGAATACTAAAAGGACTCTTGTATAAGAGAATTAACCGCAAACAGTAGATCACAGGAAACAAACTGTCCCGTAACAGTAAGCCAAAAGATATTTAAGAAAACAGCATCAAAATAACAGAAAGGAATAAACAGTATTCAACCATACATCTCAATATTAATGTCTAAATTCTTAAAAAAACAAAACAAAACAAAACAAAACATGCACACTAACATTTTTCTGCCGTTTTCAAGATAAACACATTGTCATCAAGAGTATATACCACCTTATAGATAAAGGATGGAAAAGGTATTCTAATATATGTACCTGGAAAAACAACAAACAAAAAAACAATACAAAAAGAATCAATGAGCTGAAGAGTTGGTTCTTTGAAAAAAATTAATAAGATAGGTAAACATTTGCCCATGTTAACAAAAGAAAGAAAAAGTATCCAAAGTAATGAAATTAGAATTGAAAAAGAGCCCAAGAGCCCAGCTCCAACTGATACATATACCATACAACTCCTGTACTGACGGCTCAGCTCTTACTACCCAAGATGGGAGGGAGGATGTAAGAGCCAGAGTAATTGAGCTTACTGGGAGAATGAGTCTCCTAGAAATTCCAGAAGCTATACCAATGAAATGTTAGGAACATGTTTGCCAGAAAATGACCGGAAGAAGGATAACACCAGTAGACACGTTACTACAGACAGGGAATACTTGACAAAATCTCAACTCTACTCAAAGTACTATAGACAACTAAGGAATACTGAGAGCAGGAGAAATGGTCCTCCCCAGAAAAGAGCACAGCAAGTGGTTGTCCACATTTTTAAAGATTTCTCTATACCAACAATAAGAGGACTATGAGGAGATAACATGACGTAGGTTAGGGAGTGAGGTGAGTGAGGTCTTGGGGGGACCTAAATGAGGAAGATCAATATGTTCAAAATACATTTTATGAACTCAAAAAAACTAAATAAAAATATTACTTTTTTGGAAGAATGGAGAAAGGATAGAAGGACTCAGAGGAAACAGTAGCTCCACAAGAAGACCACCAGGGCCAACTAACCTGGACCCATGGGGGGAGAGGGGCGGGCCTTGCAGAAACTGAAACACCAATCAAGGACTATGTATGGACTGGACATAGCCTCACTACATATATGTACCTGATGGGCAGCTTGGTCTTCGTGTGAGTCCCCTAGTAACGGGAGGGACGGCTGTCTCAGACAAGGACTTTCTTTCATGCTTTTTGATCACTTCACCTTGGCAGAGCTGCCTTGCCAGGCCACCGTGGTAGAGGATGTGCTCAGTCCTGATGAAACTTGCTGTGCTCCAATGTGTAAGTGGGAGAGGGCTACTTTTTTCTGAGGGGTAGTGTAGGAGGAATAGGGGGAAGAAAGTGGGAAGGTGGGGCTTATAGAAAGAAGGGGGCTACAATTGAGATATAAGGTGAATAAATAAAAATATTTAGTGTTTTTATCATTTATTTTGTTTGTTATATTTCAAAATATATTCTCCAAACACCTCTTAGAGTCAAGAGTTATTCTTGGAAATAACTTTAAAGCAATTAGAAAAACCACGATTAAACAGAATATTGTGCTTATGTAGATTAAATTTCAACGGAAGTAAGAAAGTAATAATAAGTAAGCTGTGAATGCACCCAGAGGGCAGAATGGCGATGAGTGATGCCAGTGTTATTTCATCGCAGTCCCGGCTGTTGAAACAGGAAGTGGCAATGTTGTCAGCAGCAGAGTACAGTACAGTGTCCAGAATTTTTATTATACAAAGCTTAGGATTGGGTGCATAGATTGATACAATCAATCTAAACAAACACTGAGAAAATATGTATGTACTGACACACTTATGAATATTAATATATTGTATACTTACATAAACACACACAAATAATACTGTCCATTACTAAAATTTATTTCACATTGGTTTGCTTTTAGCTAAAGAAAAATGGCTAGTATTTCAGGGAAGATAATGAAAACACAAATGTACCCTTAACTGACTTTAATCAAAAGCAAAAAAAAAAAAAAGGTGTTTGAAGTGATCACTCAGCAGATAAAAGTATGTATGTATGTATTTATGCTATATGTATGTATGTACTACTCTCTACTAGAGGCTTTAAATTTGATTCATAGTACTTAGGTCAGGCTTACAATTGCCTGTAACTGTAGCTTCAGATGGATCTGACACCTTGGTTTCCTAGGGCTGCAGCACTCATGTGGGCATGCACACATACAGGTGCACACATACATACACACAATTGAAAATAAAGAAAAAAATGGTATCTTAAAGGGAAGCAGAAAGTTTGAAAATTTTTCAGTCAATGGTACTTTGTTGAATATCATTTCAAATTAAGAGGATGTCACATCAAGACCTCGATGAGCTTTAAAGACTATCATAATAGTGTAATTTAATATCTAGAGCATTAATCTTATTATTACAGGTTTGCAAGATTTGATTAGAAAAGTATAGAACCAAAAGTGGGTAGGTAATATTTTTTTAGACGGGAAGAATGTGTTTACACCAGCAAAGTTAAATAACGCAGTGAATGCTTTGTGAAGAACAAAGACTTCTATTTATGAAAGATCTCGAGAAAATCCCAAGGTATTCTGTGGTGTCTTTGTCTGTGTCTGGGTTGATTAGCTGAACACTGTTCCCTATGATTCAGGTGTGTATCTGAGTATAGCCTCTGCCTGCATATTTCACTATGAGGTCTAATTCGCCCAGGCTTTAACATGTAGTATCATTTACTTAGGAATAGTCACCTTGATTTCATAACTTGTGAATGAAAAAAAAAAAAAAAAAAAAAACACATTATATATGGTCAACATTCTCTCCTAGGCCATTATCTTGTAAATGGACATATGAAAACAAAAATGCTTTAAAAATCATTTTTAAAATTCTCTATAATAATTTTTATCCTCTACTTATTTATATCTGTTTGCTTAAATTCATTAAGGATATAATTTTCCTTTCTGGCATACTGTTAATTTGATGAGTTTAATAATGAGATGGCTCCTTGGTTACAAAAGAGGCTTTGATCAAACAATCTGCACAAAGCAGCCAGGAAAAAGAAAGTCTTCAAAACCAAGAGGTAAAAGACATCAACCTTCTGCAGGAAATATCCTATCCAGAGAAAGAAGATTGTGGTCATTTATTGTAGCAATCATAAAATGCAGTGAAGACGGGGGAGTTATCGGTCCATTTTAATCAGGTTACTCAAACAGAATAGCTGCAAGCAAAGATTGCTGTTTAGGCTGAAAATGGGAAGGACACTCTTTTAAAGTACAATGCTGTGGGGTCATATGTGAAAATGGGACCTTTCTCTGCTTTTCTTTCATAACAAAGCATAAAAGCATGTTTAACCAATTCAGAGCCTGACTGGGTATTGATGAACATCACATATAATGGCCCAAATGTACCTGCAAGGACAAAGGTGAGTAAAAAAATCAATTTCACCACAAAAGTTACCCTTTTAATGCATTTATTTTCTTTGAATTATGATTTCCATATTAAGATAATGAATATCTTTAAAAGCTATTTGAAAAACAATGGATACGGTATATTCATTTAAATGCAGAAGTTCCTAATTGAAGTGCCCAATCAGAATGGGCACAATGATTCCTCCATCATGATTTAATTAACATCATTAATGATCTGACCTGTAACCTGTAGTTTCCTTTACTAACTCTGGATAATCCCAAGGCCTAACTCCATAGAGTTCGGAAGTTTTAGCTGTCATAGGCTATCTAGCATTCTTTTTTAGGAAGTTGAAGTAAAAGACACTTCATTTACTTTCTAATCAGTGTGGCTCATGGGAAAAATCAGATTAACAGCTAGAAGGCTGTCACTGGTGCTCCCCCTTCTTATTCAAGGGTGACTTCTATCCTTCTCCGTTCAAAGATTTGGCACTTTCATAGAAGAAACATCTGGGGCTTAGAGTAGCTTTGCCTCAGAGTTTTGCTTTACAGTCAAGAAAGCATTGTCTGACAACATTTGCCATCTATCTCTGGAAAGCATTAGACTCCAGCCCTGACTATGGAATTCTCAGGGGACAGTCTGGGTTGACAATGTTCACTTTTCTTTCTTCAATACTATCTTTGCATTTTATCTGAGCATTTCAAGCATTAACAGCAAATTTTAAAGGGAACTTTGGACAGGTTTAGTAGAATTACTCAGCTTTTTTTTTTTTTTTTAAGGTAGTCCTCTGTGAATCACAGGACAGAGAAGAGGTGTGACTAAGACAATCTAGGTTAGTAACATGGACCCCATTCTGAAGTGCAGAAGCAAGGATGTGTTCAGTGTTAAGGGAAAACAAGCAAGAACACGATGAGAGAAGCAGGTCCTCTTCTTTTACACACATTTGCAACTAAGAAAAAATGTCCCTCTCAGTAAGATGTAATACTGTCTCATTGCCTACCTCAGTGGCATAAGTACCTTTTAAAAGTTAGCAATTTATTGGTTTTTTTTCTTTTTTTTATTAATTTATTCTTGTTACATCTCAATGTTTATCCCATCCCTTGTATCCTCCCATTCCTCCCCCGCCCCATTTTCCCATTATTCCCCTCCCCTATGACTGTTCCTGAGGGAGATTACCTCCCCCTATATATTCTCATAGGGTATCAAGTCTCTTCTTGGCTATTGTTTTATTTTATTTTATCTTCCCCCTCGTTTAGACATGAATGGTCTGCCAAAGCAGACAAAGGAATGTGGTGAAAGAAGTGCACCTGAGTTCACAAATAATTGGTAAATACAGTGTTATAGTGACTTAGAGGCATGCTCTCTTTAAATTAAAGAATCAGTTATTAAGGCAGGGTGAGAAAAAGACAGGAAAATGCTAGAAAGATTATTCATGACTGAATAGAAACCTAAGATTCCAGTAAAATTTTACTTTATAATATACAGACATTTATAATTTAGTGTGTTCATTATATTTATCAATAGATATATACCATAATGATTTTGAATATTTAGTCATGGATTGATTAAAGTATATGTACCACACCTTGGAATATACCTGAAAGCTGCTCTACTGTACCACGAGGACATTTGCTCAACTGTGTTCATAGCAGCTTTATGAATAGCCAGAATCTGTAAACAATGGAGATGTCACTTAACCAAAGAATGGATAAAGAAATTGGTACATTTATACAATGGAGCACTACTTAGCTATTAAAAACATGGAAATCTTGAAATTTGCAGGCATTTGAACGGAACTAGAAATGATCATCCTGAGTAAGGTAACCAGACCCAGAAAGACGCACACGGTATGTACTCACTAATAAGTGGATATTAACCACATTATACAGGATAACTACATTATAATACACAGACCTAAAGAAGCTAAGTAACAAGGAGGACCCTAGGGAGGATGCTTAATTCTCATTCAGAAAGCAAATAGAATAGACACCAGGAGCATTTGAAGAGAAGGAACGGGACAGGAGCCTGCCATGAATGTCCTCTGAAAGACTCCACCCAGTGGAGGATAGAAACAGATGTTGAGACTCACAGCCAAACTATGGGGTGGAGCACAAGGAGTCTTATAGAAGAGTTGGGGGATAGAAGGACCTGGAAAGGACAGGAATTCCATATGGAGACCAATGGAGCCAACAAATCTGAGCAGGGCATGGGATGGTGGATTGCAGATTGATGCACCAAACAAGTACCATGCATGGTGAGGACATAGACCCTCTGCTCAGTAGATAGTACATAGATAGGCAGATGTAGTCGATAGGCAGCACAGTCTCCTTGTGGGTCTCATAATATGGGGAGTAGGGTTACCTCTGACCTGGACTCTGATACCCATCTGTTGATAATTCCCCCTGGTAGGGGACCTTGACAGGGAACAAAGGAAGAGGATACAGGAAGTCCAGATGAGACTTCATAGACTGGGGTCAGATGATAGGGGAGGAGGTCTCCTCCTTTTTGAAGACAAGGGGAGGACGGAGGAATGGGGATGAGGGAGGGAGGTTAGGACCAGGAGGAGATAAGGCAGAAGGCTACAATTGGGATGTAAAGAGAATAAATTAAAAATAAAAATAAAAAACAAAATGACACCATTTCCTTTATCATAATAAAATGAAATATTGTCTGCAAAGTTGAAACATCAGACTACTTTAAGCAAATCTCCCTGATTTTGAACAAACGATTTTGGCACAGCAGAGCACACATAATGTGAGTGCTGGCCCATGATTTTTTTTATTATTATTATTTTCATTAGATTCTTGTCGTTCTTCTTTAAAAGACCATGTTATATTTATAGGTTTGTCTTTGTGTCTTTCATCAGACATGCTTTCTTTGTGGTATTACTTTTATCATATATAGTTGTAATTATTTATTTTTCTTAATAAAATGATGGAGTCTTATGCATTTTTATATTCTGGAGATTAGATAGGTAGTATCTTACTACTTCTTTGTAATTTGTTGGTTTGGGAAATTTCTGTAAAGAAGTAATATTATTGTTTTTCTCTCAGTTGCTTCCTCGTCCTCATTTCTTGGCATATGAGTGTTCTCCAATTGTTTTTATGATGGCTTTGGGTTTGACTACTTAAATGACTGATATGGTTAATGTATTGGCTTTGAATTCTTAAATATTCTCATACATTATTGTTTGTATACCCTATCTAGTCTCAAGTTTTTAATGTTACTGTGCCTAGCATGCTCTGTGTGAGTACCAATTGAGAGCTCGCCCAGATCAAAATCACCTGTGGGTACTTCTGGGTGAATGCCTCGATTGTTCATTAAAAGAAACGGCCCAATCACTGAGGGTGACAATGTACATGAACAAGAGGCCTGGGATGGTTCAGACAGGTAGATGAATATGATGTAGTATCCAGGTAAGACAATACACCAACCAATCATGTTTTACCATATGTTTTTGCATTCCCCAAGTTTCTTTCCTGATCTCCATCAGTGATTGAGTGTGACCTGCTAGTGTTATCCAAATAAGCTTCTTTTTCATCACATGAGTTGCTTATTGAAAAAGATTTACTCACAACAACAGAGAAGCAATTCAAAACAAAGAATAGTACCCCCAAAATGAGAATGTTATGTTTTAGAGGAATGCAGAAGATATCAAGACTCTGGATACCAAAAAATCATTGTAATCTCCATGCAGAGACTAATGCACCATTGCAGGGAGTACTGGAAGATGACAGTACCAAGCATAATACAGACAGTGGTCAAATACCGGAGGATTCGGTGGGAAAGAGATTCCAAGAAAAATTAGGCTAGATGTCATGTGGTGATTTGTGTAAGAATGGCCCCCATATACTCATATATTTTGAATGCTTGGTTCCCAATTAGTGGAACTGATTTGGAAATATTATGAGATCTGGCACTGTGGGAGGAACTGTGTCACTGCAAAAGGTGTTTGAGGTTTCAAAAGCACATGTCAAGTTCACAGTCTTTACTTTTCTGCAAGCTTCCTGCAAATCTGGATGTAACTTTTCAGCTCCATGCTTGCCTACGGCCATCTTTCCTACCATGATGATGATGATGAAGGACTTATCTTCTGAAAGTGTAGGCAAGCCTTACACTAAAAAAAAAAAAAAAAAAAAAAAAAAAAAAAAAAACCTATTATAAAAAGCCAGCTATTACAAGTGTTGCTTTGGGAATGACGTCTCCTCACAGGAGTGAAAGAAATGAATAATGTAGACAGGTTATTTGTGTAATATTTTGGCAAAGGGATCTTTGTCCATATCCTAAGTAATAGAGAGAGGCTGAATTGAAAAACAATGAGCTGACTTTTTTTACTTATATTACCTCAATTTTTAAATTAATTTATTCAGATTACATCTTAATTATTATCCCCTTACCTGTCTCCTCCCATTTCTCCTCACCTCCCTCTTTCAACTGCTTTCCCTCCACTAGGTCTGTGACAGAAGGAGACGTCCTCCCCCACCATATGGTCACAGCCTATCAAGTCCCATCTTGGTAGCCTGCCTATTCTTTCTCTGAGTGCCACGAGGCCTCCCCACCATGGGAAAGTGGTCAAATATGAGGCACCAAAGTGGTACATTTATACTATGGCATTCTACTCAGCTATTAAAAACAAGGAAATCCTGAAATTTGCAGGCAAATGGATGGAGCTGACTTCTTTGGCAAAACATTGATTCAGTGATTGTGCTGAATAGTTTTCTGTCAACTTGACATAAGCCAAAGTCATCTGAGAGAAGGGACTCTCAATTATATAAGCAAGGCTAAAGGGCCTTTTCTAGAATAGTGATTGGTGAGGGAGTGCCTAGCCCATTGTGCATGGTGTAATCCCTGGCCTGGTGGTTCTGGTTCTATAAAAAGCAGGCTGAGCAAGCCATGGGGAGCAAGCAAGTAAGCAGCACTCCATCGTTGACTTTTGTCAGCTCTTGCCTTCAGTCCCTTCTCTCATTTAAGTTAGTGTTGAATGTTGATTGGTGCTATAGAAAAAATGTAAGGCAAATAAATCTTTTCTCCACCCCCCATAAAGAAAAAGGTATCTGAGAGGAGCTGGAGAAGGTATTTGAGAGTGGCTGGGGAGATGATGAAGTTATATAATTCTATTTAAATCAAATACATATATTAAAACTTCAATTATATTTTAAGAAAGACAGCATTTTTAGTGGACTTTTACCACTCATTTGATGAATTAATCATGAATAATAAATTTCCTTTTAATTCAAAATGTACATGCCCCTATGAGCATATACAGGAGGAGGAGGTCCCCATCAGTCACATTCATAGGGGAGGGGAGTAAGAGGAAAACGGGAGGGAGGGAGGAATGGGAGGATACAAGGAATGGGATAACAATTGAGATGTAATATGAATAAATTAATAAAATGTATTTAAAACAAAACAAAACAAAATGTACATGCCTAGATTTCAATGCTAGCATCTCACTTCTTTTACTACTACAAATCAGAAAGAACACTTGGTCCACTTAATATTTTTCTATCTTCACTGTCACTATCCAGGAAGAATAGCACAGTGCTAAGAACTCAAACTCAGAGACAATTTGCTTCCATTTAGCAACTGGTTTTATAACTTAATGATATGTTCCCCTGACCTCTTTTCCGCATACTCTTTGCAGAATGTGCCACACCCAGTAACCATTAAACAGAAGTATTTTGAACATAACAATATGGTTTTGCGCTTTGGGCTTAAAGAGCCTGCATCTATACAATAGTTTTTTTTTTTTCATTTATTAAAATTTTTATTATTTATTTATTTATTAAAAATAAAAATAAGTCAATTCAGAAATTGTAATTCGAAGGTTTCTGAAGCCCCCACGCAATCTGCCCCCATCCTCTCTTCAGCTACCATTCGCACTCTTACAGAAGAGCTTACTGTGACAGAAGATGAGATTATCTCCATGAAGTGTACTGACTGACATGATGTGCTGCTAGAAGCTAGACTGTCAGAGGTGGGGACTCTAATCCAGCTCTTCTTTGACTGTTCTCTCCAGACCTCACTGCTGAGCTGAAAGTCTTTTGTTTTGTTTTTTAAGGTATTGTTAAATCTGACTGTGGCCTGGCTCTTTAGAAGTCTGAACACTTTGTTTTTACCTAATTAAACTCAAAAGCTATGGATGAATATAACAACATAACTTTTAAAAATAGCATTTCACAAGCAACAGCTCTCTTCATTTGTTAATTGGGTTTCACTCCAGAAAAGTCTATAAATTTAGATCAGAATAATAAGTGAATATTTCAGATTCGTATTCATTTACCAATTATATGAAATAATTTATAGTGTTCATTCATGGTTATATATTTTTGTTTCTAGGTCGCAAAATCTTTTCATAATACTGAGGTCAATTCTGACTTCTCCTTTAAGACATGAAAGGCTTATGTAATGAGATGCTAAATATTGGAATGATGCAGGCAATGCTGCAGGTTGTTATAAACATTAGAGTTCTATAGTGGATTAATATGCTACATATACTTAATATTAACCTTCACTCAGTTGGCATTTATTAACACTGTAAGGTTCTCAAATTATGCAGCTAAGAATGGCTGGTAACTGATAATGTCTACCTCCAACCTCAGAAAATTTTAATATCAGATAGAAGTCTCCAGATAAGGTCATGACAAAAAAGAGAGAAGTAAGTTCCTCTCTGTTTTCTTTATAAACTGTCTCTCAGGGCAAGCAAAAAAATCAAAGTTGTTAAAAATAAAAATTGAATTAACCCATGAATCCATCATTTTGTTATTCTGATTATTTTAATAACAGAAGTGAATGAATGATAAACCTAGAAAAGATTAAAAGAAGATAGAATATTTTATTTTCCTAGAGTAATGTTCATATTTTCAACAACATAATTGGTAAATTCTACTCACAATGAATCTTCCTAATAAGAATAAACAATGCTTAGCTTATATGTATTTTATATTGTGCTTTTTTCTTTCCAAGATTGGCATGAATCAAATCAATAAATAGGCCAATATAGTCTGGGATGTTACCATTCAAGTCAGAAAATGCCCATGTATGAAAGAGGAAGTTGGGACAATCAATGGCTAGCACATTCAGTTTTCGCCACTTCTTCAATTGTAACTAATTCACAAGTTACCACACTTCTACTTCTTTTTTCTGTAAAATGCAACCAATGATAGCTCCACTTGTGAAACATAAGTCTTGATGTTAGGGCAGCATGCCAGTCAGTCCTGAAAATTGTCCTTTATTGTGTGTGGTCCACCAACCAGCAGATGTAGCATCACTGAAGCACTGAGGGCATCTCTTTGTCAGCCTAACCTAGTTGGAATTCAGTTTCTGCATGAAACTAATCTCTGGCTTGATCAAATTCTGCTGGTATTCCTGGTTCACAGACAGCAATGAGGAAAAGGCTCTTCTTTTTCACTTTTTCTCACTCAACTCAAAGACATAAAGTTTGAGTTGTATACTTTTATTTTTTTTTTTTACAAAAAAATTAATAGACATGTAAATAATGTATTTTGTTAGAGTCAAAAGTAAAACAGCTCTTTTCACCTCTAGGAATTCTGAAACAGCCTGTTGTTGACTTTCGTAACATTTATAAAGCTCACTCCTAGCAAGTCCAGAGCACAACTGAGGCACAAAGAACGTAAAATTATCACATGAGACAGATCTACAAGACATGAGTGCAACAATGAAGCCCAGTGAGGGCCAAGAGTGTCCAGGACTCATAGCCACCCAATCGGAATTGTCAACCTTATAATTTTAGGGCCTGTGAATATATGCACATGGGCATAATATAACCATATGATTCCTCAAAAGTAGAAGAACCAGGCTTCATAGATTTCGGAAAAAGTTGCAAAAGAGGTTAAAAGGATGCATACATGATCAAGTGTTTTAGCCTTCAAAGTGGGAGAAATGTGAACTCTGAGTAAGGTAACCTGGATCCTCCTCAAAGCTGAAATCATCACCTGGTCAGCAATCAGAAAGAATACAATGCAGACAACAAGATATATGAAGAAGGAAATAGTTTCTTCTACAAGACTTAAATGATTCAGGGGAAATGCATCTATGCCAACACTGGCTGTTAGAGAAATGAGAACTGTGCTGTACAACTGATCTACAGAACTATAAAGTATTGTGTTATTTAGTCATTAAAATTAGAGAACTTTTGGAAACGTAATACGAGGGCCATCCATCCATTATATGGCCCCATATCTTTGCTGAAAAATCATCTGGTAAATTACCTTGATTTCTCCATGTTTAGACTATGCCTCCAACACACACACACACACACACACACACAAACAGAGTGCACATTTTAAAAAATTAACTGTAAGGAGCCTGAGAGCTCATTCAATAATCTAAGTATAAGAGCATTTATGGCCATTTTTTTTTAATGGTTAGTGTGAAACAGTGAAATGTGTACATTCTACTACAGTATTTAAATTTTTGTTTTACATGTTCCTGGCAACTCTTAAAGGAGAGGACAGTCATCCTACATTGTCATCCATCCAGAAGCACAGATATCATGCAACAGTGTTACAGTGTTATTACAGTCAGAGTTGATTTTACTATATCTTAAGTTCAAGATCATGGAAAATAGAATATTTACTTTCAAATACAAATATAACAATAAATTGAAGAAAAACTAATTATGGAGGCTGCATCACACTGACAGCTAGTTGTTCAAAGTGTGTCTCCAGCTCAGATGTTTGTGTTTCTAGTGAAACCCCCTCACATTGATCCATAATCACAGACGTCAACCAGCCAGCCAGACCAGGTAGTCATCAGAACTCAAGGTGCCTGATGAAGGAAAAATTTGGCAGGACTCTAACTTTCATTTGCAAGCAAGGTAAAGGAGTTCTGAAAGCTGAAGGAGAATGCTGTGACCTCAGGGAAAAACACTGCAGCCATCATTCAGTCCTGTTATTAAGGCCTCAATGTGCACTCGGAAGCAATTTCTGAAATGATTCAGATAACTGCTTTGTGATGATCTAAGACACTTGAACTGGAGATTATTTGTGAAACAAAGCATGGTTCTGCTGTTTTGTTTTGTTGTTTTTTTTCTTCACTGTAAGAAATGCATAAAAAACACTTGCTAGTGGCAGGAGAGCATAGGAGACAGCAACACGTTAACGTATCTTTTTAAATTTCCCCACACGTGTAACAGAATAAAATCAGAACCAGAGTCCTCTGCAGAAAGAGGCTGCCCTGCTTGCCCACCCCACTCTAGTTTTTCTTAAGCCCTTCATCTGAGTGTCCTGGAGATAAAAGGGCTTGGTTATCTCAGTAGATAAAAGATGCCACTGGAGAAAAGCTTAAATAAAGATTTAGAGATGGACAAAACCGAGTGGAATGGCAAAGGGACACCTTGACAGAAGGAGGCATTATAAAAAGCGTCAATGAATCTTGTGCCGCACTGAAAAGAGAAGAGAAGAGAAATAAAAAGGAGAAGGGTGCATGTGGGCTATTGTGTTTGCTTACAGAGAAGCCCTAAGGTTACTTTGTTGGGAGACTGCTTTCACATTAATGCTGTGAACACTCTCACTCCCACTTAACACATTGAGATTTTTTGCATCGTGTCCTTTGCAATGTTTTACATGAGAAATACAGAACTCAGTTATAAGCAAATATTAGCTATGCTGGCCAAATTCTTTTACAACACAATTTAATATGTTTTCCTATAGTCATGTGTTGTTTTAAAGGTAGCCAGGTTGAATTTTTCAAATAATTTTTTAAAAAGCTGAAAAATATGAAGTATTCATTTAGTATTGTGTGAGGATAAAGCTTCTCACATACCTGTAAGCCTCTGGTTATAGAAAGAGCTTAAATCTAGGAGGTCATGTTTGCTCTTCATTCCTAAGGGAGCTTTCCTACATCTTTAAATCTTTATATTATACAGAGTTCAAATGCATATGATTATTTTGTTTCCCAGTTTATAGAAAATGAGGATTAAAATGGTTAAGCTGTAAATTTTTAATGTGGTCCTATGCCACATCGAGGTGCTAATTGTTTTGGTATACTACAGATGCAAGAATATTTATGTCTCTTGCTGCCACAGTGTCATTTTTAATGTGACAATTTTAGTAAACAAACTTTCATTTCAAGGATGAAATGGATGGTTCTGCTGTTCCTTGTGTAGAGCTGAGGCCTTGTGGGATTCCCTCTGCCCACTTTACTTTGTCTATTATTTGGCTCATGTTTAGGCATTCGTTTTGGTGAGACCTCACGAGTATGCCTTCTTACATTTTCTTGAAGAGAAATAACACAGCCAATTCCCCTTTCTGTCTCATAAAATCCGTCTCTCTCTTCTGCAGTGATCTCTGAGCTTTAGGTGTAGAAGCTGTATTTTAGATGTATGCATTGGTACTGGCATCCATAACCAATCTGCACTTTGATTGGCTGTAGGTTTCTGTAATGATCTCCATCTGTTGCAAAGAGGAGTTTCCTAAATATGGGGTGGTCTACATTTACTTCTGAGTACGAAAGTGGTGGTATAAATGATGTAATTCTATTATAATATCAAAAAGTAAAAGAAATTAAAAATGGATCATTCATCATTTCTGAAATTATATAGAAGCAACATGTAATTTTAATTTGTCATGGAAATAAAAATGAATCGACAAAGACAAAGTTTACAGACAAAGACACTCAAGTTGAGTGAGACAACCTCGCACGGGAAATCTGCATTGCGTGAATACAGCATGTGAACCCAGGTTCCCTGTTCCAAAAACAGATACAATCAGCAGGTTTGCTCTTCATGAGAATTTTCCATAACGTCTACTAAAACCTTGACCCAGTGGCTGTAGTCTTTTATCCATCTTGTTACTAACATTATTCAAGCATCGTATTAAAACAACAAGTGCAGGCCTTATAAAATTCTTCTCTTCATCCATACAACCCCACATCTGTGTTTTATAAGCCAAGATTGGGCTGTCTTTTACAGGACACTCTTGCCCTTCACAGCTCTCAGTTACAGAGTATCCAGATACCTGCTGTGAAAATATATGGGACTCTATTGATGAAAATTAGGCCCCCGGCATGAGAGCCCTGCAATCATCACACAGTGCCACAGAGTTGGCAGTAAATTGTAGGTTTCTCCCATGACTTAGATAGTTGCTGGGGTTGACTATGCACTCATAACCGGGATATTTAATACTACTGTTAGTAGACTGACAGCAGATATATTCATTACTCTTTTTTTTTCTCTCATTCTTTTCTTCAGGATTAAGTGGATATAACTTGAAGTTTTAACCATATTTATATATTACAAGATATTCTGTTTACTGTTTATAGAATGTTAATGTCCAAGTGAGCTAAAAGTAAATTTAGGAGACAGCTTCTTTTAGAAAATATGACTTGTAAAGATAGTGTTATGGCTCAGTGCACTTGTACAACCTGAACACTTGGGTTGTATGCTTAGATCCCAGAGAAAATTATCTACTGAAAAGTTTTCTCTGACATCAGCTGTGGCATGTGTACCAGATATATACAACCCCTCACCCCCCCCCGCCACACACACAGAGAGACAGAGAGAGAAGGGGAAGGAGGGATGGAGGGAAACAGAGAGAGAAACAGAGAGAGACAGAGAGAGAGAGACTGAGATAGACAAAGGGAGAGACAAAGAAGGGGCAAAGGGGCAGACAGAAAGACGCACAGAGAGACATAGTCAGAGAAGGACAGGATGACAGAAATACAGACAAACATAAATACATACATATAGACACACGCAGAGACACAGATAAAATAAAATTTAAAAACAAATTCAATTATTAAAATCAACTTCTCTATTTAATGTTTGATTTTGGTCTTCATCTTTGCCACAGCCAAAGATTTCCCCTTTTTCTCACAATTTTGTTTCCACTTTCATTGCTAAAAGTTGTGTATGAACCTCATATCTTAGTTTTAGACATTGATATGGATTTTAATTATTCACGGGAACTTTAAAGTTATATCTAGGTGAGGACTGCATCATTTCAGGAAATGAGGTGTTGACATTTCTGCCAAACTCATCATAAAACATTAAAGTTCTTTTGTTCTACACAGTACAGTCGGTCAAGTTTATTCTGCCTAGCATGACCATAAACAATTGGATGAGCATTGGCTGTACGACAGAAGTTGGGTAAAACAAGTTCTCACAAATTGCTTGGTTTGAGAACAAAGATTTCTAATTTACCTTGAAAAAATGATGGAAAATCTCAGAATGCTTCTGTCAAGAAATCAGGCTATATAAATGAATGAATGAATGAATAAAAATAAATAACTGGCTACATAAAACACTCAGGAAGAAAAGGGACAAAGTGTTTATAAGTACTTTTCTGACTTTGTTCTTAGATTCAATGAGAAAGTTTCATTTCCTTGTGAAAATTAGTCCATTTTAATTAAGTTTCTGTTGCTTGTGTTCTAACTGATATGCAACCTGCTCTCCCCTTTCTGACAACATTATTCAGTATCTTATGTGGAGATGTAACTATTTCACCTATTGTCTATATGTTTTGATTAAATTGCTTCTACTGCTATCTCCCAAGCTTGCAATGTATTCAAAGCTGATTGGAACCTTATGTTCTCTGCGAATATTGGTTTAGAGATGTACTCAGGGTCCACTGAGAGCCAGTAAATTGGAGTAAACATTTGGTAATTTCAGAGAGACTTGCTCTACTCTGGATTTGAATTTACAAAATTTTACACTTGAATAGCTAGAATATCCTTACTGTCAAGAGGAGCTGCTTTATAAGAAAGTAAAGTGGACATAGATAAAATGGGATTCATGAGCTTGAGTGGACATCGCGCTCATAATGTCTGTAGATTACCAAGTTCAAATCTTCTTTTATTGGTAATATAATCTCTCCAGCAAATGGCAGAGAGAAAACTAGCAATGCCACTATACCAGTGTTACCTGTTTTCCTAACTTACAATTATCTTGTTAAAGAAATTTTCTGATTGTAGGGCTCTTGCATTAAATTTTTATACATAAATGTTTAACTTTAGTTTATTGTTAATTTAAGCTAAATTATTGCAATTTATTACACAGTCAATATGTTGAAATAGCTATTTCTAGAAAGTTTAATATTACATAGAGAAAAGGCAAAAGATAATATGCCAGAAGACCTAGGTTCCTTCAATTGTTACTTAATGGCAATAAACAACTTCTAGGTTAAGTAACAATATTGTCATAATTAATCCTTAATATTAAGTAACAGGTTATCATGCTCATGTTTACTGAAATAACAGTAAAAATGCATTTCATTGAAAATTAAACTGTATTTTGTAGTTATTTGGCATTTGAGATGTTTCCCATTTACTAACATGGTATCAGTGTTATAAAGGCTCCAATTTCCAGAAATATTGCTACATTGAAAGACAAAGTTTCCAGATCCAGAGGGTCCTAGAAACCTACAAGTAGAACATTATGATAGGCAGATTTGGGCCCAGGGGTCCTGCTCAAACTAAGGTACCAGCCAAGGACAATACAGGAGGTAAACTGTAAGCCCCTACTCAGATCTAGCCAACAGTCCGAACATTCTCCACACTTGAGTGGAGAGTGGGATATGACTTTCTCACGTACTCTGGTGCCTCACATTTGACCATGTCCCCTGGAGGGGGAGACCTGGTGGCACTCAGAGGAAGGACAGCAGGTTGCCAAGAAGAGACTTGATACCCTATGAGCATATACAGGGGGAGGTAATCCCCCTCAGGAACAGTCATAGGGGAGGGGAATAATGGGAAAATTGGGGGGGGGGCGAAGAATGGGAGGATACAAGGGATGGGATAAACATTGAGATGTAACAAGAATAAATTAATAAAAAAATTAAAAATTAAAAAAAAAGAAAAGAAAGACAAAGTTTATCTTCTACGCCATGATTGCCATGATTCAGTTTTTAAAGGTCACACTGTTTGAAGTCATATAACGAAGTGTTGGTCTAAGGAAATGGGCATTGTAAAGCTAATCTCCTACACAAAAGAGCTTTTCTGGCCCTAACATATTTGATAATGTAATGAAATACTTTTTAAATCACATTTCTATGTATAGGAACTGACAAAAATTTTCTGCAAAGGAATCAAACATTATAGGAAATAAACCCATTAACTGATCCATGAGATTGCATGAAAACAAAAGCCAATTCACCAGGGCTGTGGGGGTGTGTGTGGAGACTGGGGCTAGAGCCAGGGACTATTAACGGAACAGATGTAGTCAATGGGCAGCTGTGTCATCATGTAGCTAGCTACCCTAGTCAGGGAAGTGGGGGCTGGCTCTCCCATGGACTCTGCTGACTGCTTTTTGTTGATTTCCTCTGGGAGGACTGTCTTGCTGGGCCACAGGGGAATGGGATGCCCTCAGTCCTGATGGGACTTGATATGCTGGGATCAGTAGGGAGGATTTCCAAGTTTCTGGGGAGTAGAGGAGGGAGTGTGGGAGAAACAGGAAGGGAGGGTGAGACCAGGGGTAGAGGAGGGAAGAGGCTATGATCAAGAATTAAAGTGAATAATTAATGAAAAGAAAAAACCTTCTATACACAAAACTGGCATCACTGGAATGAAGAAACATTCTACAGAATAGGAAAATTTCTGTCAACATTAGATAAAGGGTAAAGTTTCACTGTTTAGCTCTTGCTAGCCTGAAACTTGCCACGTAGACCAGGCTAGCTTGACCACACAGAGCTCCTCTTGTGTCTTTCTTCCCAGTGCTTGGATTCAAGGTGTGCACTACCTCAACAAGCTTTTAAATTAATTTTGAATGAAATTAAGCAAAGAAAAGTTTAGACATGTTTTCTTTATGGTTTTCATAGATAAATTGTATGGGGTTAGTGCTTTAATAACTAGTACACATTTTCTTTTTATTTATTTTTAATTTACATAGGACATAGGTTCATGACATAAACTTTAGTATATATACAACATGTTTGAAATAAATTGAAAATTTGTTTATATCTCATACTATTTGTTAAAAATTTCACAGCATATTTTCCTGTATATATGTGCACATGAGTACATACACACCAATTTGAATAGATACTAATATGCTCATTGAGTGCTCTCAATAGCCTGTGACATGTAAACTATTTCAGTAAGTAGGCTGATTCTTGGACCATTATGGGTGAGCACTCAATTTCAAATTTAGATTTTTTTTTTCTCTATTCTATTCAAATATTAACATTGGACTAAATTCCAATCATGTATCTTGAGGAATAGCTAACCGTCAGGACAGGAATGTGATAGTGTCTGTTCCTGGAGAATGAATGACTGAGCTCAGATCTGAGTTCTCCTACCTGGATGTTTTCCCCAGCAACATGATCTGTAGAGCAGTGTAGAACTTGTGGTAGTGACTGAGTTTTCTAGACTGTCTAGAAAGAGTTAACAGTTATAAGCTATTGTTTTAGTGTTGGCTAGTATTCCCTAATGATTCTACTTTATTAGGGATTTAAGGGATTTATTAAAGACATGTACCTCCCTTACAACCCTACTCCCCTAAATAGGAGGAAAGGTGATTAAAAGAAGAAGAATGAAACCTTCTGGGTATCAATTCCATGGGGCAATTCCCCCAGCATATTTCTCAAGAGTCTAGCAGATCCTCTATTGGACAGAAGAAGCCACGCCATCATCCATGGACAGAACTTGCAACTTTCCCTGAAGCCCACTGATGCCACAAAATCCTCAAACCCCCCTCCCTGGGCATAGAAATCTCTCTCTCCAGTTCTCTCCCATAGATGGCCATTTTGCAATACAATACCCTGGTCAGAGTTGCCAGCCCCTGTCTTTTGTCTTGGGCTAATACTTCCTCCTCTCAACCTATGCTAAGATGTTTATCAAATCACAGAGACACAGTCTCAGTGGGGTTCAGCTTCCCAAAACTATTTTCACTTGGGCCCAGCCTAAGGCAAGATTATATTCTCTTCACATTTTAGCATGAAAATTATCAGGATTCACTACAAACAGGTTAAATTTTGATTTCCCTAGGCTAATAGAAAGGAGGTTTATATGACCAGGAAAGTTTCTATAGTCAACTAAGTTTAGAAAATATCTGGTGACAAAGCAAGGACATTTTATAGCTGGTTTTAGCATCTCTGGCTATGCCTCCAATCAGATGAAGAACTTCAAATGGCCAGCTTAGCCAAAATATTTGCTAAAACTGAAAATGGGGTTTTAGTGGATATATGTAAACCTGAAAACTACTAACAAGAGGAAAAAGTAGTTTCCTATTAAGCATTGATGATTAAGAAACTTTTTAATTCAAGAAGTAAAGTATTTTCTTTATAGAGTGAAGCTTGCTTTTTATTTGTAATATGTGGTGAAAATGTTCTCAGCAATTTTCCAGTTGTAAATTGTCTAAGATTACAGAGAAGGACTTGATATTATAATGATCAAATCTGTCATTATTTTCCTTAAGGTTTTAAATTTTGTTTTTATGCAGTTAGAAGCCTTACTGTTCCATTTTTCCTTTTGTTTGCTTTAAAGTATTTCTTTTTGAATTATTGAGTTCTTTACTTAAATAAATGATAAAAAGATATGTGTTGTATTCATAAATAATTGAAACAGAGATTTCTTTTTTAATGAGGCCTCTGAAGATTTACACACTTCTAAACATAAGTGACTAATAGAGACAAGCTATAAAAGGAAATGATGTATGTAAATTTCCCCAAATCTTAAAATGTCTTAGAAATCTTGATTTGTTCTGGTTGTCTCTTTCAAGTCTTAGACATCCTAAGTACCTAAAAAGCAAGAGTGCACTTAGGACACATTGCAAACACACCTCACTTTCAAAGGAGATGAAAATCAGCACTAACTTGTGAACTCAGGTCAAGGCAAGTTTAACATAAATTATTGGAGTTTTAAATGTATAATTATAAACAATTCTGGATGATCAAGTAGAAAGACACCAAAAATTATATTAATATAAAAAGTTATTATATTGCCAATTAATGAGGGTGTTCCTCCCACAGAGAAACTGGTACTCTTACAGAGAAATTGTTCCTTCCACTGTGAGAGTGGTCCTCCTACAGTGAGGGTGATTATCTGCGGTGAGGATGATGCTCACAGATTGAAGGTGGTGCTTAAATAGTGAGAGTGGTGCTTACACAGTGAAGATGGTATGTCCACAGTGATGGTGGTGTTTCTGTAGTGAGGGTTGTGCCCTCACAGTGAAGGTGGTCTTACACAGTGAAGATGGTATGCCCACAGTGATGGTGGTGTTTCTGTAGTGAGGGTTGTGCCCTCACAGTGAAGGTGGTCTTACACAGTGAAGGTGGTCTTACACAGTGAAGGTGGTCTTACACAGTGAAGGTGGTATGCCCACAGTGATGGTGGTGTTTGATAGTGAGGATTGTGCTCCCACAGTGAAGGTGGTGGTGCTTACACAGTGAGAGTGGTGCTTAAAGAGTGAGGATGATTTTCCCACAGTGAAGGTGGGAATAAAAGAGGAACTAAAGTGGTTAAAGACCTATAACCTATCTGAGGGCACATTCCAGGTGACTTAGGGGCTTTCCACTAGGCCCAACCCTTCAAAGTTTCTTCCATTAAGGAATAACATTGTCCATTGGGTCAGTTTACAATTGGTCTTCGGAAAACATTCTTAATTTACATTGATATCTTTGTAACAAGTCATCTGTTGTGTTCTTAACAATTTCTTTGATATATAGAATTATGGCAGTAAGATATAAGGTCATAATAAAGTACCAGGCAGCAGATATGCTGTAGAGGAGTTTATTAAATGAGCATGGAGGGAGAAGGAGAAAGGGAAGGGTTACCCCAGAGAAAGATGGAAACAAGAAATATAAGAAAAAGAGAGAGGGGAAGAATGAGGAGAGAGGGAGAGACAGAGAGAGAGAGGGAGAGGCAGAGACAGAGAGAGAGAGGGAGAGACAGAGACAGACAGACAAAGAGAGAGAGAGAGAGAGAGAGAGAGAGAGAGAGAGAGAGAGAGAGAGAGAGAGAGAGAGAGAGAGACCACTTGAGAGTGTCTGTCTTTTTATATGGTCCTGGACAGGGTCATGCTCCTGTGACAGGTAAGCAATGACATCACAAGTAGGCAAATTGAAGAACTTAAACATTCTAATCTTTGTTTTATAATTAAAAAATGAGGAACATTGGATTGTTTTTATATAAGATAAGTTAAAGTATATAAATATGGGTTCATTGGAAGAAGCTTTTGGCTGCCATGTAAAAGGAAAAGTGAGAGAGAAAAAAGCAATTGCAACAATTTATTCACATTATATAGTGAAGGAGAAAGAAAAGTTCTGTCCTGAAAGTCAAAGGTAGAAGACAGGCTCTGTCAGTCATGTCCTGCAGCAGATAGGGACCTAGGGACCGAGGAGTGCTGAGGGAACTTGGAGCTGTTTGTTGAGGACCTGGAGAACACAGCATTTCAGCCTTTTGCAAATGGATAAATGGCAAAGTAATCATCTTAACTTCTTCCTGCTGACAATAGGGCAGCAACAGGGCATTTAAAGGGTTGAAATATTAGCCAGGTTCTAGAAGAACAGTCCTTGCATTTGCTGTCCAGGGTCTGAGAACATCTGCAGCTAGGAAGGGTAATGCAGGTTCAGCTAGGAGGAACAATGCGGGTCCAGCTGGCGTGATTTCTGAGGTTGGACGGGAGCACTGTGGGTAACTGCTTTGACGATGTCCCAGATGTAGGCAGTCTGGCAGGATGCTGGAATATATATGTGGGCAGAAGACAAAGGTAGTAGGTTAGGGAGAAAAGTCCCTTTAGGTGTGCATTTGAAACTCTTGGCAGAGCAAAGAGAAAAGGCTTGATACAATGCTGACAATTCATGAAAATTTTGGGAGAGCCAAGAAAATATTGGATATAGGGAGCTTCTTTCTATTTTACCCTAGGAAAGGCTTGAACATGGGAGAGCAAAGACAATGTTTGGATATTGGGAGCTTCCTTCCACTTTACCCAGTTGCTGGCAATAATTAAAACAGTTTAGTTTGGATCTGCCCAAGTTTGGTTGTACAGGCATGTAAGCTGAGAAACCCTTAATGTGGGCATAGGGATTTGAAATTCTCAGAAGGCATCCCAGTGAGGGTGATCTTCCCATAGTGGGGATGCCTGGAGCAATGGTGAATGGACTGGTTTCCTTTTCTTTTCTTTTTTTAATTTCACATTTTTTTATTAATTTATTCATAATACATCTCAATTGCTATTCCATCCCTTGAATCCTCCCATTCCTCCCTCCCTTCTGCTTTTAGCCTATTCCCCTCCCCTATGTCTGTGACTGAGGGGGACCTCCTCCCCCTGTATATGATCATAGAGTATCAAGTCTCTTCTTGATAGCCTGTTATCCTTCATCTGAGTGCCACTGGTCTTCCCCCTCAAGGAGAAGTGGTCAAATATGGAGCACCAAATGGTATATACTCACTTATAATTGGAATGGACTGTTTTTCATTGGCAGTGGCACAGGAGAAACAGCAGTAGCAGAAGAGGCTCCAGAAGCAGAAGCAGCAGTAGTGGAGGCAGTGGTTTCATGCAGTGAAAAAAGTCCTAGTTGTAGGTTAGTGAGAAGAAACAGCCAGTCATGTAGATTGAGATTGTTGGCTGGTGTTGGGTGCAGAAAGGTGGCAATTGGGTAGTTAGGGAGAGGTGATTCCCAAAACCAGTGAAAAGGGGAAGGAATCCCACCCTGAGAGATAAGTGATAGGTTTGAAACTTAGGCTTTGGATTGACAGTACTTATCTGGATTCCATTTGACCTGAGAGGTGGATTTTCAGTAGATTAGAAGAATCCTTTTAAGTTCATAAAGGGAGATAAATTTAGATATGTTAGCATCATCACTGTTTGTAATCTGCAGTGAAATATACATTGTTAGACATGTACATATTATAAGAAAAGGCAGTAGACATATAGCATGGTAAAGGATTGGGACAGTACACACCATGAAAGAGGGGCTTCTTCCTCCTGTTTAGAACTAGAGGTATATAATTTTAGTACAATGGGAGACATTTTAAGAAAAAGACAAAGACAAGGGAACTTACAAATCTTGGAACTATGATAGGATCATATAGTGGAATGTTTCACCACAAATAGATTAATAAATCAGAGCTCCATTGATCAATATCAATACTTTGAACAGTTAATACAATAGCATAATAACAGGATAAATAAAACATGCTTTTAAACATGTTGACTTTCAAACTGGTATTTATCAACTTAGAATACATTCTTAGACCTTCTAACATTCATACTTTGCATTTACCAGCCTGAAACACTTTCCTAAACCTTCTAGTAATCATAAAACATCTTGGAATCCTTAAGATATAGGTGAAATTGCTGTAAGTAGTCATTGTCCTTTAGCTCAAATAATGGTAACAGGGTAGATTGTATCTAGACCTGACAGTTAAAGTTCGGTCTGCTGCATATGAAGAGGGCTGGGAAAGTACCTGAAGTGTCCCATGGTAGAAACTGGCCATATGATTATGTAACCCTGGTATGAGTTTAAAACAGATCTGCAGCATTACCCTGGATTTGGCAAGGCTGCTGAATCCAAGAGACATCTATACTCCACCAGGCCAAGGAGCTTGAAGGCTGGAAATGTCTAAAGCTCCTGGGCAGAGCTGCCTCAGGCTGGACTCCAGTGGTAAGGGACATTGCAGACCTCTATTTTTCCTCAGGGTCAGTGGCTAAGGCCTAGAGAATAGTTTGCTGTAACTGAGCCAGAGAGGAAGGCTCTTCTTGGGTTTTAAAGATTTTACCAGCTCCTATATGGGGGCTCAGGACACATCCTCAGCCTTTTAATTAAGATGACAATAAGAATGCAGTCTTGCCTATCTTAAGAATATTTAAGTAGACAAACTTTGATTATAGTTTATCTTAGTACTTAAAGACTAAGAATTTATGTTTTATCTCTGTTCAGTTGGAACATTAAAAATACAAGTACAGGCCAAAAGGAGCAGAAAAGTTTTGTATGACCAATAATATCACATTTAAAATTTTAGGCTAAACATGGTTTAAGAAAGCCATTTAAATTTTAACATTGTAAACAAATGAATGTCAATACAGTAGAACATTATAAAAACTATATAAAACCCATTAAACAAGAATGGTTGAATCCAGGTTAATGGTTGACAGAGAAACAGCATTTATTTACTTGTCTAGGAATTAGCAAAAGGCATAGGTTTGAATTAAAAAAAATTGAATCAGGATATAAACATAGCCAATACAAAATCATATGGTTTTGTTTTGTTTTAGCAGAAAAGGAAATTAGAGACAATATTTATTTTTAAGAATTGGAAAATAGTTTCAGAGACAGGAAGTTTTCAGTTCTGCTAGAGCCAGCCTGAGGACATAGACTCTGCCTTTAGCCTTCTCTGGGCAGCCTATAGGCAGGCAGGGCTGCTATGGGAAAGGGGGAGGGGTCAGAGCAGCAGCGGGAAACTAGTAGTCAGGTGATTGCCCTTAACAAAGATGGCAGCTATTCACCCAGTTGTCCTTAAAGACAGAGGCTAGCCATGTGGTTGCCCCTAACAAAGATGGCTGCTAGTCACATGGTTGGTGCAGAGAGGAAAGGCTCTACCTTTGACATGGCGGCTACCACTTAGTGGCAGATTTAAAACTCAGGGTAATTGAGCGCAGTACAGACAGGGAAGCAGAGCTGGGGAGCTGTGCAACCCCGTTCCATCCCTGCTTTGTGTGGCCTGCACAACAGGAACAAACAAAATAGAGACAAGCCCCAGGGTAGAGTCAGGGGAGTGGAGACATCAGCGAAGGATTCAGGATAGTGCATGCAGCTGAAGAATGTGGCCAGCTGAGATGGGAGCCAGGAGGGGCCCAGCCCGATGGGCCGTTATTAGCCTCCTTGGGAATCAAAGTAAACCATCGGTAGGCGGGAGGTGGTGTGTGGCTTG
The DNA here is from genome assembly GCF_903995435.1 of Acomys russatus. Lineage (NCBI taxonomy): Eukaryota > Metazoa > Chordata > Mammalia > Rodentia > Muridae > Acomys > Acomys russatus. The sequence continues at coordinate 85,197,006 of NC_067138.1, forward strand.
GTTTCCCAGCCTAATCAGAGGAATACTGCACGCAGTAATCACTAACCTCAGAGAAGTTCACGGCCTATGGAGACCTTACCAAAAATAGGAGGGGCGGGGGTTGTGATTTACAGGTAGCTTACAAAGACATGATGGGGGGGGGGCATTCAGACAGCAGGCAGGCAGTACCATTGGGGGGACGTGCAGCCAATCACCTTATCTTAGAATCACAGCCTCAGTTTTAGACTTGAAACAGGAAGGCTTTCTAGGTGGGGTGAGGTCCCAGCCGGTGGCGATGGGAAGCCGGAGAGTAGGACCATACTTAGAGAAAGAAACTTAGACAAAGGAATATTCCTCTGAATTTCTTTTCTGAGTGACACGGCACCAATGTTATATATAGAATAATGCCAATAATATATAAGGTAATAAGGTATGATAAAGTATCTGCTCCAGACATTATGTTGTAGAATGGTTTATTAAATAAGCATGGTAGGGAGAAGGAAAAGGGAAAGGGGTACCCCAGAGAGACAAAGACAGAGACAGGAAGAAGAAGAAGAAGAAGAAGAAGAAGAAGAAGAAGAAGAAGAAGAAGAAGAAGAAGAAGAAGAAGAAGAAGAAGAAGAAGAAGAAGAAGAAGAAGGAGAAGAAGGAGAAGAAGAAGAGGAGGAGGAGGAAAGAGTGAGGGGGGGCGGAATATGGAGGGCCTTTTATAGGGCCCTGGGCAGGGTCACGCGCCCCTCTTCCCACCCCAACCCCTGCCCCCTCTCCCCTCAGGTAAGCAATGACATCACAAGTAGGCAGACTGAAGAGCTCAAACAACTTCTGCTCCTTTATATGGCCTTCTTTAAACTACATCTGGTTTTCTACCATGTGCCATCCCATGTTGTATTCTTCATGATGCCCTTGTGGAAAAAATACCTGTTAGTTTTCATTAACATATGATAGTTTTGTCCATCTTGCTTTAAAAACAACACAGAACACAATATACCCTCACTGTTAAAGTAACGTCATATCATACTGAATAAGAACTTAAGGCCCCCGAAACTTTCTTGTATTGCCTTTTACACTAAAGCTGACATTTTAAAACTTTATTTCAAATTTATATATTCACTTTAAATCCTGATCAAAGTCCCTTCCCTCCTCTCCTCCTGGTCCTTCCCTCCCACCCTCTTTCCCATACTCCTCTCCCTTTGCAGAACTCCCTCCCCAACCAACCCGCCCAGCACATCAAGTTGCATCAGGACTGAGCTCATCCTCATCCAGGCAAGGCAGCCCCATTAGGGAGAAATGATCAAAAGCAAACAACAGAGACTATGTCATAGATAATACCCACCCAACTTAGTAAGAGACCCACAGGAAAATATCAAGCATACCATTGGTTACATATGTGTTGGGAGCCTAGGTCCAGTCCATGTACACTCTTTGGTTGGTGCTTCCATCTCTGTAATCCCCAATGGTCTAGATTAGTTGACTCTGCTACTCTTTGTGTGGAGTTCTGATCCCCTTTGGGTCCCCAAGCTCCACCTAATACTTGGCTGTGAGTTTCAAAATCTGAATCGAATCTATCAGTTGCTGGCTGGGGCATCTCAAAGGATAGGTAAGTTAGGCTCCTGTCTGTAAACATAGCAGAGTATTGTTAATGATGTCAGGGTTTGGATCTCTCCCATGGGGTAAGTGTTAAATTGGGCTAGGCATTGGTTAGACTTTCCCTCAGTCACTACTCTATCTTTATCTCTGCACATCTTGTAGGCAGGCTAAATTTTGGATCAAATATTTTGAAGATGTATTGGTGTTTCTCTCCCACCACTATAAATCTTGCCTGGCTGGAAGGTGGCTTCATCAGTCTCCAGGTCACCAGCTGCTAGGAGGTTCAGCTATAGATTTGGCCCCCTACCCTCAGTTTCTGTTTTTTCTCCAAGCCCTCTAACCTCCCCTCCCCACTCTCCCCATGAAATCTGGAAATAGTACTACACCAAGACACAGCTATACCACTTCTGGGCTTTACTATACCATGAGAATATTTGCTCAACTATGTTTATAGCAACTTTATTCAAAATAGCCAGAAAGGAAAACAACAAAGTTGTCCATCCACCAAAGAATGGATAAAGAAAACATTTATATAATGGAACACTACTCAGCTATTAAAAACAAGGAAATCTTGATATTTTCAGGACATGGATGGAACTAGAAAGAATCATCCTGAGTGAAGTAACCCAGACACACATGCTATGTACTTACTTATAAGTGGATATTAGCCACATATTACAGAATTCCCATACTACAATTCACAGACTGAAAGAAGCTAAGTAACAAGGAGTATCCAAGCGAGTCCCTCCCTTGAAGAGGGAACTGGAAAAGATAGGGTATGGGGAGCAAAATGGGAAGGGGTCAGATAAAGCTGACATTCTTGATGTGTTACATGACAGATGACTTCCAAAAGAATGCCTAATTGCCCAGATTTTATTTAAAAAAATTCTTTCCATACTTAACTAGACCACTACTGGCACCTGTGTGGTAGTTAACCCTAAAAATAGTCCCAGATTGTCACCTTCAGATATTCTCACTGTGTAGTCCTTTGCACATTGTATTGAGTTGTTTTGTAACACTGATAACATTCACAGGAAAGGACAGTATGTCATCTGTTATATTAAGCTGTGAAAGGCTGTGCTTCTATTATGAATGTTTTCTTTTTCTGTCTTTTTTTCCCTCACCAGTATTTGCTGAGGTAGCCAGCTGCTCTGAAAGCCCATGGAGAGACCCACGCTAGATGGGACAGGAAGCCTCTCACTGGAAGCCACCTGAGAAATCTTGGAAGCTTCTGTAGCACCCCACGGCTGACAGCTGGACCGTGAGCTAGAGCTGCCTAGCGAGGCTGCTGGAGTTGCTAACAGAGACAGTATGAGATGATAAATGCTTGCTGTTTTGCCTCTAAGTCTGGAGATAATTTGTTAAGCAGAATATATGACAAGTATAATCACCAAATAAATCTATATGTAAGCTTATTTATGGATTCTCTTCTGTTCCTTTGATTTATTTTTTTCACTTTGTACAACCACAACACTGAATAATTATCATAGTATTAAAATAAATCTCTGTATCTGGGAGTGCAAGTACTCAGAGCTGTTTTCTAAGATTGGCATTGTTGTTCTTCCTCCTGTAATTTTAATTTAAAATTATAATCGATGCATCAATTTCCATGCATTCATTGATACTTACACACACACACACACACACACACACACACACACACACACACAACATGCAGAGACACACAGACATATGTCAGTTAGGTACAACTGACATTTTAAAAATATTGACTGTCTTAAGGAATGAACAAATCTCAACAAATTTCAGTCTCACAATGTATCTGTCAATTGTGCTAACTGCTGTACACTGTGTGAACCTTACACATATTCCACCAGGCGCCAAGATTTTAGAGTTGTTGAAAGTGAACTGCTTTCTTATTGTGCCTCCTGGTACAGGGGATACCAATGTGTTGCTACCTTGCTAACATCAGCTAGTAAGTCTAAGATTTTCTTGCACAACCCTTTGATTTCTCTGTATGAATAATGATATCTACAAAACTGACAATTTTATTCCTGCCTTTTAAATTTTTCTCTTTGTATTTCTTCAAGCCACTGTCAGGCCCTTGGTTCTTTGTGGAACTTAGAAGGATTTCTGCACATTCATTCATTTCCAGCTATTATATTTTCAAGTTCAAAAGGACTCTTTTCAATCATCAGTAAATAGGATCTGTGATAGAGCTTTTTACCATGGATATTCTTTAACAGATTACAACTTTTATACTTTATTATTATAGTGGCTTTGCCTCCTAAATGCATACTCAATCTTGTCAAGTAATTTTCTCCATCTTTGAATGTAACTTTATCCTGTCTTTCCTACGTCTACAGATAGATTTCAATGGTTCAATTGCTTAAGATCATATCGTTGTTGAAAGTTTTACTTGAAAACAATTCAACATACAGATAAGTTAAGACCCCTACAATGGGATTTCTGCAAGTCCTATGACTGTGTTGTAACGGCTTCATCACGTAACTTTCCCAGATTGTGGATCACACTTTCAGAGAGTTGACTATTATTTTGTTCATTATTTGAATCTGGGTTTGGAAAATGTCTATACAGTAATTTCACAATTATCTGTCGGTTTTATGTCTCAAAACATATGAATCATGTACAAGGGTTTATCAGTGGGTCTTCTGTCTTTTATTAGAGAAAACAGTGCTTAAGAGTTCCTGTGATTTTTATCACTGCTCCTTGGTGGGAAGGCCTTGTGGGCACAGACAGGAACATGATGCAGGCTCCCCTGATGAGACCTGATAGACTATGAGCAGAAGGTGGGGGAGGTGGCCCTCCCTTTTTAGAGATCAAGAGGACAAGAATAGGGCAGAAGAGAGAGAGAGAGGGTGGGAAAGGGAAATTAAAAGGAGGGGATATCAATTGGGATGTAATGTGAATAAATTATAATAAATACATAAATTAAAAGAAATCAGTGCTATTTTTTATTTTAATTTAGGGAGTAAGCCTATACTATAGGAAGCTAGACATAGGTTTTATTTTTGGGAGAATTTTCTGAAAATAATAAATTTAATTCATTTATTTAATAGGACTATTTGAGTTCTAATTATTTCATCATTAATAAAATGTATTTTAAGAGCCCCTCCCCCCTTTTAAATTTACACCTTCAATAGCTCGATATCCTCCTACTGACCTTGTCTTGACAGTAAAATATGTAGCAATCTTACCAATCTTCTTCCTCGGTATTCATAATTTGTGACAGCAATTTGCCTGCCTCTGCCTCCCAAGTGCTGGGATTAAAGGCTTGTGCCAACATGCCTGGATATGTGATTTTTTATTTTTATGATTAGTCCTGTAATATTAAATCATTTCTAATAATCAATTTTTAGCTTTTTAATGTTACCTTTTTGCATATATTTTAGTTGCTGTTCTTTATTTCTATTTCCTCAAATTTTATGATTTCTTTATTTCTAAATAGTATATAAAAACTATATTTTGCCTCTAAGCACTGCTTTAAGTACAATCAACAATTGGACATCATATTAAGATTTTTCCGTTACAAAATTTCCTTTGCTCTCTTTGATAGTTTGAATCAGTAATGTCACCCACAGTCTCTGGCATTTGAACACTTGGTCACTGTTGGTGCCACTCTTTGATGTCATTCAGGTCACAGAACCTGCTGGAGAAAGTGAATCACTTGCAATAGGCTTTTAAATTAAAACAAAAATCCTTGCCTATTTACAGCTCATAATCACTCTTTCTAAGATACTTCAAGATGAAAGGTTCCATTATTCTGTTCCTGCTGATGTATCTTCTGTTCCTCTGACATGGTGGACATTTGTCTCTGTGGAACAATAAATCCAAATATAATTTCTTCTCTTAGTTGCTTTCACTATAATTTTTTTGAACCAAATAAGTATAGAAACGAATACTAGTCTTAGTGTGATTATTTTTCTTTGAATTGAGAGCTATTTAGAATTATATTGTTTAATCCCCAAACTATTACAAGTTAGTTGAGTTTTTTTTTTTTTGAGTTGATAGTATTTTCTAGTGATTGAATTTCTCAGAACAATTTTATAAATTAATATTTGTTTATGCACCATTCTAAAATGTGAGTGACTGTTATTTTGGAGAAAGTATTACTTAATATCCTTAGCTACAATTTATTAAATTGGTTGTTATCTTTTAAAACCTTTTTGATTTCTTCTTCCTCCTGCTTGTTCCAGTTGTAGTTTATCTCTGTATGAATTTACCTTTCAATAGATAAATGATAAATAATGTCTTTGGAATCTCTTAGAAACAACAGTTCTAAATATACCATTTTATATTTTATAGCTTCATATATATATGATATTGGAATGTTTTTAATTAAAATATACAGAGTAAATTTTTTTATGATTTATTAAATCTAAAAATACACTTAATTTTACCTTGACAATGAACATATGAATATGGATACCTTTTTAAAGTAATTATGCAAACCAATGTAAGCAACATGATGTGCAAGTATAATGAAGTAATATTAATATAGTTAATATAGTCAAACACATGAACACAATTCATCATCTTAAATTGGCTCATGTGTATGCATGTGAGACCACCTACAATGTAATGACATGCTTCACTAGATAGAGCTTGTGACTATTCCTTATGGTCAACATCAGTTGTCTATACTCTTGTACCCTAAAACCCTATTCTAGGATGACTAACATCCCCTTGAAATATTCTGCTGCTCATCAAGACTCCTCATATGTAGGGTAACACAGTATTTTTCTCTATGTCAGACTTATTTCATGAAAAAGTTTATAATGCAGTTTTAATTATGTTATTGTGAAAGGCAAGAATGGTTTTCAGAGGTACAATGATATCCTATCATAAACTATAAACATTCCATTCATCCCTCATAAATACCCATTTTTCTATGTCTTGGCTTCTTGGAATATTGAAAGAAAGAACAAATAGTGCTATTTTTAAATTTTTTGGAGGAAGCCTGTAGTCTCTCCATGGTATAGTCACTTATTGACAATCCCTTCAATAGTATAAAATGAATATCTTTTTTTTTTCACCTTCACCAATAGTTGTGCTCTTTATCTTTTGGATGATTGTCTGGTAACTGATATCTCCTTTTGCTCGAACTAACTGCTTAAGTTTTATTTCTTTACTCTGAAGAAAAGGAGCCTATGACTTTCTGGGTGGTGACTTGGAAGAATGTGTGAGGGGTGTTTACTACAGAATGGGTGACTGAAAAGCAGCTGCACCATTCACAAACCTCATATGCCCAGTATAGGAAACAGCTCCCGAAGGCTGAATCACTGCAATTCCTGCACAGGGTAGAGAAATTTTTATTGAAGTGTCTGCTCTTCTCCACCAATTGTATAAAGCTTATATAACCCTGGGGTCTTGCAGTTTTGTGAGCTTCCTGAGCCTTACAGGTTTCCTTAGCTTCCTGACATTTGCACCCCTCCCTTTTTCCTCCTTTGAAATTTAACAGCTTTTCCTTCTCCCTCTGCTTAATGATTCTATTCAGAAAAACTAGCTTTGACATGCATTAGAGATTGGAGTTTTGAAATATTAATTTGGTGGGTGAGGCAAAAGATTCATTCCAAAGCTGTCACTATCCTCTGAATGAACTTATAAGCATTTTATCTAGTCTAGGTCTCTAAATATATATACAATTGCTTTTCAGTCTGGTCCATTGAGAAGGCTCACAAATATCATCAACCTGCCATTGAGATTGTTACCACATTTTCAAGATACTTTCCCTTTTCTAGCCAACTCAGTAACACTATGTCTTCTCTGACCTTGCTGCTTTATTCTCCTTTCTCACTTCTGCTCTTTAGCACAACACTTTTTTTGTTGTTTAAATTAATTATCTTCTTAAAGATTTTATACGCTAGAGTTCCCTGCATGTCACCTCTGACTGTACAGCTCCAATTCCTCCATGTTCTCTTCCCTCTCAATTTCAGGGCCTCTTTTTATTATGAATGTGTGTGTGTGTGTGTGTGTGTGTGTGTGTGTGTGTGTGTGTGTGAGAGAGAGAGAGAGAGAGAGACAGAGAGAGAGACAGAGAGAGAGAGAGAGAGAGACAGAGACAGAGAGAGAGAGAGAGAGACAGAGACAGAGAGAGAGAGAGAGAGAGAGAGAGAGAGAGAGAGAGAGAGAGAGAGAGAGAGAGAGAGAGACTGCTTTCACCTCAAAGTAAATAAAAGTCGGTTGGTTCTGAAGTCAAAATTGAGTGTTCATGTTCCAGAAAACACAAAGATATATCATCACAGTTTTCTGACATTTCATGGTTCAAGAACAAAGAATGTCATTTGTCTGGACATTTAATAATTACATTGGCAAAACCATCAGAGACAGCAATTACAAAATAAAGCAATTTTTCCTATAGGCTATCTGATGTCATTCTTGGCTTTTGGGTTCTTTGAGTAGGTGTAAGCTACTAGTCTATCCTGAGAGCTTTTGTATCTATTTCTTATAGGACATTAGTTGCATACATAAGTGGACAGGAAATTGTTATTTAGGAAGCTAAAACTAGCCAGTGATAAGGTAATTGGCTTTTGGATCTGGAACAATCAAATTTCTTCATACCACTATGGTTATAATCAGTCAATTTGTATTTGTATATGATTTCTTTCTAGCACTTCTCCTTCAATATGTATGTATGTATTATATATTAACAGGAATTTCTAGGGGCAAAATTGTGTCTATAAAGATTAGCTGTATATGTATGATGTATGTAGGCATGTGTATAAAATCTACTGAGTTCATTTAGTGTTGCTTGCATGTATTTATGAACAGGGATGACCACTTAGGGTAGGTCAACCTACGGATGAATTCACCCCTACAGGAAACTGATTCTTTCTCTCTTCTAAGCACCCATTATTCTTTATGGACAGATAAGACCATGTAAAACTTCCCCATCCACATTGGCATATGAACTGGTGTCATTATGCTTATCTTTTTCAGGTCATCACAGTGTTGAGGGTTCCTGACACATTAGATGTTATTCTGAAAAATGTTTTAAAAGTTCCTTTTTCTACATATGGGCAGGCAGTACAGATGAGACTTGGTAGGCTAGATCACATGTTAGGGGAGGAGGGGTCCCCCATTCTGAGGACTAGAGGAAGGAGGATGAGGCAGAGAAGATGGGACTGGGAAGCAATGAGTGAAGAGGCTACAATCGGGTTGTAAAGTGAACAAAGTTTTTTAAAAAGGAAATAAAATAACTAAATATTTAAATTCCAATAAATAATTTTCTTTTTCTACTTTTTCTGGTGGACTTGATAAAATATTTGATAAAGGAACCCTTTGATAAAGTTGCAGAATATAAAAATCAATGTTCAAAAGTCTACTGCGTTTCTCTTAAATTTATTAACTCATCTAAAAATGAAATCAAGTGTAAATAATAGGATTGAAATAGTTTATCATAATTGATTTTTCCAATTTGGGCAGGTATAAACAGAATATACAAAATAAGTAAAACATAACAGCAAAATTGTCAATAGAATTCACTCTATAATTTGTCACATATCACCCCTCATTTTCCTCACTACCTTATTTTATTAGATTTCCTAGTTTCCACAAATACTTTCTCCAGCTTTGCTTTATACTTTTGCTTATATTCTTTCTCTTATTTGAAAAAAACAAAAAATAAGAGATCACTGTCTCTTCTTGTTTAAAGTGTGTGTGTTTCTCTTGGTAACACACTATCTTTTCTTGTATGCTTTCCTATTTTTCATATGATTTCCCATCTAAAATGACTGGAGTAGCACAGCCATAGAAGCAACTCATTTTTCCCTTAATCAAAAATGAGTAGTTTAATTTTTCTTGGATTATATATTTTAAGTTTAGTGGCCAAAGGCTTAAAATGAGAGTCTACTTCCTTAAGATGCAACTTTATGGTAAAATCATAAATTTCACTGTTACTTTTTACCTTTTCTGCAACTCATAACTTTTTATAGTAACTAGACAAGTATGAATAATGTATTTTGTTTTGGGAAGAATTACAATATTATTAAAGTAAATGTTGAATTTAGGTGAAAGTTTTGCAAATTATCAGGAAAATTAAAAATAATGATAAATATTTTAAGACTAAGCATATAGAACAGACGATTAAGGCATCAAGGTCAGAAGTTTAAACTGCTTCCTTCTGAAGTGGACTTCCTCTGGAACATTTATAGTATCAGTCCAAACATAGAAGAGAGAAATGGTGATACATTTTTAATGCCCTTATTTATTTATTTTGCCCTTAAAACAAATATGAATTAATCTATTGTGGTTACTAAAGAATTTATTGGCTCTCCATCCTCTCTGTTATCTAACTCAGACTGGTAGGACTAGGGCCAAGCAAGTGTTGCTATGAAACAAGACTCCAAAATTATCGGCCTGCGATTTATATAGAACGTGGTAGAGTGCTGCTGTCCTTTGCTCACAGAAAGTAAGGGAAACCTGATCACTTGAACAGAAACAAGTCTTATCTGTGAAGAAAATTAAGCTCCTAGTTCACAATTTTTTCCCATGTAAATGAGTCATGTCCTCACTAGTTTTCTGTTACCTTGACACAAGCTATAGTTTTATGAAAGGAAGGAACCTCAATTGAGAAAATGGATCCTTAAGATCCAGGTGCAACTTACTTTCTTAGTTAGTGATCAATGGGGGAAGGCCCAGACCATTGTGGGTGGAGCCATCTCTGGATTGGTGGTTTGGGTTCTCTCTATAAGAGAACACACTGAGCAAACCCTGAGGAGCAAGCCAGTAATCAGCACCCTTCCATGGGTTCTGTATCAGCTCATGTCTCTGCATCCCTGCCCGGTTTGTGTACCTGCCCTGGCTTTGTTCAATGTGCACTACAATGCGGATGTTTAAGCTAATAAACCCTTTCACCCCCAACTTGCTTTTGGTTATGGAGTTTCATCAGTGCAATAGAAACCTTAACTTAAACTGTCTCTGGCTTTATTAATTTTAAATTTTAACCTCTTGGCCCTACAAGATGTTTAGCCTCCACCCGGTTATGGATAAAAATACAGACCCAAGCATCTTTGTGCTTTCACACTTGTTCTTTATTCCAGGCTCCATATATCCATTGTAGGAAGGAACTATTTATATAATGGCAGTTTCTCTCTAGTTGCATGATGATTTATTGCTATTTTGGAATAGATAATGAATTAATTTTCATTAAATTTTGATTAAATCTGGAGGTGGTCTTAGGGAATATTTTTTTCTCTTACCATATTTTTCAAAGACAGCCAAACACAGCATTAAGGAGAGGTGTTGTAATGGAGATTCAGTCATCTAAAAAGCATTTAAACTATATAAGTGTATCACCAGGATATGCTAAGAGACCAGTGGCATTTTAAAATAGAGATATCAAAAATATATGGTTGAATGGATTATTTTAATATAATATGTTTATGGTTAAGAAAGACCGTTACGAGCCAATGAAGTAAGCTGGGAGTGCAAAGAATGATAAACTATTACCATCCTAAAGTTGAGGATATCATAAAAGTGAGTAATTGCCAGAATTCCTAGGGACCAGCACTTTCTTCCATGTAGAAAGTCACACAACAGAAACCAAAGATTGTGATGAAAGTACAGCCCCTGCCGTCCTTCGAACCTGGGAGGTGAGAAGCTGGGAATATGAATATCTTGCCATCTCTCTGGTGTTACTCTCACCACACACCTCTGCCTTCAGATGATTCTCTACATTTGTAAAAATCCACTGGAAAAAATAGATGAGGAATGAGTCAGGCTGACAGCCTTCTAAGAGGATACGAGCATATGTCCTTAGAGCATGAAGGCAAGATGGGGAAAGCAGCAGATCCCTTATTTCAGTTACTTACAAACTTATCAGATCCCCTAAAGTCTCTGATTCTATGAAATGTTAATTTTATCACTTTCTTTTTTAAAAAATCACATATAATAAAGGCAACACAGGCATGAATGAACAGTTTAAATATAGAAATTGCTATGTATAATCCAGGAACCAAATCCAATTTCTATAACTTCATGCTGAAGGTTAAGTAAATCTCTGTTACTAGACAAGCAGAAACTTTATCTGGCCTTGGCTGTATGGACCATACATGTTATTCTAAAATAAACATTGTAGATTGTTAGCTTATTGGTGTTCTCCCCTTTACTTAGCTCAGAAAAACACTGAATGAATCCAGGATCTGTACCATCTGGGCAGATGAAAGGAGACCCAGGGCTGGATGCCAATAGCATCCTGATGACACTACATTTGAAACATCTCACTCGTTCCCTGTAAGCCTTCACCGAAAGACTTCACAGACTCGACCATATGTCAGTAAGAACTGCAGTAGTGAGTCCAAAGTTTGCAAATGCAAATATAAATGTTGTTGTTTACTCATTGTTTTAGTTACAATCCTTCACTCTACCAGTACTAGGTGTGACTGAAACAAAATGTTTTTATCTATCACTTTTCACCTCAGTGAAAAATTTGACTGGCAGTCAATAGTAATGCAATCAAGATATTCAAAGCTGCCTTCTGTCATAAATTAAAATGTTCCATTAACTAAACAAATTCTCCGTGGCATAAATCAACCCACACTAAGTAAATCACAGTTAGTAGAAACCAAATTGTAATTCCATAAAAGTGATTAAGTGCTGGCAGGATACAGTGAAATATATCATCTGCAGAAGAGAGAATGATTATTCAATATCTGTAAATTGTTTTTCAGACTGGCTGCTTCCCTTCATGTTAGCCATCTTCATTGAAAATTTTTAAAGGGAACCCATATATTACATAAAATTTGTACATTGCAGTTGTTTTGAAATGCTTGTCATTGCCTTTTCATTAGAGCATGCTTTGAAATACGGCCAGTAGCTGACTTTCAAAATTTTTAAATGTTTAATGCATAAGATGCACTCCTGAAGAAGGAAATAACTTCCTGCTGATATAATTCAACATATTTAGCTGTAGACTTTATTTTCTCTGTTATGTTATGACCATCAGTGGATGATTTTAGTTGCTCTTTTTAGAATTTCACTTTTGCACTTGGGGAGGCAGATTTCTGTGAGGTTAAGGTTAGCCTAGTCTATAAAGCAAGTATGGGATAGCCAAGGCTACTCAGAGAAACCCTGTCTCAAACACATAAAAACACAAAACAACAACAAAAACAGGAAGAAAGAAAGAAAAAATCCAAAAGAATTCATTTTTTTGCCATTTGAATGAAACATGAGAATTTAGAGATTTGTATGAGGTTATATTAAACATACTTTTTTTGTTTTTTAAATATTTTTACATATACATTTATATCATTACACATCTAAAAATAAACTATATATAACAAGAAGAACCACAAAACAATCAGAAATTATATTAATGTTACATTCTTAGTGTTTTGACTAATTTGGCAATCTTGAAAAAAAACCATATTACCTATCTTGGTGAGTCTAAAATTCTGAATGTAAATCAATATCTATCATATCTCATCTCTATCAACTTAAAACATCTATCTAGACCTAAAAACCACTTAACTCCTAACCAAATAAGCCAAATTGTAAAACTAAATTAACTGGCCTTCAATCCCATCAGAAACTTGAAAAGTAATAAAAATTAATTACCTGAATAAACAGGAAATGCAGCGTTGCAGCTTCCAAAATGAAAAAAAAAAAAAAAAAAAAAAAAAAAAAAGACATAGTTTGCTGCCTGAACAGTTACTCAAAATTCTCTATAACATTGGAGCATCATCTTCAGCCTTTTTGGCCCAATATATCTGACAGATATATTTGAGAGGCAGGAACTACTGAGGACTTTCTTGCTCTGTCTTGGCAGAGTTTGGTCATTTGACTTTGCCTGCTTCCAACTTGCCTATTTTAGGAAGAATTTTGTCTGTAGCCAAAATGAGAACATTTTGCCTAGTGGCTGGTTTGCCGCTTTTGAAGCCATCTCCACAAGGATGTTCTTTGAATGTTTATTGTCTTCTTTGAGGCAGGCTGGGTGTTGCTACAGGTTAATTTGTCTTATTGTCAAAGAATCCTTAAAATTATAAAACCATGCCATATTCTGTAGGTATCTGAAGTTTTTGAACACCTCATCTACATATTTTACCATATTTATCTATAAAATAATATCTGTTACACCTAGGATATATATTCCTATGATAAAATTAGAAGCAATTTACTTAACCATGATTTGATCCACTAATAATTAACTTATATAATTTAACAGTATAAACAGCCTGAAATATGCACTTTCAAAGTACTGGAAGTAAATCTTGCATTCTACTTGAGTTGTAGAGCAGAGATTTAGACTAAATTGTTCTGCACACCCTGCACACCTCATACATTTATAATTTTAAGACTATATAAGGCTTGTGAGATATTACATGTTTTTAGAAAAAAAAAAAAAAAAAGAACTGTACACTGAAGCTGGATCAACCCTGACAGGATGCACTCCTGTCAGCATGCTGGACACTGACATCCTGCATCCTTCTTGTTCCAGGACCAAGTGCTCCAGTTGCTGCTCCTCATCAGAACAGCACAGCTCCCAAGATAGCTTCAAAGAATGCTTCATATCCCAATACATCCAGCATTTCAGACTGTCATACACAGGACTTCTATTAAGCCTGGAATTTATCAACATTTAGAAACTGGACCACAAATGCTATTCCTAGTTTATTTAACCATTTCTTCCATCTTATTTGGGCCGCTACAAAGGTATTATAAATCCCAAGTCAGCCAGAAGAAATCTTAAGAGAATGATGCTACATTTCCCTTAAGGGGTTGGGTAGGTTTTTTCTTGCTTTCTTGGGCTATTGATGTTTCTTTTCATTGGGAGTTGGTTAGAAGTTACTATTGGTATTATTTAGAAAGAAAACAAGGTTGGACGCAGGGATGGCTCTCTTTTCCTCAATCTTTCTTTCTTAGGTTTGGAGATAGGGGTTGAAAAGAAAGAAGGGAGAATATAGAAATATATAGGGATGATTGGACGAAAAGTAGATTATTGAGTCTGCTACTCAACTGAAGGCTTTAATTGTTGCTCACAAGGTTATTTTTAATTCATTGGTATAGAATTTTGTATATTGATGCAAAATAAACATACTTTACTAAATATTGTTGGGACAGGAGGTAAGATGGCTTACAAAAAGAATAGATGCCCCCTATGGTCAGGGGGCAACTCTGTGACAAGCTGAAGACCTACAACAGGGTAGGATCCTGGGAGAATATGGGGGTAACTCAATCTGAGATCCCCTAGTATCAGGGGTCATGCAGAGTGAATAAGCCACCCTCTAACTAGACAGGACTCTTAGTGTATGAAGGGGTACACCAACTCACCCACAAAAACTTCAACCCAAAATTTTTCCTGCCTAGAAGATATGCAGGAGTAAAGACAGAGCAGAGATTGCAGCAAGGCCTGGCCCAAGCTGAAACCTATGCCATGGGAGACAGCCAACCCGTGACACTATTAATGATACTTTGCTATGTTTGCAGACAGAACCTGGCATAGCTGTCCTCTGAGTTCCACCCAACAGCAAATCAAGACTAATGCTGAGACTCACAGTCAAACATTGGGCAGAGTGCAAAGAGACTTGGGAAAAATTAGAAGCACCTGCAGAGACAGGAGTTCCACAAGAAGACTAACAAAGCCAACTCACCTGGGCCAGGGATGGGGGGGTGGGGTGGGATTTTGCAGATACTAAACCACCAACCAAGGGCCATGCATGGACTTGACCTAGGCCCTTACACATATATAGCTGATTGGCAGCTTGGTCTTCATATAGGTCCCCTAGTAAGGAAAAGGAGGTCTGTCTCTGCTATGGACTCTGATGACTGCTATTTGATCACTTCCCCCTGTCACAGCTGCCTTTCCAGGCCACAGGAGAAGAAGATGTGTTCAGTCCTGATGCAGCTTGATGTGCTGGTGTGGTTTCGGGGGTCCCCTTATATGAGGAGCAGGGTAAGGGAGAGGGAGGAAGAGAGAGGGATGGTGGGATTGGCAGGAGAGGAGAGATGGGCGGGCTGCAGTCAATATGTAAACAGAATAATAAAAGAAAGACAGAAGAGAAAGAAAAAAGAAAGGAAAAAGTGAAGAAAAATAAATATTGTTCTTATATATATATATGTATATACATATATAAATCAGAAAACACATATGAACAATTTTTATTGTGCAAATCTCCAAGGATTTAATTCTGATGCTGTGCTTAGGTTCATCACATAATATTACTCCATCAACCTCTGTTGGCTGTGTTTTCCAACAATATATTCTCTTCACAATGAAAGCATCAATCTGAAAATTGAAACCAGGTTATTGAAGTTCTTGACATCTCAATATCTCCAAAGCATTTCAACCCAAATAAAAGAGATTAGAAAATGTTTCAAGTCTTGTGTATTCCTGTACACCACTCTATACTCATCTTCATCATCTGTAATTTCTGCTTCTTTAATTCAATGATTAGTACAATTCTTGAAATTCATTATTTTGGTCTTCATTATCTCCACTCAGCTTAGCCAACATTTAAGTTTATATTTTCTCACAAGAATATGTATACCCATCTCCAATATTTAAGTAAAATTACACCTTATCTTTCCCTCTCCATCATCAACTCTTACTCCTAGCCACTATTCTAAACATTATCCTTAAGCTTTATGGTTTTTGTGCAATTTCATTATAGGCACACACACACACAGAAACACACATACACACACAGAGATAGATAGATAGATTTTTAGATAGATAGATAGATAGATAGATAGATAGATAGATAGATAGATAGATGATACATGCACACACTTATATCTATTTACACCAATTCATGTTGTTTATTGATTGCCAGTTTTCTCTACTGCTTCATTAATTCCATTGGGCACATTTATTTATTCACAGCATACAAAAGAATTTATTAGTAAGATTTTAGTAAAAATTAGTTTACCAAATATAATTCAGTGTCATACATCTACTAAAACTACTAAGTTATTTTTCTTCCTTAAATGTTTTTGGAAGTAATTCTTGGCTATAGACTCATCAGCAAATACATTATCCAATTTGGTTTTAATATCTAATATACTGATTCTCTTGAAAAGATCCCTGGTGTATCTATTTTTGAAGCCATCCTCTAAATCTCTATTTTAATTCCTAGGGTTGGGGCCATCAGTAACATGTGGAAGGATTGCCCAAATGTAAGATTGAATGGTAACTACTATAACTCTCTGGTGGTCAGAATTAGAAATGATAGACATTTTTGTTCATTAATTGTTACATATGTGTGTATGTGTATACACAAATACAACATACCTGTATGTATATGCTTTTAGGACTGATCATTTGTTATTGGTTAACCATTTTGTGTTATCTTCCATGGAGAAGAATATTTATCTTAATTTCTGCATTTCTTGGGTATCTATAATTCTTTGTTTAGAATTTGGGCCTATTTGTGTAGATGAAGTCTCAAACAGCCACTGAGAGGGGGATTATAACTAGATTACTCACTAATGAAATGAGCATGAAGATCCTATTACTGAGAGTAAGGAGATATGACTATTGCTTAGCATGCTGTTAATAACTTTTCCTAATCTGCCAAATTACTACATACTAGAAGAGCTGCAAGAATAAGAATTTGCTTGTATGATGGCTTTCTGCCATTTAAGGTGAGTGGAGACAGTGAATGCTGAGTAGCCCAATTAGACACTATCCACTACAGAACTGCGATGATTACCAAATTTGGGTTTCAACCCAAAAATTATTTCAATGTGTGTGTGTGTGCGTGTGTGAGTGTGTGTGCAGATGCAAGAATGTGTGCTCAGGTCATAGAACAACTTTTAGAAGTTAGGTTTTACTTTATACCATGTAGGGTCCAGGGAATTCTTTAAGCATGACAGAAAATCCTTTCACCTCCTGAGCCATTTCTTTGCCAAGGGCACACACTTTAAGTGTGAGGCAGCCTTTCAGAATAGAAATACTTACAAGATGTGTGTTTGATAAAGAATCAGTATTTAGAGTTAGTACCCAAATCTCAAAAAAGCAAAGCAAAACAAAACCTCAACACAAAGAAAACAAAACAAAACAAAAATTAAAATAGATAAAAGTAAAAAGAAAGTTCTCAAAAAATGAGGTATCAACGGCTCAGGAAATATTTTTAACTGGCCAAAATTCTTAGCCACCAAAGGAAAAGAAAACTAAAACCAATTTGACATTTGTTACTACCTTACTACCCAGGGAGGACAACTGATATTAAGAGAAGAGTAATGACAATAAGTGCTGGCATTGGCTCTAAGGAAAAAGAAACAGTGTTGGGATAAGTTCAAAGTCATATAGCACTATCGAAATCTGTGTTGGATGTACTCAAACAGCCAGAGAGAAACTTAACATGGCCCAACTATATTATTCTTGAGCATATACCAAAAGGATTCTATATCCTACTGTCAAAGTGCCTACTCATCTATGCGTATGGCTGCTGTATTCAGAATAATCAGGGAATGAAAAATGGATAATAAAATGAAGCATATTCAAGTACTGAAAATATTTACAGTAGTTAAAAAAACAAAACAAAACTATGAAACTCACAGGTGAGTGGATGGAACTAGAAACAACCATTCTAGTATAGGTAAACCAGGCAAGAATTATGAATGGACTGTGCCCTGGCTAGTTTTCTATATGTGAACTTTTACATCCTGGCTGTATGTTTTCTGTCATTTAGTGTGTTGTTATCTTCTGAAATGTATGTTTCATTTTGAGTACCTATAGAAGCTAGGAAATTAGAAAGGAACCACAGAGATGAAGAGGCTTTAGGGAGGTGATAGAGAATACAATAGTACAAAGGGTTAAGAGGAAATAACAAAAAAGAAAATGTAAGATTGTTAAATTGGATTGAAAATAGGAGTTCAGATAAAGAAGAGAATATTGGGCAAGATAACTAACAATAAAGATTTTGGAAATGTAATGTGCAAACCAGCTGTGGAAGCTTTATTTACATTATATGTGTGTGTGTGTGTGTGTGTGTGTGTGTGTGTGTGTGTGTGTGTGTGTGTATGTATGTATATATATATATATGAGCTACCTTATATTGGGTGAAACTATTTTTACTAGATCCCACAGGCAAACAAATAAAAAGCAAGCTTCAAGAATTGGGTTTTCTCTTTTGGAATTGCTTGCCCCATAGTGAAGCCCCATAGACTCCAAAGCATCATAGGTGCTTGTCAGTTCTCTTGGTTATACTCTATAACCTGATGAAGATACTACATACTTGAGCTATAGAAAACAGTGACATCAGCTTGGTACTGGTCTAGAAGCTTCATCACTAATGGCTAATTTGCATAATGCTAGAAGATGTAATGCATGCTATTGGAGGAGAAGAATCATCAATAGCCATATTTTCAGTGAGAAACAATAATGGCCAACCAGGCAACATATGTTTACTGGTGCAATAGACACACAAATATCATGGATGTAATTAACCATTTTCTGAGTTTATTTACAAGATGACGCATATCTGACACCATTATTGGGTCCCAAACTTAAAACTAGACAAGTCATAGTTCAGAGGATAGAACTTACTATCATTATTATATTAGTAAATATATTATTAATCCAGCTCCAAATACCTTCCTGTTATATCCATAGGCCATGTGCCTCTCAGTTCTCATCAAAGAAGCTTCGATTTGTAGTTGATGAAGATTAACACATCGGCACGCATAAATGGTTAAAGTGCAAAGCAGAATAGACTAAGGAATGCTCAGCTCTTAAGAAAACATCTGTATCATATCCTCTCCCACTATGTACCCAACGATCATTGAGAAAGGGATCAGAAAGACTATCAAGGAAATTGTGTTTTCCAGAGTTAAAGGAGGCACTGCACATATGAACTCGCAGTGGTTGTGGTACTAAGCTTACGGTGCATGAACTCTTATTCTGGAAAAAAAAAAAAGCAGCACGCACAATCTCATTCCAGAAAGAAGTCTTAGCATGCAGATGAGACATGGCCATGGGTTCCAATCCTAGCTGCGTAATTATTGACAACTGAGAACTTCTGGGAGAGGGAAAGTCAGTTTTCACTAAGGAATTCTGTAGGTGAACATGCTTTAGTGGAAGCCAGTATATGGGCAGTGCAAACTAGACTTGATGATTTAAAAATAGTAACAAAAAGAGGGCACAAAATTGGAATGCTAGGGTAGGATAACTATTGCACAATTGGTGGGAAGTGAGTAAAAATGATCAAACTACTGTACAAAATCCTCAAAGAACTATTGAAAAGAAATATGTGTATGTTTAGCCTAAAAGAAAAATCACTAGTGGTACTCTCCAAATTAACAACATGAAAGGATGACTGTTCAATAGGAGAAAATGTTTGTAATTATATATCTAATTAAAGGCTAACTTTCAAAGTACATAAAAAATCAAATAATCCAACTACAAAAAATCAATTAACTTCATTGAAATGAGCTTAAGAACATTAACGTATATTTCCCCAAATACATTCAAACATTATTTACCATATTTTGACAAATGTCTGAATAAACGACTTACAACATACTTGTACCTGTACAGATATCCATTTCTGTTTCATTTATATACACCGAAGAATCTTAAGCTTATATGAGTGATAAAAAAAAAGTTAATCTTTCTTTGTGAAAAAGTGAGAGCTATTTATACTGAAAAGCCCTCTAACTATTATAGTACAATTGGATAAAAATGTATAAGTGACAAAAGGGAGAGACCATTGACATGACAGCACACAGAAGGGGAGTTTAGCTTTCATAAAAGTCTCTTTATAATAATTCACATTTTATTGAGAAAAAGAAAGATGAATACACATTTCCAGAAGGACTAGTTACCTAGAGTCATAATCTCTCAGTTCTCTTATATATTAGGAAGCACTGTCTATTTTTGGGTTTTGTTGAGCTTAAATCAGGAAGGTGGAACAGAAATGCTATGAGAGAAGACAGCAGTACAGGAGCTAGAAAAGGCAGAAAGTTACTTCACTATAAATAAGCCTTAGAAATGACACAGTATAAGTAAGTCTCAAGGATTAAAATTACCTTGACATGTTTCAGAATATTGTGTTTCAAAGATGTCTCTCCTTTATGAGGCTCTAGTCCAAACACAAAGACGAACTGAGATCCACAAAATTTTCTAAAGTAGATTGTAGATTAGTGGTTCACAAGAGTCATCATCCATCAGCATCTGGAGAATTTGTTATACTATAGATTTTAATCTAGTCCCGCTTTCTGATTCAGTATCACTTAGTGAATGGGGATTGGAACTTTCTATTAAGTCTTACTTGGTTAGGAGGCTGAGTCAGTGACTGTGTTGTGAGAACCTCAACCGTGAAACTGACTTGTAACATACAACATATCATTAGAAGCTACTTCCTTTACTCCCACTTCTATACACTAAAAGCAATGTGGATATATGAAGATAAAGCATTTTCCAAGCATCTTTGTTAGAAAAGGCCAGTGTGATACCATCATTGAACACAATTTTTAAGTGGAAATGTGATGTTTATGAATATTGTGTTTAATAATATTGATCAATGCACTCTCAAGTTAAGATGCAGTTCCTGTGCCCTTCATTTACCAAACTGTGAGTTTACAAAATGAGAGGGAACTACCATAAAGGAACAGTTGAACTTCATACTTTTAGAAATTGCCCCCTTAGTGTCTGTTCTTAAGCCAGGATTTATAACTGTAGCTTGTTGTGTCCCGTGCTTGTGTTAGGTAGTCAAAAGCATGTTTCTTGTCTACTATGTAGAAGGTCTTTATTTCAAACATAGCAGACCCTGAGTGGGTTTAATAAGATGGGAATTGTTTTCACAGGTACTACGATAAAACATTGATGGAAAAACAGAACCAGCTCACATTCTGCAATCATTATAGAAAAGTCATATGAAAAAGGGGAGGGATGTGTGGGGAGGCCAGCCTTCAAAATACTACCTATTGAATAAAAGCAATGTTTTTGTTTTGTTTTGTTTTGTTTTTTGCCTGTGGCAAGTGAAAAGAGGCAGTTTTAGAGTTAATAAGTGCTTTTTACAAACCCCTCCTCCAAAAAAATGATATATTATGTAAACTCTTATAAAAGGTATCATCTGGATATGGTCATAGGATATATTCATAGTTCTTGTTAAAAATAAAATAGAATCTCTCCTCGACACTTCCTGGAATTAAACTGAATAGAATTAAAAGAGGACATAGCCATTGTCACCATAATAAGAACTTAGTCTGCAATCTTAAAGGTATAGTCCCAATAGTTTTCAAAATTTATCCTTAATTTTATCCTTTAACTTTCCCTTGATCATATTTTGGATTAGATTTTTGATGTCTGTTTTAGAGTGATATTTTGGATGTCGTTACTGAAGAGAAGGGAGGGAAGGAAGATAATGAGAAAGGAGAGAAAATCAACACTCAAAGTGCTGGGGCATCTGGGGAAGACACACCCTCTTCGTATCCCATTTCACTTAAACTCTGTCTTTCCCCTTACTCATGCAAATATGTAATAAGTTTTGTTTTGTTTTGTTTCCCTCAATAAACACAG
Source organism: Acomys russatus (assembly GCF_903995435.1). Taxonomy (NCBI): domain Eukaryota; kingdom Metazoa; phylum Chordata; class Mammalia; order Rodentia; family Muridae; genus Acomys; species Acomys russatus. Next base: position 85,219,012 of record NC_067138.1, read on the forward strand.
CCAATAAAGCACATCTGGTGAGCATTCATTCATTCATTCATTCATTCTTTCATTCATTTGTTTATTTTTCAGGTCTAGGTATACAATCCAGAGCTGTGCACACACATGGCAGTTACTCTAACAATGAGATATATTCTAGTTCATTTCTGATTATTGTTTCATGTGACACAAAATGCATATACTAATTATATGAACAGGAAATAAAATAGAGTCATGATCTGACTATTAAAACTAATTCCAATTGCAAGTCTTCCTCAGAAGTCATCACCTTTTCACACTTAGGATAACTTGCTTTGAGAGATGGATGAATAGCATAAATAAAGTTGATGGCTTGTTCTCATATGCTAAGGTACCAGTGATCAGGTGAAAGGCTGCAAAAGAGGAGGCCAGGCCTGTCATACCACAAGCTTTCCTAGAAAGTAACAATTTTAAGAACAAGGGAACATGTAAGCAGACTAAGTCAGTGTAAATTAGGATGAATTATTAATGTCAATCATTTGTAGGAGAAATGAGCTAAACATCAATATGATGAATAAAAAAAAATTAGAATACTCTTTAAAATAATTTATTACTTCATTCCTCCTATAGTGAATAGATTTAATAGTAGAAGTTAGCCTGATTTCTGGTATCTTTCTTATTAAGGGCAAAGATTTGTCTTTTTTTTAACAACATAAAACACAACACTTGAAATATTGTGTATGCTTTGTTGAGCAGATCGCACATTAAAAGTCTCTCTAGGACTGTGAAATTCAGAGGAAATAGAATGGTCAGCAATTCACCTCAGATGTCACCTATGATTTAGGCTAGTAGATCTTAGCATACTTGGATCATAATTGCTAAGTCTCACACAAAAATAACCATTTCTTTAATTTTGTGTAGCTTCTGCTGTTGACTGTTAGAAGGAATAGCTATTGGGAAATGACTTTATTATTCATCACAAAGCAGCCTTAAGGAGCATTTCTCATACAAGATCCTAGGTAAAACATTGTCTTACAAATAGAACTTTTTCTTTGACTCTAAGTGGCATGTTTTCTTCAGAAAAAAAAAAATCTCATGTAGTTTGTCTCTAAGGAAACACATCTAAATTGCTGGAAGGATATCTCCTAGAGACAATTGGAGACTGTGTTCTAGGTCCTACTTCCAGCAAGGATGGATTCTAGAGGTCAGTTCAACAAGAGGATTGGTTCTCGAGGCTGCTTCCACACAAGAATGGATTCTACAGGACCTGATTTTACAACAGGATGGATTCTAGAGACTGAATTTGTAAGGGAATGGACTCTAAAAGCTGATTCTACAAGGGTATGGATTCTAGACCCCGCTTCCACACAATGATAAATGCAAGGTTCTACATGAATATGGATTTTAAAGGCTAGCTGTACTATAGGATTCATCCTGGAAGCTCATTTTACAGCTGAATTACAAACTTGGAGTGAAGGCTTTATTTGTTCTTTCTTTCTTTTTTTTTAAATATAGTTCATTAAATTATTCATATTACATCTCAATTATTATCGCATGCCTTGTATCCTTCCATTCCTCCCTCCCTCCTGTTTCCCCCTTACTCCCTTCCCATATGACTGTGACTGAGGGGAACCTCTTCCCCCTGTGTATGTTCATAGGGTATCAATCTCTTCTTGGTAGCCTGCTATCTTTCCTCTGAGTGCCACCAGGCTTCCCCATCCAGGGAACGTGGTCATATATGGGGCACCAGAGTTTGTGTGAAAGTCAGACCCCACTCTCCACTCAATAAGGGGCATGTCCCAAGAAAGTCTTCATTTACCAGGAAAGTGGGACAGTGGGGAAGACTTCCTATTGGAACTCTAGGTGAGAGAATCAAGGAAGAATGGGGAAATAGAAGGACCTAGAGGGTCCTAGAAAACTACAAGTAGATCATTATGATGGGCAGATCTGGCCCCAGGGGTCCTGCTCAAACTATGGCACCAACCAAGGATAATGCATGCAGTAAACTTTGAACCCTTACCCAGATCTACCCACTGGACAGGATATTTTTTCTTTCTTACCCATGAAGGTATAGAGTCAAATTCTTTCCAATCATTCTTTCTGTTTAAAGAGTACAATCAACCCTTGTTTTTAAAAGAAAATAACTACTGATAGATTTTTTTTTACTCTTCTCACTAGTGAATGATCAATAACTATATTAAATTATCAGTGTTTTCTAGATCATGTTTCCTCTTTCAATGTTTCCCCTCAGAATCTATCCCTCAAGTTCAAGGATTTTGGTCTAGGAAGTTTATTTCAGATATTGCCAAATCAGTGTAGTAATGAAGGCAACTGCTTATATTATTTTGTCTTTAAAATCTGAATTTGAGGATTCTGGGGGTTTATGCCTTTAGTTCCAGTATTAAGGAGACAGAGGCATGGGGATCTCAGGGAATTACATCCCAGATAGAGCTATATAGCACCCTGTCTAAATGCAACAACAAAAACCAATAACCTGCCACACATTTAAACTCAGGAGGTAAAAAGTATTTAAATTCAGCCATCTACTTGTATTGTATATAAAATATCTACACACTATATGGAGGCCCACCCACAGGTTTATACACTGTTTCAGACTTATCAGACTAGGTTATTGTTTTCCCATATAATTTACCCATTGCTATAGTTATGTCAGCTTTGGGATGGATTTTCAAAGGTTACGTAGCAGTCAGTCTTTTACATACTAAAAGCTAGTGGTTTTGCATACAATGGGGCTAATGAGTTAATGGATCTCACCTTCCTTTTTTCCTCTGTGGAGAGGGAATCCATGGATTTAGACTTTATTTCAAATAACTCCTTGGTAATTTACTGCCTCCTTGTAAGCAGTGTCTGCCAATAAGAATAAAATTTTGCAGCACTGAGTTGATAGGTTTTACTATCTAGTAAACAATGCATTTCACATCGTTACAAAACAAGTGAAATAATCATTTCCAGAAAGGAACCATTTTTTTCTACATGGATAAGATGAATTTAACATCAATTAATATAGCATTTTCTGCTAAGTATTTCCAAGTGTCTTCTTCATTTTTTTACTTTGTTCTTATATCTATATTTTGGAGTTAAAGTAGATTCCAGAATAAATATGTAGCATGCGTATAATAATGTACCATGCATACAATCCAGGACAAACATACTCTAGGTTGTGTTAAGATGGAGCATATTGGCTACATGACATAGAGAAACCAACCAACTGCAAACTAACAAGGAAACTTACTCTATGCTAGTTACCCTCCTGAAGACGCTATGAAGGCTGCTATAGCAAAAAGAAGACATCTATGTTCTTATCAGCACTGGACACTGAATGCTAAAATACTGACAAGTCAGAAAGTATGTTCTCACAGGCACAAGTGTGTCATGATTATTGTGGGGTAACCAATAGTCTTTTGATTTGGTTTGAAACCTGTTCTACAGGATAGAATTCAAATATGTACTGTATACCTAGATAAAAATCCACAGATGGGAGGTCATAGACCCTAAAGTGGGACCTACTATTGTTACTTTGTCATTAAACTGCCATGTAAATATGTATGTTTAATATCATATTTTGACTTATTCTTTGTGAATTGCGTTCATGCATACATTGTATTTTGAACATTTTTAACACCATATTCTTTCCGTGATATTTACTAATTCCAGACATAAGTTGCATTCAGCATTGTTCAGAGAAGTTTCATTTTACAATAAGCAAAAGTCAATGCAAAGATTCATTATAACTAGTCAAATGGTTTAAAATTAGTGATTTTATGTACTCGCTCCTAAGTGGAACATGTTTATCAACTCTTCTTCCATATCTTTGGCAATATTACAAATATAGGCAGAAAGTCTAAGAGCTGTAGGGTGAGGAAAAGTGGTTAAAAATGCTGTCCCCTGGACATAATGTTGTTGGGATAATCTTTTTGTGCACTGTGTAAAGGTTGTCTTTGTATTATTCAAATATTGATTTCTGTACCATCAGATAAAGGAGTACTGTCCTGGACTTTGGTGGTGTTATTTTTATGAAGCATCACCAGTCTCAGTGTTTTGTAAACACACTCCCTTCACCTTCTGATTGGTTTAATGGTATAGATCTAGGCAATAGATTAAGGCAGGACATCTAGGCAGGGATAGGAAATGTGGGAAGAATTGAGAGGAGGTGCAGATTTGCCAGCCAGACAGAGGATGACGGACATACTGGGATTATGGAGAGGTAATGGCCATGTGGCAAGCATGGACTAGTTTAAACATATTAAGTTATATGAGCTAGTTGAGAACCAGTCTAAACTGATAGTCTAGGCTTTCACAAATAACAGAAAAGGGCAGGCACTCCACCTGGACTATTGTGTTTCTAATCAACCCTCAATGGGAGGAAGAGACCAGCCCTTTCACCTGAGAGACAGGCAGGCGGAGAGGATGAGAAGGGCAGCAGGTTCAGACCAGGCTTGAGCACATGTGGATCTGAAAGAGGATCAGCAAACAGGCCGGAGACACCTAGGGACCTATCCCGTGGAACGGATACCCAAAGGTTCACTCATTTTTCCCTTTAACCTTTTTTTCCCTCTTGTGTAAGCTAGTTGGGTTATATAATAAAGTTTAATTGTTAAAAAACAGAGCCAACAGGTAGGCAAATATCAAGGGTTAGGGCTTGAGAAAAATTGCAGATGGAAGGCAAGGGCCAACTATTTCCCAGAACTAGAAGTGGGTTTCTAGCCAAGCAGAAGGGAAAGTAGACTATCTGGATAAGACCTGAAAAGCTGTGGTCATATGGTGGAGGAGGAGGTCCCCATCTGTCAGAGGTCTAGGGGAGTGGAATAAGGTAGAAGAGGGAGGGAGTGTAGTAACAAAGGGAAGATACAAGCTAGGGGATAACAATCGGCATGTTATCTGAATAAATTATAATTAAAGAAGAAAAGAAAAAATGAATAAAGAAAGAGCAGCGCCCCTGTGCACAGATGGTACAAGCTCTCCCAAGTATGATTATTTAAGCTCCCAGAGAGTCACTATGCTTGGGCAACATCCTACTCTGTTAGCAGAGATCTGTTGAGGGGATTGGCCTAGCCCAGTGTGATCTGGGACAGGTGTACTGGAAGAAACTGGGCAATGGCCAGCTGAGAACAAGGGGTGACTCAGAACCAGGCATCAGTGAATGCATCCAGCTACCATTGTCCAATGCCCAACCTTGGCATACCACAGCTGAGCTAGGCGACACAGCCTGTATGCTGTTGCCATTGAAAAGCACTTCCTGGAGACCATGTTTGTTTGTTTGTTTGTTTGTTTGTTTGTTTTGGTGGGGGGTGGGATGGTGGTGTAGCAACTACAGGCATGTTGGCAGAAACTGTAGCCCAATCTGTAATCCCCAGGAACCCAACCTGACTGACACCATAGTCCAGTGCCTGCCACTGTTCCCAGCACCCATGGGTAAAAAAACCTTCAGCCATGCAGAAGTACAGCAGGTCAGAGAGGGTTGGTAAGGGCTGGCCAACAATGGCTGCAGCCAGGGCTGCCAGAGGTGGAACCTGTTGCAGTTATTATAACTGTATGGCCTAGGAAGTCAATAACTGATACAATGAAACTAGTTTTAAGTAGTATTTTAGTAGTAAATTAAGAAGTATAATTTAAAGCTGGAAGCATTATGCTGGGCAAAATCTAAACTGCTACTAATCTACCAGTAAACTAAAATAAGCTACTCTAATCCTATGTTCTCATAGTCTACTCTATCCCAATCACTTGCCAGTCTGATGCTCCTCGGGCAGCTTCTCTCCACCAACTGTCCACTCTCAACTGTCAACTCCCAGCTCCTCCTCCTCTCCTGGAAGCCCCGCCTTCCACTTCCCATCCTTCTGCCCAGCTGATTGGCTAAACAGCGCTTTATGGACAACTGCTACATCTCCTCAAGGCATTTCTCCACAGTAACCAAGGGGGCAGCTTGCAGGACTGAACTGAAGGGGAAAAGCTAGCCACTATGTGCCACAGGCTACACTGAGCCACAGTAGGTACACCTTCCCAGAAATCTAGGTCAAGGCTGAGAAAACCTCTGATCCAGTACAGTATGTTTGAATGTGCTTAAGTGCTGAAGAAAGAAAAAAAATCGATATAGACAGATATAGAACAAAACAATTAGTTTAAAAACAGTAAAGTGAAATCTTCTAAGAAAGGGGAGAAAGAGAGATTAAAAGGAAAACATTTTCTGCGTTAAAAAGTGGAAAATGCAATGGGAGAGGGCACCTGGATCCTGAATAATTTTATTTCGATTACCATCATAAAAATAATTATATGTTTGGTAATGACTATAATTTTATGTATCTTCTTGCTGAAAAATCAGAATAAAGTAGACTTAGATAAAGAAAGGATTGAGGAATGGATTACTAGATTAAAGTCCATATAACAGAGATTAGAGGATTATTTACATCAGAATAAAAAAATCTTCAGAAATCCTATTTGGTACCTACAGCGACACCAAAAATGGTACTTACACATGAGAGAAATCCACAAAGGCTTAAAGTTGGATGGCAGCCAATAGAGGTGCTAGACTTAAGGAGATTTACAGAACAATAATGTCTTATGGAATGTATTTAACTTATGTAAAACAGGTACTTAATAACTGAATGACACAAAAATGATAAAATTCTAAGATATTGAAGATATTTGGTGACAGCGACCTTAGAATCGAGCCCTCAACTACAGTGCTTAATATGGTGTCTTCAGTTATGGAGCAATGAAATGACTAGATGCATTAATATTGTCAGAAATCAGCTTTTGGATGAAGGTCAGTATTCTGAATTAAGAATACAAATCCTGTTTGATGATGCTACTTTAGAGTAATGCCATACAATATGTGTTTCATGTTTTTTAGAGTTTGAAATTTTCAGGTATATATACATGTGCTAACACATGATACAATTAATTTCTCTTCAGGATTCCAATGAGCTGTTCCCTTAAGTTCTAAAAAGGATAACTCTGAGACTGTATATTTATTAGAGATAGTGGCTATCTTGAAAATGCCTTTGCAGATTGAATCTGATGGTGCTCCAGGATATAGATTCTATAAAATATAACAAATTTTTTTAAACATTATAGAATAGAACAGGTTACTGATATACCTTACAATTCTACAAGACAAGCAATTGTGGTTAAATGTAACAGAACTTTAAAGAGATTGCTCATTGAACAGAAGGGGGATATGAGATTTTCCAGAAATATATTAAATAATGTGTTATTGACATTATATGTTTTAAATGCCAATGAGACAGGTAGCATAGCTGCTGATAAACACTATACTTTAGAAAGGAGTGCTGAATTAAAAGAGTCTATATATCATAAAAGTGTGTTGACCTCAGAATCAAAGTCAGGAAATGTGTTATGTTGGAGAAGAGGCTATACCTTTGCTTCAACAAGAAGCAAACAAACTGTGTATTCCTTCAAAATCAATAAAGATTAGATTTGGCCAGAGAAAACCTCCTAAAAATTTTGACTGCTGACATGAAGGAAAAAAACCACAATGAGAAACAGGACAGGTGATATGAATGGTGATCCCTCTACTTGGGAAGAGCTCTAAGACTGGCTGAGAGATGAGTGCTTTTGCATAGCCAATAAATCTTGTTGGCTACAGACTCCTCATCGCTTATTATTACATGTCATCCTTTCATATCGCATGGATGGAGATTTATATTACAGTTTTGTTATATAGTTTAAATGGACTTACATAGTTTTATGTCTTTCACCTCTCAAACATAGAAAAGAAATTAATCTTTAGCTGATTTGTGCACACACAGTATGGTCCATATATATGTTAATGCAGAAATATTTGTTACCTTTAATAGTTTGTGTGTTTTCAGAACAGAAGAACTAGACACCAATGAAGACAAGCCTTATAGACTGCTTTAGTAGGTGTTTCCTCAAAAACTTGCATGCAGGACAACTCCAAAGCAGCTAGACAAAAGATGGTTCAGCCTTATAGACTGTTTCAGACAGGACTTCAGTTAAGCCCTGCAATTTCCCATCACACAGATACTGAACAGCAAATTATGCACCTAGCTCTTCCAGACATGGCCTTTATCCCAATTTTCAGATAAAGTTGTCCCCAGACAACAGGAAGCAATGTTAAGAATATAATGCCTCCATTTCCAAGAAGTGCTGTGGGTGGTGTTTGGTGTTTCTGTGGATGATGGATGTTTCTCATCATTTAGGGTGGTTTGTCACAAGTTGATAATGTTTGGGTTCAGAGAAGAAAGAAAATAAAAGAGGTTCAGTTCATGGATCACTTTCTCTTTCTCTCATCTTTCCTTCTTTCTCTCCTATCTAGTGTTAGAATTAAGGAGGGGAAGATGAGATGAAAAGGAAAAAAATGGAGGTATAGCATAATGTGATAAAAGAGTAGGCTATTGAATCTACAAACTTCAGGTTATTTTTGCTACAATATGCTGTCTATATGTTTCAACTCTTTTTTTAGGTATTGTATGAATGAAACTCATTTAAAGCATAATGTAAAGCTTTGGACCTTGAAAATTATTATTTCAAATTGTTTAGGATAAGTAAGAAATGCAAGTTATAACTGGGATGCCTGTTCTGACCTCCATGAGAGAGGATGCACTTGATGTGCCAGGGTAGATTTGTACCCTTGGAGTGGCCTCTCCTCTGAGAAGAAATGGAGGTGAGAATGCAAGGGAGATGTGTGTGAGGATGGGTCTAGGAGGAGAAAAAGGGGGGATATGATCAGAATATAAAACAAATAAACAATAGACAGAAAAAATTTACCCTATGAAGTACCAGTTACAACAATTTTATGGTTGGGGATCACCACAACATGATGATCTCTATGAAAGTATCACAGCATTAAGAAGCTTGAGAACCAAAAGAAAGAAACGCAGATTAGTAGTTGGTCACCTGTCACAAAGGCATTTATAATTACATGAGGTTCCAATTTAGTTAATTACAAAAATTATCTCTGTTTAGCATCCTGTAGATATTTTTATAGTTAAGCAGGAAGTAATAGCTAGAAACAAGCAACAATTGCCTATTCAGATGTACTATAGATAGATAGATGGTCTTCAAACACTTCAGAGATCTATGGATGCGTTTAATAGCATAAGGCTTTTCATGGCAGTGAGAACACATCAGTTATTGGAAGTACCCCCATTCTCCTCCAAAGATGATGATGGGCATCAAAGAACCTCTATATGGAGTTTGCTTCCAATGTGGTAAAGAAATCCACGGGTCATAAAACTGCTTCTACCTCAACTGATAACATCATGTTGTCCAAAATGTGGGTAAGCAGGACATAGAGGAAACTGACTGCAGATTTTGCCAAGACAAGACAGGCCAGTCCTTCAAAATCCCTGCTTCACAAATAAGTCTGTCAGATAATCTGGGCCTGTAGGCCAAAGATGGCTGCCCTGATATTGCAATGGACTCTTGAGTGACTGTGAAGGCAGCCATTTTTATAGTTTTGGAAGCTGCTTGCTCTGCCCTTACTAATGTTTATCCATCTCAGGTCTCTAATGAGGTTGAACACTAGATAGTTATAGTCTCACATATAAGCTTAAGTTCTGTAGGATTTAAGAAAATGATTTAAGGTTTAAAAAGATGTTTTATACATGCAAGTTATGCTAGAAAGTGATTTAGGTACAGAACTTAAGACTCTTCAAGATAAGATAGATAGTGGTGTGCCTACTACAAGGTTGCCATATACATGTGGACTAGACATTGTGAATGTAATTCTTACCTGATAGTTCTCTAATTGTTATTATATGATTTATTGACATTTGAGAAAGAACATTTTATTGGACTGAAAGAGGAGGATGTTGGGGCGATCTTTTGTGTATCTTGTAAAAGTTGTCTTTATATTATTCAAATGCTGATTTTTTATTTTTAAAATTTAGATTTTAATATTTTACATATACGTTTACATTATTTCATATATATATATACACTAAACTACCTATAGCAAGAAGAACCATGACACAATCAGGAATTATATAAATGTTACATTCTTAGTGTTTTGGTGATTTGTATTTGACAGCCATAAAGGAAACATTTTTTCCTATGTTGGTGTGTGTAAAATTCTAAACATAAACCAATATCTAGCATATCTCATCTCTATCAACTTAAAACATCTATGTAGACCTAAACACATCTTAACCCATAAACAACTAAGCTTCATTGTAAAACTAAGCTACCTGGTCTTCTACTCTATCAGATACTTGAGAAGGAACGAACTTGATTGACTGAGCATGATGGGAGTGCAGGTTATTAGCTTTCCAAATGAGAAGATAACAGACAGTTTGCTACCTGAATAGTCACCCAAAACTCTCTATTATGTTGAAGCATCTTCTTCAGCCTTTTGGCCCAATATATCTGACAGACACATTTGTGAGGCAGGAACTGTTGAGGACTTGCTTACTCTGTCTTGGGAGAGTTTGGTCATCAACTCTGCCTGCATCCAAGCTTGTCCTTTTTTAGACAGAATTCTGTCTGTGGTAGAAATGAAGGCATTTTGACAGTCAGGAATTATATAAATGTTACATTTATAGTCATTTGGCTATGTGTATTTGGCATATTTGAAGTAAACATCTTTCTTATCTTGTTGGGTCTAAATTTCTGAATGGAGATTAATATCTAAAGTATCTCTTCTCTATTAACTTAAAACATCTATCTTGATCTAAAACATCTCATCCCTATCCAGAATCTAGCCAATGGATAGGACATTCTACACAGTTGGGTGGAGAGTGGGGTATGACTTTCACAAGTACTCTGGTGCCTCATATTTGACCATGTCCCCTGAACGAGGAGACCTGGTGGCACTCAGAGGAAGGATAGCAGGATACCAAGAAGAGACTTGATACCCTATGAGCATATAAAGGGGAAGGAAGTCCCCCTCAGGCACAGCCATAGGGGAGGGGAGTAAGGGAAAAATGGGGGAGGGGAGCAAGGAATGAGAGGATACAAGGAATGGGATAACCATTGAGATGTAGCAAGACTAAAGTAATTTTAAAAAATCTCAACCTCTAACCTACTATGCTTAATTGAAAGACTAAAATATCTCATCTTCAAACCCATCAGAGACTTGAGAAGGGATAAGACTTAAATACTTGAGTGAACCCAGAGTGTGGGTTCTAAAATGGAGAAATGACTAAGACAGTTTACTGTGTAAATGTCACCCAACATCCTTTATAACATAGAGGAATCATCTTCAGCCTTCTGGCCCATTATATCTGACAGACATATTTGTGAGGCAAGAACTATTGAGGACTCTGTCTTGGCAGAGTTTGGCCATCAACACTACCTGCATCTAAACTTGCTTTTTTTTAGGCAGACTTCTGTCTGTGGCAGAAATGAGGACATTTTTCCCAGTGGCTTGTTTGCCACATTTGAAGCCAACTCCATAAGGAGGTTCTTTGATGCTCATCTTCTTCTTTGAGGAAGGCTGGGTGTTGCCAGATGTTAATATGTCCTGTTGTCAGAGAATCTCTCTTTTTTTTTTTTTTTTTTTAAGATTTATTTATTATTTATACGGCATTCTGCCTGCGTGTATACCTGCATGCCAGAAGAAGGTGCCAGATCTTATTATAGATGGTTATGAGCCATCATGTGGTTGCTGAGAATTGAACTCGGGACCCCTGGAAGAAGAGCCAGTGCTCTTAACCTGTGAGCCATCTCTCCAGCCCCAGAGAATCTTTAGATTAGTAAAAACATCTTTAAATGCCGTATTCTGTAGGTCTCTGAGGTTTTTGAAGACCTACTTAGCTATTTTACCTCATATATCTGCAGAACCATATCTATTAGACCTACAGTATATATTCTTGTGATAAAATTAGACTAGTTTTTGAGCATGAGTTGCATGAATATACACAATTCAATACCATTGAATTTAAAAATAACCTTATTTGTGAGTAACAATTAGGGCCTTGAAATGAGGAGTAGATTCAATAATCTACCTTTTGTTCTATCTTCCTTCTATATTTATATATTCCCCTTTCCTTACTTTCAGCTCCTATCTCCTTACCTACAAAAGAAAGATAAAGCAAAAGAGATATGCCCCTGAGTGAAACCTAGTTTCCTCTCTGTAAAAGACCAGTAATACTTATAACCAACTCCCAATGAAAACAAGCATCTGTAGACCAAGAGAGTAAACAGAAACCTATTTAATCCCTTTTTGGAGGAAATGGGACATCTTTCTCAACGGTTTCTTCAGGCTGACTTAGGGCAAATAATTCTTTTGAAGTGACCCCCAAGAAATTGGGGAAAATGGTTAAGTAATCCAGGGATAGAATTGTGGTCCATTTTTCATATGTTGTGAAATTCCAGAATTAATAGGAGTTCCAGGACACTTTCGAAGAAAGATTCAAATCCCAATTGGTCCAGCATTTCAGACTGTCTCACACAGGACTTGAATTAAGACTGCAATTTCTCAACATTTAGAAACTGGACCACAAATGACATTCCTACCTGGTTTAATAACTTACAATTATTTTTTGGACCTCTAGTAGGTAGTATTCATCCCTAATCAGCCTGAAGAAACCTTACGAGAACAATGCCGCATTTCCTTTGAGGGGAGTAGGGTAGGTTTTTGGTTGCTATCTTAGGCAATAGAGGGTTATTATAAATGAGAATTGGTTACAAGTTATTATTGCTCTTATTTAGAAAGAAAACAAGATTGGACTCAGCAATGTCTCTCTTTTCCCTTATCTTACATTTTTAGGTTTGGAGATAGGGATTGAAAGGAAAGAAAACGGGAATATAGAAATATATAGGGACTATAGAACAAAAAGTAGATTAGTGAATCTACTTACTACTCAACTTAATGCCTCAATTGTCACTCACAAGATTATTTTTAATTCACTGGTATAGAAATTTGTATATAGATGCAAAATATGTTTAATTATAGATACAGTGGTATAGAATTTAAATGTATTTATTCTTCACACATTATGTATAATACATAATAAATAATATACAATATATAATACATAATATAACATATAATAATATATAATATGCAGCATACAATATATAACATACAATATAATATATAACAATATATATATTTCTACTCTAATATGAGGTATTGTACTCAAGTGCTGATTTCTATACCATCAGATATCTAAGTATTGTCTATACTTTGGTGTTGTTATTTTTATGAAACATCACCTATCTCAGTGTAAATACACTCCCCTCCACTTCCGATTAGTTTAATAAAGAGCTGACAGCCTATAGCTAGGCAGTAGAATAAAGGCAGAACAACTGGACAGAGATAGGACATGTGGGAAGAAATGAGAGGAATAGACATTCACCAGCCAGACACAGAAGAAGTCAGATGTACTGGGACTGCAGAGAATTAACAGGTCACATGGCAAACATGGACTAGAAAAGACATGCTAATAAAGTTATACAAGCTAGTGGGGAATTAATCAAATCTCGAAGACCTAGGCTTTTTTAAATAAAAAAAAGTCTCTGTGCCATTACGGGAGCTGGTAGGTCAAGGCAGTCCAGCGATATGATGTGAACTTACAGAATATGTGTCTACTCCCATAAAACCTGAACACAATTGTGATGGGGGAAGAATTTACATGGGCTCAATCTTAATTAAGGAACAATCAGCAGTTGGTAGCCATTGGGGAAGGAAGAATAATTATTTTAGAGATGGCCACTGGTACAGTGTTCATGAATGGCCCTATTGTCACATATTTAAGGGAAGCACTAATTGCACTTAGTGGGAGAAGAAAAAAAGAGGAGACGGGGGAGAAGGGAGAAGGAGAAGAAGCCAACACACACACACACACGTATGTATTTATGTTGGTATATTTGTATGTGTGTGTATGTATGTATGTATCTGTCAAATCCTCAAACAATTAGTTATCAAAAATTAAGATATGAAAAACCTGGAGAGGCTGATGAGACATTTTAAGAGAATGTGTTGTTCCCACAAAGGGCTTCAAGGTTGTTTTCTAGCATTCACTTTGAGTGACTCACAATGGCCTGTAATTCCAGATCACACTAACATGACACTATCTTCCAACTCCCCAGGGAACCTGTAAACACATGGCACACATATAGACACATATGTGAATACAAACAAATACAAAACATTCTGACTTTTGTTATGATTTTAGATCATTTTGACCACTATCATTTACATTCGCTATGAGAGGATCCTAGCAACAATACTAAATTAATGGCAAAGAAATAAAAACCTGGGAAACAAGTCACATTTCATTACCCTCAGACTTCTGAGCATATATCAGGTGGACCCTAAGGAACATGGACCTCCCCATCTGATCACTGGGAGCAGATTCCTTACGTATGTCCAGGTCATCTTGCATTGCTCAGTTTTCTGGGAAGCCCGGTTTGCATTAATCATCCCTGAGGTTGGCCAGAATGAAGACGAGGCTATAGGCTGGGATCAAGAGGAAATTTAAGATTTACATAAAACATTCAATCTCTTGCTCTATATTTCATAATATTAAGTGTTCCTTAGCCATAGGACTTTGGCACCTCAAAGTGGGAGGACACTGTGTGTGTGTGCGTGTGTGTGTGTGTGTGTGTGTGTGTGTGTGTGTGTGTGTGTGCATATGATGAATGAGCTTCAGTGCCCTCCTACCTCCTTCTTGTTTTCACTGAGTCACTGGTAATTTCCAAACTTCTCAGAAATCTACTCTCTCATTTGACATTATACATTGAACAAAAATCACATACTATAATCTCTGCCCCATGGCTATCTTTAGCATTAATATATGCTTTTCCTTTTTCTTTTGAAAGTTACTTGTAGTTTTCAATATCTAGTGTAATTATCTCTTTTTTACTTTATTCTGGCTCCCATTCTAAACTATACCTGTCAGCAGTAATATGATTCAAAAATGTCTTCTTTACTATATAAAACCTTTGAAATATTTCACATTAACTTAACAACTTCTGTATGTATGATATTTAAAAGCACACTACCCTTTCTGATACCTAGCTTGTAATACATTGATACCTCCCTGCAGCACCAGAGGTTAACTTGCTCTTTGTGCCCTTACAAAGCTTGATTTTTGTCTCTCAAATTCAGATCTGTAAGCATCTGTTAGGAATCTACTTAGAGAACCCCAGAACAAACAGCCTTTCACCATCAGGCCCTCTGGTACTCACATATTTAAGTATTGCCCTTTAATACACAGGTATTTAAGTTAACCTTTTTAAAGTGTTTATTCTTCAGAATGCTAAACTTTTAAATGTTGAAATCATATTTCACTAACATTTATATTCTCAGATTTTTCCATTTATAGTTTTTCAATGTCTTTCTCAATTTCTTTCATTATATGGATAATGATATGGATTTTAATATGGATAAAAAATCTTTTAAAATGTAGATCTCTGTATTCTATGGTTGAAAATTAACTAAAATGTCATTCTTACAGGTATATTCTAACACCTTTACATGACACAGAAGGTCCTTCAGTATATGTCTAATCCTGCTGGCTCTCATTCTTTGAACATCAGAAATAGTTTCCACACCGCATACGCTATTTAAACACATCTCTATGCTGCTCCATCTCATTCATCTTTGCATTGGCAATATACACAAAGTTGTTCGGAAAAAGGGACACTAAAAATGCATGTTTTAAAATACAAATGAAAGAAAGATTGAGTATATTAACTTGTGTCAGGTTACAGTATTATACATGTGAACAATGAACAGCTATAACAATATATTTTCACTTTCAATCTGACAACGCACCACTTCTAAGAAATTGAAATTTTGACAACATAAGAAATTCTACCATAGAATCCCAAAGTAAAGTAAAAAAGACATAAATCATGGATCAAAAATAGTTTCCTTGAGGAAGATGTTAGATTACCTGGTAATTCAACAATACTTGGTATAATTTTAAAATCTAAATCATCTTTAGACTAAAGACAAAACAAAACAAAACAAAACAAAAAACAAACAAAAACAAACAAACAAATTTCCTGGGATGTTACAAATAGAAAATTATATATAATTTACCAAGGTAACAGGGAAACATGTTTTAGTATGGTTTGAATTCACTGTTACACCTTTACATAGCTCTGCGATACTCTATATATTCATTTCATAACCTCATATTAATTCCCCACAGGGAACGTCTGCTCTTTGCTGTCCTGTATCCGTTCTTTTTACATTCTTCTAATTTTTCAGAAAGGGGTAAACTCATGATCATACCAAACATCGTGAGCAGGCCCATGTTTACACGACTGGCTCATTTTGGGGCTTCAATGTCTTTACAGCATATTTCAGTATTGTTGCTGACATTACAATTACTTCTGTGTCTTCATTAACCTTTATATATTACTTTGGTCATACTTTACTTAATTACAGTAAAAGTTCTCTGCTTTGAATTATACTTTTCACTGTCAACGAAACAATTAGCCAAAGACATGGCATTTAAAAAAAGGCCAAAAAGATCTATGGCATGATTAAATGGTAATATTTTATGTGTTTGCCCATTTAAATATTTTAAAAATCAAAACACTTTTCCTTTGAATGTGTCCATTTAAATTGTTCGACCTAAATGAAAAAAATAAATTAATCAAATGATGCTAGGTACTAAAATATATATATATTGAAAATTTCCATTGTTGATGTAAATGTTATAAAAAAACGTTAAAAACTCTAAGAAATAGTTTAATGTATATTTATATGAGATACTTAATAACTCTTTAATTTTATGAGTCAATGATACTTAAAACTATGCTATTAAATTCTACATGTTTGTGCTTTTTTCATCTCATTAGTTGCTGATTTGGTCCGCTTATGGATGAGAAAAAAAAACCTCATCATTTGATTTCTGTCTTCTCCCCAAATTCATTTACACATGTTTGTTGTCCAATATGACCTAGGCTACAGTATTTCACTGCATATTTAAGAAGAATGTGCATGTCTTAATGTGCTATCTGTTTGAACTATACTATTGTCTGTTCTATGTCTGCTGATTTCCACCTGCACACTCTCTTTAGTACTGAAAGTCATTGTATTCTTACTCTAATCTTTTAGACTTATCAATATTTTTTCTGTCTCTGGTATATGGTTAACTTATATTTATGTTTATGTCTTACTCCTGAATCTATTGCATGGCATTTGTATCTCTAAGCATGTACAATTTTTTCCCTCATCTACTGCCTATGGGTCACAGTCATTAATTTGTAGATAACTAAGTTCAACGAGTAAGGACTGTCTTTATATGGTCTTCCTTTTTGTGTATGGACATCCAACTATTGAGACACCCAGGGGTGTTGAAAAGAGATATCACTACTTTGTTACTGATCTCTGCAAAGAAGTTTTGGGTTTCATACTATTAAGTTTTAATGTTAAATCTTTAACATTTAGGCTTTTAAAGTTTATTATTATTATTATTATCATTATTATTATTATTATGATGATGATGATGAATAAATTCTTTGGTATTTCTAGCTTACTGAGAGTCTCTGAATGAATCAGGATGGTGTTTTGGAAGATAGTCTTTCAGAATGTTCTCATACGGTCACATGATATTTTACTTACCAATGTAATAGATTCTATTATCTGATTTTGAAAATTTGATTCATACTTTCACATCTGAGACAAATAAAACTTGAAACACCTTTATTGTTAGTTTATCTAATGTTTGGGTGAATGGTTTTTAACCTTTGTTCCGAAGAGATATTCACTTTCCTATTATCATTTATTTTTTCATATAAATTGATTGTTTTTGGCACTAACTACAGATTTAATCCAGGAACATACTAAACCCCTGCTCTACTTCAAGCTATATCTACCAACCCAGATATTTAGGGTTTAGTAAGGCTCACATGTAATATATTAAAATACCATAGGTTGCGGTGACTAGTGGCATGTTTGCTTACCAAGTGTTGAGCTCTTTTGGTTCATTCTTCAGCATAATAAATATAGATGACTAGATACATAATTAGATAAGTATATTAATAGCATAAACATATTTTCTCTGATAAATTTAAAATGTCCAATTTTAGAGATTGGTGTATTTGCTCTGATAAGTCAACAGTATAAAATTTAAAATGTTCCATTTTAGAGATTGGTGACGCATTTCCCACTGGATACCCAAGCCAATATTAAGCCTTTACATCTCCTTTCCCAAGTTTAGGGAATCAGTCTGTTATTGTAGAGCATATTTAAATTCTATGTTTTGCTTTCTGACTTATGACTATTACAACGATTCTTTAGCTGGAGAATTTGGGGATAAAGGATTTTCAGATAATCCTGAACAAAGACTTTCTGATCTTCTACTTTCTTCTGGCACCACTTAGTGTACATCTGCTTTCTATCATAGGCATTGCTATACTTGTGATTGACATAATTCTTAGATTGCATTGTGCTCTCCGGCCTTCTAACATATGCCCTTTGAATGTATATACTTGGTCTACTTGATTATACACCACCTGCATTAACCCTTTTTTTTCCAAGACAAGATTTCTTTGTGTAGCCTTGGCTATTCAAGAACTGGCTTAGTAGAACTACCTTTCTCTATGAGAATTCCTTTAAAGGAGCGGAACCTACAAAGAAAGATCAAAACACTGTTGATGTTGAGAGATCAGGATGTTACAAGGCCCTAGGACAATTAACTTACCTAGTTGTAGTGCCCTAAATTCCACTTCTTACTTACTTGTACAGAACTAACATTTCTAATAAATAGAAACCTTTTAGAATCTGTTACCTTGGCAAATCACTGGTTTTCACCAGCAAAAAAAGCTAAGCATGTCATCAAATAGCAAGAAAATCCTATAGAAAAAGTTCATACACTTTACTGTGACCACCTTTCTGATGTACTCACAAACCCTTGTTAGTTTGCATTGCTAACTTGCCTTAATATATGACTCTCTTTGTTCTGCAAAACTATAAATTTCATGAAACTGTTTCCACATTGGAACATAGAAATAAAAAATTTTAATCTATGTTCCTGGGCCATGGTCACCTAAAATGTCTTCAAACGTCAACAAAACTGTTTGTCCAAACTTACCCTCTTTCTACTTTTCCCACAGGTGAGGATTCCAAGTTTTCTCTGCTTACTGTAGACACATCCAACACTAAATTTGAAAGTATGGCTCTACTTACCAACGAATGCAAACTGTGGCAGTGTTTGTTTACTTTTATGGTTAGATAGGGAAGCAGGATTGAGACAGAGTTAGAAGCCTTGAAATTTCATAAAATTTTTAATTTGCGTGGTGTTATTAATTAAGCATTGATATTAGAACAAACAATAAGATTTCCAAATGAACTTATGCTTAGTAATTTTATTAACTTACAGGGAAATTGCATCTAAAGAAAGTCTTCTGATGCTTAAATATACTTAAATTTGATATTCATTTGTGTGTGTGTGTGTGCGTGTGTGTGTGTGTGTGTATGTGTGTGTGTATCTACATGCACATGAGTGCAGGTGCCAAAATATGTCCGAAGTGTTACATCCTCTTGGAATTGGAGTTGGCAGTTTTCAGCCAACTGATGTGGGCACTTAGAATTGAACTTTGGATCTCTAGAAGAGCGGTACACATTCTGAGCTATTGAACCATCCTTCCAGCCCCCAGATTTGTTACTGAGATGGAGAAACAACCTCCTATAATTTTTTTGGCTTTTGTGCAATGAAATTTAACTTTTAAATAACTGGCCGCCTTAAATTAAGAGACCTTCAACACAACGCCTATCTTCTGGTACTAAAAACATTGGTTTATTTATTTGTTTGTCAATTAAAGATAACATTTCAAAATATGTATACAAATTAATGTTATATTCATTTGGCTGAAACATAAACATAGCATTGCTACTGGAATTGTTAGGGACAGTGCAGAGTGATGACAGCCTTCAGATGGCCCCCTGTTCTCTGTAGCATAATTAAAGAAACGAGTTGTAGTGAACACTAGAAAAAAGGAGATTTGTTCAATGTGATCACGTGAAGGAGGTGAACAAGGAAGTTGAGTGACCACCATAAATTCATCTACAATTCTGATATGAGGTTTAGATTTGAATGGAAGGCAAGAGGTGAGCATGGCTAACCACGAGGAGCAGTCTCACCTAAGTGGTCCTGCCCACATCATTGTCTCTGCTCTAGGTTCATCTCGCAAAGAGTTGTGAAAACTATGTGAAGTCTCAGTCCTGGAGGCAAGTGTCAATTTCTTCTGGCAACAGGCTTCAGTTATTTTCTTCTCTCAAGATGCCATTCCTAAGGAAATTTCAATTTTGGGAGTAGCATTGCTTTAGTACCCTGCTAGCCAAAGTACAGGGAGAGACAAAGTATCTTTTTAGAATATCTTCATCCTGCCAATATGAAGATTATATGCTTTTTAAACTAAGAAGTGAATTAACTTATGAATAATATATATAGATATATTTATTTATAGCAAAACAGTATTGAGGATTAGACACATTTTCAGTATAATGTAAAAATTATAACAAAAATAACAGAATTACCTGTTTTTATTATTTTGTTGTTGTTGTTACTGAATGACAAAGCATCTTACATTCCCTAAGCTCCTTTCAATAACTTCTTATTTTTCTTATCTGTTGTAGTTAGTTCTTGTTTGAGTATGAATGGTATTGAGAAACCTACACCATTTAGCTCACTGTGAAGAAATAGCAATCAAACAAGCAAATGAAGCACCAGAATGTGAATTGGAGATAACTTAGTGGCTATCTTCTAATTGTTACCCTCTGAAGAAGATGGCTGAGGACAAAACTGCAAATGTCTTTAGGCTATAGAGTAAGTAATTTAAGTCGGCTATAAAAAGCATTACTCCAGAGAAGCAATACTTATTAAATACTGAAATGAGTTTCTTAAAATGTCATTGTGAAGCAGAGCAGAAATTATCATTAAATATTGCCTAAAAATACTCAAAAATATTGACTATAAAGCAGTTCTGCCTAAGGAAAAATTAAAGGGAAAGAGAGAGAGAGAGAGAGAGAGAGAGAGAGAGAGAGAGAGAGAGAGAGAGAGAGAGATGCCTACACACTGGAAAACATGGGGCAGCAAAGTATAAGAGCTTTACAAATCTGTAAAATGGCTTCTAATATTCAGGTTGTGTTCCTCGAAAGAAAAATGAAAAGTGAACTACATAGTAAACATATCCATTGGGATCATTTAATGCTATTCGGTTTTAAAGTTTTATTCTGACATCTAAAATATTACTTTGTACTTTGTTCATTGTATTTTGAGTCATGAGAGAGAAAGAAGAATGCCCCAATTGAGAAAATGCCTCCATAAGACAGGGTTGCCAGGAAGGCTGAAGGGCATTCTCTTAATTAGTGGTTAATGAAGTAGGGCACAGCACATTGTGGGTAATGCTGTGCCTGGACTGGTGGCCCTGAGTTCAATAAGAAACCAGACTGAGTAAGCCATGAGGAGCAAGCCAGTAAGCAGTCATTCGTGATGGCCTCTGCATCAGCTTCTGCTTCCAGGTCCCTGGCATGCTTGAGATCTTGTCTTTGACAATTGAGATCTCTTTGACAATTAATTGTAATGTAGAAGCATAAGCTGAACAGACTCTTTTCTTTCCAAGTTGCTTTCATCATAGTGTTTCATCACAGCTGTAATAACCCTGAGACAGGGAGTCCGGTAGTTTTAATTAGCTATCAAGGGTAAATGAAAATAATGGTTGAGTCTTTTCTTTTATATTTTTGGCAGAGTGCCTTTCCATTTTGCCTTGAATTTTGAGCTAAACTCCTCTTTCAAATCCAGAGTGCTTACCCCTAGAGGTATGTGCCATGATGCTTAGCAAAAAATGTGCCTTTATAAAAACAAACAAACAAACAAACTGTTTTGTTAGTTTTCAGGTACAAAAAAACTCCAATTTCCAAATTTCTAAGAGACATCCAAATATCAGAAATAGGTTTAACTTGGTATATAAGAGGACATCCCACAGTTGTTTAAAAACCAGAATTCCTTGGCAACTTGGGAAACAGATTCCTTTCTACTAAATTGAGTCATTTCCTTAACCTCTGGCAGAGAAGACATGTAGCTACTGGTGGGAACAGCATCCTTGAGTATCGCAAGTGTTTGATAACCATTTCAAACATGATAATATCCTAGCCCTTCTCACCACCTACCCAACCCTAACCTCACTCCAGTTCATAGGCTTCCTTTGTAAAGTGACTCAATTTCCTTACAACCCTAATAATCTCACTATGCATCACTCTCTTTGCTCTCATCCCGCTTTTCTCGCTATTTTTTCTCTATTCTCCATTTCTTGCTATTCTACCCTCTCTCAAAACTAACCCTGTCCAGGTCCAGTATATTGGCAATGTTCAGTTTATTTCTTTCTCTCTCTACTCTGGACTTTTCTAGATGCTACTGGCTGTTCTCTCTCTGTTCATATCTACAATAAAAACTTCTTCTTTACCATACCACGGAGTGGCCATAACCTCAGGTTATATATCAGTTGTTATCAGATTAGGGATCACAACCTGTGCTCTCAATCAGTCCTAGACACAATTTATAGTAAGCTTATTAAAATAATCAGGATAAAAGTGGAAAGAAGAATAAGAAGATTTATTTACTGTGTGAACGTGGGCAAAAAGGATAAAGAGGTCCAGCAAAGACCCAGAGTCCATATTTAGTGTCTTGAAGTGATTAAAGTTTAAAGACATAATCAAGGGTATGAGTACCTATGCAGTCTAGTCAATACATATTGGGCTGCCCACCATTGGCTTGTCATTATCTGGGCTTTCTATTTCATTCTGTTAGGTGCTCTGTTAGTACTGTCTAAACTTGTTATCTTTCAAAGAGGAAAAAAAATTTTTTTCTGGACCTTTTTTCTTCTCCCAACACAAAACTCATAGAGAAATTCCCACTTCTGTGTCTCCCTTGTTTCAATCTCATAGTCAAATTAATAAATATGGGTATTTCTTTAGGGTATATTCAATTCTGCCATGTCAGTTACTAGTTCATTTTGCAGTGTGATAACAAATGTATGATACAAAGTCTTTTGTGAATAAAAGGAACTTACAGCATAATTTGGGAGGCTAAAAGTTTAGACAGCATTGTTAGAATTAAATGTGTTTTATCTATGACCACTCTACCTCCCAACATATTATATTTATTATATTTATTAATAAGCTTTAGAACACTACATTTGGGGATATATTGATCTATTCTACCCTATCCATACTATCCTGGCTACTTGGCAGCCATATGCCCCATGTTACCTGCTATCTACCCTTGTCTGGGCCACTTCTGCTCCATATTTGTCCTCATGTGCTCTACTCATGGCATGTTGCTCCTCATGGCCCTATGGCCTTGGCCTTCTCTTTTCCTCCCACATCTACCTGGGATGCCCAACTGGGAAGAGAAGTCTGGTCTACTATCTCTTCTGCCCAGTCACAGGCTTTTCAGCTTCTTTTATTAACTGATCAGAAATAATTGGGGAGTATTTATTTATACAACATTGAGACAGAAGATTGCTCAGTAGCAGTAACAATACCAGAATCTCTTAGCATTTAGTTCACTGCCAGTTTAGACATTAACAATTAAATATACAAAGACACACTTTAATGCAGTGTCAGTGAAGATCACCTCTATAGCACCCCTTTTAGTCCAAGTATGAAGATTATCATATAAGAGTTACATTCAAAATGTCCAGTCTATTTATATTTGACAATCTTAGAGAAAGTATTCCATTATCTATCTTGGTGAGTACAAAATTCTGTACCTAAATCACTTTCTTATTACTATCTAAGCCTTTATATCTTCTAAATTTCACAACTTGCAATTACCAACCTTAAAATATCTCCCTTTACCCTAAGTACTTTCTTAGATCCTTCACAACTTAAGTTCATATCTGAGACTATAACTACCTAGTTTTCAACTCAATCAAATACCTGAGAAGGACATTACCTGAGAAGACAGGAAGTGCAGAGCAAGTATCTCCCAAAACTATAGAAATGACAGAGACAGCTGGATGCTGGACAGTTACCCAATAATCCTCAGCAATGTTGCTACATCATCTTCAACTTTCTGGCCCAGCGAAGCAGGAATTATGAAGGAATTTTCCTACTTTGTCTTGGCAAAGCTCAGCAATCAACTTCTGTGTCTTGCTCATTCACAGAGCATGCTGTCTGTAGTTGAAGCAAGGACAGTTTTTTCTCTAGTGTCTATCTTGCCATTTTTGAAGCAAACTCTATATGGAGGTTCTTTGATGAATATCAACTTCTTTGAAGTAGAATGGTAGTGCTACCAGGAAATGACATATCTCACTGCCAAAAAACAATGCCTTTTATTAATAAAACACCTTTAAGTGCCATACTGCATAGATCTCTGAGGTTTTTGGACACCACCTATCTATCTATAATATATCTTAATAAGCAAATATTGCTTATATCTAGCTATTACTATCTCCTCAACCTAGAAAATATATTTATGTAATGAAATAAAATAGTGTCTAATGTGACAATTAGTTTGATTGGCTGACTGCTAACTTGCATTACTTAATTATTTTAAATAATCTGTAATAAATCACCCACTTAAATTTTGGGAATTGGTACTCATAAAGTCATAGCAGTTGTGGATGCCTGCTCAAGAGTTGCAGGAGTCGAACTAGTCAACATTACAGAAAGGAGGAGGCAGGGGCCCCCAAGCCTCCTACATGTACTTGTGAGTCTACTAAGACAGACAGTGCCAGCTTATTTAAGAACCAGATCTCTGGTTTGTATGGAGAGTTTTGGATAGCAGTATGATGATCTTTGCCATCTGCAGTTTAATTTAATTATGGGGACTCTGGAAAAGTTATAAAGGAGAGAACCTTGAGAGGGCCTTTGGAGGTCTTTGCTGCCTCTGCTGCTTCTGGTTCATCTTGCAGCTTGTGTATCTGGCTTCTATGTTTTTTACTGCTGGATAGGTGGTTTGCTGGTTTACTGGACTGCTGGTTATCCTGATGATGAAGATTAGACTTGTTGCAAGGTACTCTAGGACTCTGCTGCTAAGGTCAAAGCCCAGCATTAAAATAATGGACTCCGTTTGTAAAGAGGGCTCCCTCTTCTCTGCCTGATCTGGAGAGCTCAAATCCCCATATCCTCTACCTGAGGACTGTCTCTTAGTCATTAGTGGAAAAAAATAGGTTCAACTCTTTCTCCAAGAACTACCTGTTCAACGAGCATCTCGAGATTTTTGGAAATACCTCACCATATGCTAATGAAACTTTAGCTTTCAGTAAATGACATTAAACTGTACCTGAAGTTCTTCCTCCACACATAGGATAATCGAGTATTATGTTTCTTTTCTTAACATAGGACTATTCTGATGCATGTAAGTCAAGTATCCCTTGGATCCCTAGCGCCAGAAATTCAAACACACTCATCCTCAAAACCCTTCCCACTGCCCAAGGTTTATAATGTCCCTGATTCATGAAATAAATGCTCCATTGTTCTCTCACTCCATTCCTCCACCATGATCACATGAGACTAATCATTTATTCTGGGGAATGATGTGCTCCCCTCCTCCCTGAAGAATTTGCTGCACAATTCCCAGGTCTTAGATGGTGACCAGGCAGCTATAGCTGCTTACGTCACTATTGATGATGGGGCGAGCAGATGACCACCAATGAAGCAGAGACCAGACCTGCTTTCTCTCTGTGACCCATCTGCCTACATCCTCTTCTGTGAGCATGCAGCTTAATTGAAGGGCTGTAACACTGCAGTATCCTTACTAGCTTTGGAACTCTTGAGTTTCCACTGCTCTTAAATACTGACAATCTCATGAAAAAGAGCTAACTGTACCACTTTTTGGAAAACTCTTTTTCACACCCAAGGTGAGATCAAGTAGCCTCTAGCTGCTCCTGAAGAAAGCAGAGCCTGAGACTCCCAGGTTCCACCAATTTCCCACCTGACAAAGGCACCACCTGGATTGGCCATCAAAAGGAAATGTAGAATGACATTACTCTATGACTCCAATTAACAGGAAATATCCTATAGAGGTTTAAGCCTCTTTTTCACTCGAACCTCTTTCTATCATAAGTAGTGTTAAGGGCTAAAATGGATTAGGGCATAATTAAGATTGAAAGTGAGACAGAGGTATAAAAACCCAATAAAGCATATTAAAACTATATGCCCACATGTGCTGCCCAAAGTGGGGTGAGGCAAAAATATGAAACTTGGTTTCTAATGCCATAGAAGGGATGTCAGGGCATGAAGAAATGAATATACCCTCTCAGAATGTAAACAAAAGGTTTATTGCAGTGCAGTGGTGGCTGCTGGGTTCTCTCCCACTTTGCTCCTAGATGGATTTTTTATTTCTTCTTGTTCTTGTTCTTGTTGTTCTTATTCTTGTTTTTCTTCTTCTTGTTCTTGTGCTTCTTCCTGTTCTTCTTCTTCTTCCTGTTTTTCTTGCTCTTGTTCTTCTTCTTGTTCTTCCTCTTCTCCTTCTTTTTCATCTTCTTCTTCTTGTTCTTTTGTTCTTCTTGTTCATGTTGTTGTTGTTTTTCTTCTTCTTCTTCTTCTTCTTCTTCTTCTTCTTCTTCTTCTTCTTCTTCTTCTTCTTCTTCCTCCTCCTCCTCCTCCTCCTCCTCCTCTTTCTCTTCCTCTTCCTGTATTCCAGTTCAGAATAGATATGGAGAATAGTTCAACAATTGGACAAGTTGATATGGAGGGGCCTGAGAAACAAAAAAATGGATATAATAGGAAAACCAGAAGGGCCATTCTATTTTTTTATTTTAAAAAGGGTTGTGAAATTGTCTCTGAAACTAGAGAGTTTGGGGGTAGAGCTTGAAGCACTTGGAAAGCAAAAAGCATCAGCAATGGGCAGACAAAGGGGTTCAGACCCAGCAACTGAGAGCGGGGCTTCCCACAGAATGAAAGAGGGACACAGACTGGGCTGGAAGGCAGATTATCCTCCAAGCCCCACCCAACACTTTTGCTTTCAATTACCCATGTCCTCTATGCAGAGTGGGGAGCCTGGAGGAGAAGGAGGTCATATAGGGCAATAGTTTTAAAGTGAAACAGCCCATTTTGAAAGAATGGGTTAATCTTGACCCAATTGTGCAGCCAAGGGGTGGTCTGGGATTACAAAGTCAGCATCAGTTTTCCCAATAATTGTGCAGCACACACCTGCTAATGGTGGAGATGTAGACAATGCATATGAGATAACATGGTGTCCAATAAAAATGATATATCTGAGGCATTTTATGGAGGCTACTGTTTCCTACAAGTGCATTCTACTTTTCTTAAGTAGATATCAAGTAACTCTGCTACACAAAACAGAATTATTCCCCCAAGACCAGAAAGATTTGCTAACATCTGTGAGCTAGAAGCCCATTAGCAGTTACAATGGTTAACCTGCTGGAGGGAGGAAGTCTTTATATAGAACAATGAAATAAGAGCAAAGGGAGTAAACATTGTTGAATAGCAACTGCTTGGTGAAGGGCTGTGTTTTGACCTACAAGAACAAATCGAATTTGATCATGCATATATAGAACAATGTCAGTTGGTGGCTTTGAAAGCTTGGGATGAAGTTAAAAAATCCCTGAAAATGACACACCTCAGTTACTAAGATAATACACGGCTCCAGAAAAGCCTTTATGGATTTATTGCATAGATTAATTTCAGCCATAAAGAAAGCTTTATCAGATCTTGATACAAGATGGGTGTTGATAGTGACCTTGGCATTTGACAATGCAAATACTGAATATAAGAATTATATTTATACCATTAAAGGCAGGAGCAGCACCAATGGATGAATGGATGAGACACAACTGATATTGGCTCTTACACGTATCATGCCAATATCATAGGACAAGCAGTAGCTAGAGGTGTCAGATATAAAGTACCTGTTGTCTTAATTATCGTGAATTCAATCATTTGAAAGAAAAAAATGTATGGCTAAATGCCTCAGAGGTCAAAATGTCAGGTATATTAACTCTGAAAAATATGATACTTTCAGTCTTAGACGAAAACTAGCCATTTCTGGTGGCAGTGGGTGCTTCCCTGGGTTTGTAGATGCTGTGGTAAGATTTACCTGAATGGAGGTCCAGGAGGGACATACTAAGTAACCTCTTTCCATTGGGAAATGAACTGAGGGGCCAGTCAGGTTGAGGCTCCATAGCAAAATATACAAAACATTTTTCCTTGATCAGCCAGGAGATAAAAAGCAGGCAGAGAAAATACAACTAAGTATTGCTAATTTCATACAAGCTACTGAAGGAAATGAAACTTTAGATCTGGCCATAAGTAAACCTCTTGCCCTAAACACAAAACTTCAATGTTACAACATAACCACTGGTATTCATTATACTTGGCTCTTAGGCACATCTTGGGAGGAAGTAGATTAATTTCCCAAAGATTTATCATGTATCCAAGTATTATAGATGAGGATTGCAAGGGGAAAATTAAAATTATGGCATATGTAAAAAGAGATAAAAATAATGCAAAAAATAGAATTGCTCAGCTGTTACTGTTTCCCTACATCAAAGGCAAATCTGCTCCAATAGAAAAAACAAGGGGACTTGGGAGTACTCGAAAATGTGTGTTCTGGCAAACAGTGGTTAAAGATCAGAGACCAAACTTAAAATAGCAAATAAAGTTAAATAATAGATTTGGTGGATATAGGAACTGATGTGACTATCATTTTCCCAAAATTCTGGACCCATAATGGCCACTTCTGAAGGTTTTAACACAGTTTATGGGAATTGGTAGGTTATCTCAAATAAGACAAGGTATACTGTGAGTTAAATGTGTGGGACCGTAGGGCAAACAGGGAAGTTGAAACCTCATGTGGTTTAAATAACCACAAACTTATGGAAGGGATCTTTTACAACAATGGGTTACTCAAATTACTATTCCTGCAATCACAGAGACCAACAGCTCATGATGGAATTAGAGGTGGTGGTAGAATGATGGGTGCTCCTGGGGAAGGTATTGATATGTATTATCAAAAACAATCACAAGCTGTGCTCAATTGTCTAAACACAGAGCATCATAGAGATTGAGTTTCCAAATTTATAAAGGGGTGGGGCACTGTTGAAGTACCAAAAGCCCTATGCCTAAAATGGATTAATGACATATTTGTGTGGATAGAGAAATTGCCCTCAACTGTGGAAAACTTGTACGCATTTGAACAACTGGTACAAGAGCAGCTTGAGGCTCAACATATAGAAGAGTCTACTGACCTGTGGAACTACCCTCTTTGTTATAAAAAATTAAATCAAGGAAATGGAGAATCTTAACAGATTTAAGAGCAGTGAATAGAATAATTCAAACAACAGGTCCTTTACAGTCTGAAGTTCTTTTGCCTTCTTTATTACCTAAGTCATGACCCATGATAGTGATTGATTTAAAAGATTGCTTATTCAGAATCCTTTTGCATGAGCATGATAAAGGAAAGTTTCCTCTCTTGATACCTACCTTTAATAATAGTTGTCCAATAAAGAGCTATCATTGAGAAGTTTTTCCACAGGGAAAATTAAATAGTCTAATTTATGACAATGCTTTGTGCAAAACCACTAGAAATAATTCATAGACAATTTCCTCGATATATTATTTATCATTGCATGGATGTTATTTTGTTAGATGATTCTGATGCAGATACTTTACCAAAAATGTTTAAGGAAACACAGAATTCTGCCATGCTAGGAGTTACAGATTGCTACTGAACAAAATATAAAGAGGAGATCCTATTAACTATTTAGGTTATAAAACAAATCAACAAAAGTTTCAAATCCATAGAGATCAATTGCAAATTCTTAATCAATTTCAAAAATTAATGTGAAATATTAATTGGCTGTAGCCTAAAATTAGATTAACTACTCAGGAGCTAAGTAATTTGTTTCAAACATTACAAGGAGATTTGGATGTAAACAGTCTAAAATGTTCAGCAACTGAAGCAGAAAGAGAGCTAACAGACTGCAGACTATAAGATTCATATCTATATCAAACTGATGCTAACATTGATTGTACTTTGGTTATTTCACATTTAGCTCATTCTTCTATGTTGCTCATAATACAATGGGAAGGCAGAATTATGGAGTGGATTTTGTTAGCACATAAAGTAAAAATTAAAGATGTACACAGAATTAATCTGAATTAATCATAAAAATTAGAATAAGACTACATAAATTGTCAGGAACAGAGCTGGCCAAAATTGTTGTGCTTCTTACTAATGCTGAGATAATGTTATTATGACTCATCAATGAAGATTGGCAAAGTGTTTGTAGTAACTGTTTGGGAGAAAGTAATAGCAATTATCCTAATAGCAAGCATTTGCAGTTTATAAAAAGAACTAATTGGATTCTCCCATATATGTAAAGGGAACACCAATTCCTGAAGCACCTACATTCTATACTGATGCAAATAATTCAAGGATGGCAGGCTCTAAATCAGGTAAAATAGCAAAGTGATCCAAAGCCCATATACTTCAGTTTTAAAATTAGAGTTTTATGAGATCCTTATGGTATTATTAGATTTTTCTGAATCTCTTAATATAGTTACTGACCATTACCATGCAGAAAAAGTTGTTTTGCATTTAGAAACTACTAAATTTATTCCTGATAGATCAGAATTAACTTTGTTATTGGTGCAACTGCAACAGCCCAGGCAATCTGAAATAGAAACTATCCATTAGATATTGCTCATATTCATTCATATAGGCTTTCCATGGCTCTTGGACAAAGGAAATTAACCAATTATTAATAGAAAATGTGTTCGAACTCTCAGAATTTCATGAAAAAAAAAAACCCACAATGTTAACATAAAAGACTTAAAGAAAAAATTTTCTATCACTCAGCAACAACCTAAAGAAATTCTAAGAAAATGTCCTATTTATTCTTTGTCTAATTAAACTCTATTATCTACCGGAAGTAACTGTAGGGGGTAGCAAAAAAACTAAAATCTGACTGACAGATGTGTTTCATTTTGCATAACCTAGAACACTAATGTATGTATATCATACCATTGATACATATACAGTGTTTCAATGAGCAACTCCTTTGGGTTCTGAAAAGCTCATTCTGGAATTACATGTTTATTGGAAATAGTGGTTATTATGAGGATACCTGCAAAAATTAAGACTGGCAATGCCCCTGTGTATATATCCAGTAAGAGGAAACAATTACTTGCATATTATAATATAAAGCTCATTACCCAAATGCCACACAACGCTACAGGACAAGCAGTTGTAGAAAGATCTAATTGTGCTTTAAAAGAGAAGCTTACTAAACAAAAAGGTAGAGTAAAGACCCCAAGAATAGAGCAAATAGTACTTTAACTCTGAATTTTATTAATGGTAAAAGAAAAGAAAAGAAAAGAAAAGAAACAACAGCAGCATACAGACACTGGGTTATAGAAAAAAACAATGGAATGAGATCAACCTACATACAATAAAAATGTGCTGACATCAAAATGGAAGTCTGCAATAGTTTTGCAATGGGGACTTGGTTTTATTTATGTTTATACAGGACAGGAAATATATGGTCACCATCAAGACTTATAATGATGAGATTTGTCCAAGGAAGACTTTCTGCTAGCTGAGATATGAATATTTCTGCATAACCAATGATTATTTTTGGCTACCTGACCCTTATGACTTATTATTAAATGCCATCTTTTTATAATTCATGGTTGGGAATTTTTATTATAGTCCAAACAGACATATAAAGTTGATAGATGCCTTTCACATGCTCAAACAGAAAAGAAAATCTTTAGCTGATTTGTGCACAACATAGATTCTACACATATGTTAATGCAGAAATGTACCTATATTACCTTCAAAATTTTGTGAGTTTTTAGAGCAAAAAGAGAGGCAAATTGATATCATCAAAATCTAAACTAAATACCAAAGCCTAATGAAACACAAAACTCTGTAATAATGGGTGGTAACTTCTCTTTTTCTGGAAATTAGAACAATATTTTTTCAAAATAAAATGATATAAAAATGGCAACCAAGGAAAATATCGAGTGAGAGCACTAAAGACCTACCAAGAGTCCAGTGAAGTATGACAGTGATGCAGCTGACCCAGAGTGACTCAGTGACTCTGTAGAGGGGGTGGTAAAAAGCTCCAGTGTCCCAGGTTGGAGGCCGGTGTTCTAGTGCTGAAGACTGAAGCAGTCTGTGTGCAGAGATCAAGCATCCTGGGGGAGCTGCTGACAGGGGTACTCTGCTGAGCAAGTAGGGCTCTTGGTAGGGGCTTTTTGTTTGTCTGGTTGGTTTTGTCTTGTTTTATTTCTTGAGACAGGATTTCTCTTTGTAGTTCTGGATGTCCTGGAACTCACTCTGTAGACCAGAATGACCTTGAACACAGAGATCTGCTTGCCACTGCTTCCTGAGAGCTGGGATTAAAGGCAAGCCCCACCTGGCCTGGTAGGGGGTTTTATGATACTAACTGACATGTTTTCCCAGACATCTGTTGGAACAACTTTCAAAATATAATGATTTTTGTGATCTTTTTTTTTTTATTATTAATTTATTCTTGTTACATCTCAATGTTTATCCCATCCCTTGTATCCTCCCATTCCTCCCCCCCGCCCATTTTCCCATTATTCCCCTCCCCTATGACTGTTCTTGAGGGGGATTACGTCCCCCTATATATTCTCATAGGGTATCAAGTCTCTTCTTGGCTACTTGCTGTCCTTCCTCTGAGTGCCACCAGGTCTCCCACTCCAGGGGACATGGTCAAATGTGAGGCACCAGAGTACATGAGAAAGTCGTATCACACTCTCCACTCAACTGTGGAGAATATTCTGACCATTGGCTAGATCTGGGAAGGGGTTTAAAGTTTACCTCCTGTATTGTCCTTGGCTGGTGCCTTAGTTTGAGCGGGACCCCTGGGCCCAAATCTGCCTATCATATTGTTCTACTTGTAGATTTCTAGGACCCTCCGGATCCTTTTATTTTGCTGTTCTCCCATGCGTCTCTCATTTAGAGTCCCAATAGGATGCTTTCCCCTCTGTCCCAGTTTCCTGGTAAGTGAAGGCTTTCGAGGGACATGCCCCTTGGGCTAGTATGCAGATATAAGTGAGTATATACCATTTGATTCTTTCTGCTTCTGGGTTAACTCACTCATTATGATCATTTCTAGCTCAATCCATTTATCCACAAATTTCGGGAATTCCTTGTTTTTAATAGCTGAGTAGTATT
This sequence comes from Acomys russatus, assembly GCF_903995435.1. NCBI lineage: Eukaryota > Metazoa > Chordata > Mammalia > Rodentia > Muridae > Acomys > Acomys russatus. The sequence goes on from NC_067138.1 coordinate 85,252,056, forward strand.
CCATAGTGTATATGTACCACAGTTTCTTTATCCACTCTTCTACTGAGGGACACTTAGGCTGTTTCCATGTTCTGGCTATTATGAATAAGGCTGCTATGAACATGGTTGAGCAAATTTTCTTGTTGTGTGCTGGAGCATCTTCTGGGTATATTCCAAGGAGTGGAATAGCTATAAAGTCAATAACATTTACAAGAATTTTCCCTACTCATTTTTTTTTTGCAGCAATAAACTTTTTGATTATTTCCCCTACATCAAAGATATTCTTGGCTTAAGATGATATAAAGAACTATTCAGAAGAAATAAAATACATTGTGCTGGAAGCCATGGAGCTGATCTCTAGCATGATGACATTGTGTCAATCAGTGGTTGGCATAATCATGAAGCAGAATTGTTTTTTGTTTCTTTCCTCCGAATCAGGTATAATTCACCCATGATATAACTGAGTGGGAAGTACAAAAATGACACACAGAGTTCTGCATAGATGTGCAATAATTATTCTTGTTATGGATGCTCTGGATCTAGTTAGTAGTGATTAATAAATTATGCTGGGGATACACAGTTCCCATAAATTATCCCCCTCCCTCTCTGTTTTATCCTCTCCCTCTCTCTCCACATAATTGCTTTTACAGAGGTACAAGCATAAAAACATGTCTCCCCTGGTGGGAATAAATTAACACATACATTTATGTCTTCACAAAAGGACATGTGGCATTTTAAAATACTGATTTCAAAGGCAGATAATATAACTGCACACATTTCATGGCCTCAACTAAAACCCTGGCACAAAATAGTGTTTCTGGAACCTCAGCTTCTGTCATCTTCTATGCAAGTGCAGAGTCGATGTGTTTGCAAGAGCTATCCTGTGAAGAATGTTTCTCAGCACTGTGAGGACCTAAGTGGATTTTTATAGGTAGATAGATTGTTTGCTTCCTAGCTAGCTTGTCAGGTTGAATGATATTTTAAGTGTGACAATCAACCGTGAAGTTGTTCACATTACCAGTTTTGCTTCTTGGCTATAATTTTCACAAGACAAAGTCAATGACCCAGATAAATGAAAATGTGGCAAGTGTGTTTACATAGCTCTGCCTTTCATACCCTCCCCTCCTGGAACCTGTTCTCTAGTTGCTTTGTCTTCCCTAAATTAGTGTTAAACACCACCCAGACAGAGTACTGCTTTCTCATTGCACTTTGCTTGACTACAAATTAGGTTTCAAAGGAGAAAAGGACATTTTCAAGTGCTTTCAGAAAGTTCTTGTTTTGAAGTCTTAATTTTTTTTTCCAAAGGTGTTCAGAATATTCTAAGCTGGACAGCTGGTTGAAAATATCTGCCTTGTGGAACATTATGTCTATTTCAGGCAGATTTAACTGTGGAATTGTGTGCTGATTAAACAATGTCGAAACTGCTTGTCCTGGGTTACAGTAATTTGTAAGGCTTAATTAATTGTTACAACAACTGATAGCCCTGTCAAATTGGCAAGCAAGTTCATTGATCTTAAAATGCAGCTGAGCTCTAGAGAAAGACTGACAAAATAATTTGTAGATAGTGACAGAGGAGACAGCTGGAGTCAAGTAAGGAGTGTGAAAGTAGAGAAAAGAATATACCACTGGAAGAGACAAAAAGGGGGTGGTACCTTCAAAGAATAGTATGCCTTCATTTCTACAAAGACAGAATCCCAGGAATCAGGAATCTATTCTACTCATGCATTGTACTTAAAGATATATATATATATATATATATATATATATATATATATATATATATATATATATATATATATATATATATTCTTAATAACCTCCTACTTTTCAGTTTATACTGTGCACATGACAAATAGACAGTTTCTTTGCCAAGCTCATTGAATCACTATCTTTGAAAGCAGAAATATCCGTGTACTTGGCCTGAGTACAAATAATGAATGTCATATTTTAGAAGAACTGCTGATCTGGCTGCCATGTAATCATCCCAAGGAGGAAATAGCCTGCTGCATTATATTTTTTAGCTAAGGGCAAATGCATCTGTTTTACACAGTAGTCTAGAGATCCTTTTCTAGACACAGGACTCCATGGACGTAGTAACACACTTCTGATGAGTGGCCACCAAACCCGTTTATTTACAAAGTTCATTTTAGAGGAGAGGAGAACAGTTCTTCCACGTTCTAATGTATAAGAAACCTATCTTTACACTCAGAGGCTGAATTGTAGCATGCCATTTCACATGTTTCTGTATCCCATCTAACACTGTATCAACAGCAAACTTAATATCCAGGCTATGAGAAAAACGCAGCCTCCTCAACAGACAGAGCAATCAAGCTCATCAGTCATGTCACACTTTGAAATTTGGCAATGAGTTGTGGAAAATGTATGTGGTCATGAACCTAAAAGCACTAATGGGAAGTGAGGTGGTGGTGTTGGGGGGAATAGGGGGAGTAACCTTTACTGAAGTAGTTCTAGAAAAAAAAAACTGGGTAAAAGTTATGTACTGTATTATCAGACACCTTTTGGGGCTCTGGTCATGCCAGCCTCATCTGCCTCCACCTCCCCCATTCCCTGGAACATCTAATGGAATTCTACATTTCTGATCTGGGTATAGAACTAGTGGTCCTTGAGGAAATTCTCTTGCCACCCAAAATTTAACTGTAGACAAAGATTCATCTGTAAGTTCAGGATACAGTTATGAAATACGGACAAAGCCTTTGTGACACCCATAGTTGGTCCTTGAATTGACTTCTCCTCTTCTCATTCTGCTTATCGAATTATACAGCATTGGAACACAGTAGCTTTTAAATCTTTGTTCATATGTCACCATTGCTTTGCACTTCATTCTCACACCCAACAGGTTAGTTCAATATGGAGTTACACTAATACTCCACATTATCAAAACATAAGAACTGAGGTGACACAGGCAATTTCCCATAGAATCCAATTTTATGGGAGGGTGGTTTTGATCTGAATCAGCATGAAAAGTAAATCTTCCCTTGTTTTTACCCATACAAAGAAAGCAATCTGAAGTTGGTAATCAATAACCAACCTACAGGCTTGTAAACTATTTTACAAAAACACCCAGGAGAAGAAATGCTGCCTTGGTCATTGGCTCACTAACAACTAAACCAACTAGATGTTTGGAACTCTTGTGTGAGAATTTTGTTCTTTGATACTTTGCAATTCAGGGTAAAACAAAATTCCATTTAGAAGCAATAAAAAGAAGGCTCCAGTGAGATGGTTCAGTGGGTAAATGTGTCTGAACCCAGGACTAGTGACCTGAATTTGATTCCCAGAACTCATATAGTAGGAGAAAAATGACCTCTGACTTCCTCTTAATGGTGTGTGTGTGTGTGTATGTATGTGTGTGTACAGAGAAATATATAGACATATCCTTTAAAGTATTAAAAGAAAATACATTTTATACAAAAGTGAACTAGCATAAAGATAAGAATAAATACACACTAAAATATTCCAACTCATTTTGCCTGAAACTAATAGGTCTATACTTTCTAGGATAATGAGGAGACCCTCAGGAGTTATGAAGGCCTCATATACTTAGCCGTACTCAACATATTTGGAGAAAGTTTCACTATGCTATTGGTTTAGCATTGTGTGAATTTATGAAGTTTGACATGGCTAGGGAATTTTATATATTTTATCCTCATTTGCGGCATTCATGGTTCTTTTGCTTTTGAGTGGTAAGGCTTGGTTTCAGCGAACATGTTTATATCCATAGCTGTAGTTATTAAGAGCTTCAGTGGTTAGAAGCTACAGGGAATGCTATTATCTGCTCTATCCGTTTCTCACACTCCTGATTTCAGGTCTTACCTGAAGAACTTCCTTTCACTGATGTGAATCTGAAGATTTGATATCTCATCTCATCTGACAGAATACTTCTTTTCTTCCTGAACAGCTTTCCAGTGGTTTATTTTGAATTCTCTAAGGCAGAGGAAAAAATCTTGGAAAAATTAATGAACTAAATGCTTCTAAGTTTTTATGTGAATATACATAATTTCAATAAAAACTCTAATTTAAAGAGGATATGATCACCAAACTAAAGAAAATTCAAGACATTTGCTAACATTTCAGTGCATGTTATTTCCTGGTCCTTGACAAATCTTCAAAGATGCAGTTAAGCTCCTTAGGAAACAGCACATTGGATTATAGGCTTGGATAAATACATGAACAAAAAACATATCATTATAAAGTAGTTCCACTTGTTTGTTTTAATTCTATTAAATTATTGTGAGTAAAGTTTTGGTGTATAGGCCTTTTCATAATAAATAAGGAGCATATAATGCTTCAGATGATCTATTTGACCCTTCAATATTTGAAGTTTAACTAACAAATTGATTGTTTTGCTTTAAATCTTTTATAAAAAAGCTCAATTCCAGAATTGCTTTAATTTTACAGTTATAAAATGAATATAATTTCTCAAGTGTCTAATGTGTAGAAGCATAATTAAACATTACAAAGCAAATTAAAATTATTTATTATAACACAAGTAATGAATATTTTCATAGAGAAATTGTATCACAAAGTAGAGACACTTATATCAGGTATCATCATATCAAGACAAAGAGCTAGGGGTTAAGATGTCTCTGAGCCTATACATTTTAACCTTTAAAAATGAGAGAAACATGAACTCAAGGTAAATTAATTACCATATCTCGGTCAACAAAGAATGCTTTGGCACAAGTGGTATGAGTCTATCTTTATTCTGTGAAATTTGAGGTATGTTTCTGAAAATATGTGAATATGCTTTAAAATAGAGGTGAATGCAATATTTGGAATTTTAGGAGAGAAACTTGAATCCATGAGGTCTATTTAGATGTCACCGACATGTAAGTGATAACTGAAAATTTTAAAGTGAATGATATTTCCATTGGAGATAAAACTATTTAAAAATTATAATGGAGAACAGAGCACTTCAAGTATGTGCCTTTGAACATTTAGTCTATGAAAGACCACCACTGGGAAACACTAAGAAGAACAAGTCCAGTGTTAGAACTGCCAGTGCTGATGGTATCCACAAACCATGGGTACTCAGCAGGTCCTAAAAACTGAATTTTATCTGTACTTTGAACAAATGGATAATTGTAATTTGTTCTTGAACATATGTGAACTAGAATTTAGAATGATAGTCAATTCACACAGAGAAGTCAGGGTAAGAAACATCTTTTCCAAAGATGACTATAGATTTAGCTGTCCATATTTGTTACTTTTCCATCATTAAAGGAGTACTGTATCCCATTGCTTTGAACCTGGGCTACCTTTGGTGGCTTGTCTGTACAGTGAGAGCAAGCTAGATAAGACACCGTGATGTTGAAAAACAAGAGAACAATGGATCATGTACTTTCTCCCTGTCTTTTGGAATGACACATTTATCAGCCACCTCTACACAGAGAGTTTGCCTAAGCAGCAGGTCCCTATGTGGGACAAAATGTAATCTGGTCCACAAAGAACCCAAATGCAAAACTGTCAGCAGCAATTAGTATCATGTAAGGTAAGATTTTGGTTAGAAAATGCAGTTATAAATAAATATATGTATTTTTTAATAATTCTAACTTGGCAATAGATATAAAAAAACTTCTCAAATAGGTGACTTAGCTTTAGAGTTGAGCAATAATTAAAAATGAAAATTTTTCTTAAGACGACTCACAGAAAAAAAGATGAAAGGACACATGGTGGGCTATGAATAAGGAAGGACAAATATGGAAACTGTGACCAAGCTGAAGGGAAGGGATAATTGTGTAGCTTGAATTCCAAGAGTTCTGTTTATATCCCGGACACAGATTCTTTGAGAAGTGAACAGCCTTATTCTAATCAGTCACTCACTGGTGAATCTCAAAGAATAGAAATTCTCCATTTTGATTAATTAAGATGGTCTTTGATTTTACAGTGTGTGCACTTGCACTGCACTAATGCCTAATAAGTTGTTGTTGTTACAACAACTACCACTTTCATTTTCTTTTAGTTTAATTTTTGCCTTTATATTATGGGTTTAAAGTTTATTGGATGTATATGTGTATGGTGTAGTGGACTGGTTCTATGCTTCACTTTATTTGAATTGAATATTCAATTGTATTACTAGTATTTTTAAGTTTGCCTTTCCTTTGTTGAATTGCCTTAGTACACTTACTGAAAATCACCTGACCATGAGTGGTCCTACTACTGTACTCCTATTCTCCTTAATTTATGTATTTTCTGTTTTAACAGTATCATACCCTTGAACAGCTTTACCTTTAGAGTAAGACTGAAGGAAAAATAGTGAGATTCTTTTCAATGTCACACCTCTCTTCAAAATTTATTTTTGCTTATTTTCCCATACAAATTGTCACATTGATGGTCTCATAATATTAACTATATATAAATACATACTTATATAGATATGTTAATATTTTAGAATGAAAAAATCATGACAGAATTTTACGGAAATTTGTTTAATTCATTACATTGAGAAGTAATTTTTTTCTCAGTAGAATTCTTCAATCCTTGGGTGTTATATCACACAGGTCTCTATTTACAGTTTTGAGTATTCCGAACTTTCCTTTACAAGTATGTGTCTGTTTTATAAGGAATGTTGATTTCATTGAGTAACTGAGGCTTTTTTTTCTGTGAGAGCTTCTGTAGTAGCGCGTTATTCCTTTTTGGGTTCAGGGTAGAAATAATGAAGATACCTGAGCCTGGTGTATTTCCTTGTATGAAAGTTTTACACTGTGATTTCAAATTCCTCATTACATTTAAAGTTATGCAAGTAATTTCTTCTTCAGTGAGTCCATCTTATACCATCCATAGAATTTTTGCACTTGGGCTAAATGATCAAATTGACTAATATAAAGGTTACATTTCTTATCCATCAGTACATAACACACTACCCCAAAATGTAACATTTAAAGCACAAAGCTTTTTTATACCATTGCTCTGGGTCAGGGTTTTTGGAAAGCTAAGCAGATTTCTGGCTCACATATCTCTTGTGCTTACATGTATCACAAGAATTCTGCGGTTGTATTCATTACAAGATGGTTATTAGAAGAAGCCATCTATTTCTTAATGGCTAATTGCAGGCGGCTTTAATATCTGGTCACATGAGTCTTTCCATACATTATTATGTGTTTGACTCTCATTATCACAGGTAAATTTCTTGAAGAATAAGTAGTGTAAGGAAGAGAAGAGAATGCAACAATTCATTTTATTATCTCCCTTCTGCATTGTTATGATGTCATTTTTGAAATTTTTCTTTCTAAATGAATTAACCAACAGTTATATATGTCTTCAAAAATGACGCAGATTTGTATGTGTTCTTTATTTGGTCTGATATTAAACACATTTTTTTCTCAGTTCCAATTTTGTTACTGTGGTCATTTTAATAAAAATGGTCTCCATAGGCTCATATTTTTGAATGTGTTGTCTCCAGTTGGTGTAATACTTGGGAAGGATTAGGAAGTATAGTATTGTAGGAAGAAATGTGTCTCCAAGAATGGGCTTTGAGGTTTTAGAAGCCTAAGGCATTCAAGTAAACCCCCTAGCCCCATCTCTGATTTCTCTTTCTTAACATAATCAGGTTTTCTATAAGTTGAACAAATTTTATTGATTTATGTAACAGCTTATTTTTTTAACCAATTTGATACTTAGTTTTTTTTTATATTCTAATACTTGTTTATTTTTTATTTTATTTTATTTTTCATGGTCTCAGATTGATTTTTTCCAACATTCTTTTTGTTTCCTTTGTTGAGTATTGACCACCAGGTTGAATCTGTTAACAATTTTTATGTACACTTAAAATAAATGGATTTTAGGGCATATGTATTACCATTGTAGCTATATCTCACAAACATTGATATTTATGTATTATTATTCTACTTAAATTCTTTCTAACTTTTCTTTGTTTCTTCTGTGATCATGGATTGCTTAAAATATATTTCATTTTCTTATGTTTGGAAATTTTAAAATGTCTTCTGTTATTCATTTTGAGTAAAAATATCTTTCCAAGAGAGAACATACTTTGTATAGTTTGAATCATTTTAAATGTACTGAGTATAATTTTATCACTCAGAATATGGTGTGTCCTAGTAAAACTTTTATATGTGGCTTTGAAAAGAATGTTAATTCTACACAGTTGCAGAACACATTTCATAGACACCAATCAGGTTAGCTATGTGATAATCCCCTTGAAGTTTCTGTGTTCATATATTTTCTGTCAGTGTTACTTGTCTGCTACTGAGGGTGGGGGAGCTACCTTCAACTCTATGTATATTTGTAACCTTTTCCACCTCTGACTTTATTCAGAATGGCATGGTAAAGAATCAATGTGCAGTAGTGACCTAAAATAAACTTATTTTCACTCCTTTGTTTTCAGAAGTTGAATGTATGCTTCATTGGGTACTTGCATGGTTTTACTTGCTTGTTTGAGTTATATTTTGTGTTTAGCATCTCTGAATATCTAAAATATTAGTCATCAAGATGGTTATTATTAAAAATAAAAGAACTTAAGAATACCACATACTAAGACCTCAAAAACACATTTTATATAAATTGGGAACACTTTACACTTAGTGTAGAAACACTCAAGTGTTTCTAAGACTAAAACGTTCAGCAAATGTGTAGCTATAGTAGGGTTACCTATGGCTGATGTAAGCACCAAGGCATTTGTCCTAACCTTCTTATTACATAGAGAATCGAATTACCTACAATCATTGTGTTACAGTAACAGTATAGACAGACTAAGAGAAGTTATTTCCTTGATTGCAAGAGAATGGAATGAAATATCTGGATGGAGGCCCAACTTGCCATTTAGGAATGTCAACCACTTAGAAAAGGGACCAGCTCTCAGATATGTCAGGTGTCAATTAAAACAAGCTAAATTGGTAAGAGAAGTAATGTTCCTTCTTTTAACTAGAATGAACTGTTCTTCCCTAGACATCCCCTCCATACCCCCACACAGTGCAGTCTCTTACAAAGCGGTAGCCACACAGCATCCTATGTCTGCTGGAATTTCTGAGTTAGTTTCCCCTTTCCTTTCCTACCTCTCTTCTTGGGTCTCTTCTCTAATATTTGAGGTCTCCTTTTTCTCTAAAGCCTCCCTTTGCAGCATTTGGCTGGTTGGTCTGCATGTGGCTAATCTCCATCTGTCTGCCTGATTATTTATTTATTTTTTGGTATCTCTCTTTCCATCTCCCTTGTCTGATTAGCTATTAAGATGTAAAGTTTGAGTATGTACTATGTGTGTCTTTTTGGGTCTGGGTTACCTCACTTAAGATGATTATTTCTAGTTCCATCCGTTTGGCTGAAATTTTCAAGATTTCCTTGTTTTTAATAGCTGATTAGTATTCCATTGAGTAAATGTACCAGAGTTTCTTTATCCATTCTTTGACTGAGGGACATCTAGGTTGTTTTCAGATTCTGGCTATTATGACTAAAGCTGCTATGAACATAGTTGAGCAGATGTCCTTGTTGTATGCCAGAGCATCTTTCAGATATATGCCCCGGAGTGGTATGGCTGGGTCTTGAGGTGGCACTATTCCCAATTTTCTGATAAAGTTCCAGATTGATTTCCAAAGTGGTTGTACAAGTTTGCACTCCCACCAGCAATGGAGGAGTGTTCTCCCTTTCTCTACATCCTCACCAGCATGTTCTGCTTCTTGAGATTTTGGTCGTAGCCATTCTGATGGGTATAAGATGGCGTCATGTTGATTTGCATTTCCCTGATGACTAGGGACTTTGAGCATTTTAAAAAGCCTTTCTCAGCTAATTGATATTTCTTTGTTGAAAATTCTCTTTTTAGCTCTGTAACCCATTTTTTAATTGGATTATTTGGTTTGGAAGTAGATATTAGCCCAAAATAGTTCAATGGGGGATCAGGACAGATACTGGGAGTGGAAGCTGGACTCTGGGCAGAGTGGGGGTGATAAAAGTCCAGAAGGGAGCAAGAGCTCCACAGGGAGACCATGAAGACCTGCAGATCAGGACACGGGGGTCTTGCACAAACAGATGCACTGGTCAAGGACAATGCAACCCCTGTTCAGATGTAACTGATGGACCGCTGATTCTCCATGTGGAGGGGGAGGGGAGACTGTGGCTGAACCTATGACATGCACACTGGTGCCCATGATTTGGTCACTGCCCCTTGGCAAGATGGCCTAGGGGCCACACAGAGGAAGGGGATGTAGGTTATCCTCATGAGACCTAATAGGCTGTAGCCAGACAGTTGAAGTAGACAGGCCCCCTCCCTACCAGAGGCCTAGGGGAGCTGAACAGGGAGAAGAGGGAGGGAGAGTGGGGATGGAAAGATAAGAGCGAGGATAACAACATGGATGTAAAAGTGAATAAATTATAATAAATAAAATATGCATTAAAAAATTAAAATAAAATCTGAAAAAAGAAGAGTAAAGTGAAAAGTAAAGTTTGCCTTCTGTAAAGTTCTTCCTCTAAACTCTAATACAACTGTCCTTGAGCTTCCTTTTAGGTCCTATCTTTAGTTCTTTTAACAGCAAGAAGGGAATCTGATTTACCTGGTAACATGTAGCCAGTCTACTGGGACCTGATCAACTTCAAATAACAAGAGGAGGAATTCAAGCAGCTACCTGATTGGGACCAGGATGAATGGTTTTCCTCTCAGCATATATTTGTAACATCCCTTCTGTATAACTAGCATTTACTAAAGTAATTTCATTTATTTATATGTAAAAACATCTAATTTTGTTTTCTCAGTTAGGCAGAAACCTCTGCATTTCTTGATTTCTTTTGGGCAAACAAAAATAAAATCATAACAAATGAGTAGTAATGATTCACTAAAGCTGTGAAATGCTTTTCAGACAAGTATTTAAATGCAGTGGTAATTCTGTTGTCCAGCAAGGTATTTTCTACTCGAAATCTTTGTGCAACCCACGTGTCTTTGTGTTAAAGCTTAAACTTGGTCACTATCAGTAATTTTGTCATTACTAATATTAAGTTTTTCTTAAGCTCTAAACATTTACAAGAGAATCAGTGTTTAATTTCTTGGCTTATGCATCTAACACTTTTACAAAGAAAGAAGCATTTCCTTTGTTGTTTCAAAGCTCTTTCCTCTGGATGTGTTTACTAATCCTCATATGCGTCTATTTGATTTTCAGGAAAGGATGGAAGTCAGAAAAGCAATTCTGGAGCAAGATCACCCTCGGAAAGAGTTCATTTCCATTGATGTAATGATGAATCTATTTGAAATTATCATTGCAGCTTCTTTCGAGGGTTATTCTTGGCTGAATTAAATGGCTCCAGTCTGGATTAAAGAATTAGATACCTCACAAAGCAGTGTTTTATCACCTAGAAAAGTGGAAAACGTGTTCATTTAGATTCCTTTTGTCAAGAGATGAATGGCTGTTCCTTGCAAGCACACTCCACTACCCCACCCCCCACTGTCTGTGTGCTCATTTAAGCTAAGATAACAATGCATTCATGTTATTTTTTTCCAGTCTTTGACTCTGTTGATCCCTGTTCATCTTTCAAGTGCTTGAATCTGCCTCAAGGGCTATAAGAAGTATACAAAATTGGGTTAAGCTCTACAGTTGCTGGATAATAATTTTGTTAGGCTATTTTTGCTGGAAATCAGAAAACTATGATAGTAAACCAAAAACGAATTTGGTGTGTGTGTATATGTGTGTGTGTGTTTGTGTGTGTGTGTGTATGTGTGTGTGTGTGTTTGTGTGTGTGTGTATGTTATCTTAAGTATTTTTATTTCAAGGAAAAACAAACAGGCAATTGTTTTCATAGAGTTGTATTTGAAGCACAATTATTTTATTAAGGGTTGGATATATTAAAAAACAGTTTGCATACTAACACTCATCAAGTAACACATTTGATCATTGTTCTTCCTTGTTTAATGCACAGAAATTTGACTTCTGGCAATGATAGCCACAATTAGCTGCATGATTGGACTTTGTTAAACTGCCAATAAACTGAGTCTAAAAGAATGCTTTGAAATACAACTTCTTGATATTAGCCTGGATGTGCTGGTGCCTGCCTTCAATCCCAGCATTGCGGAGGCAGAGTCAGGCAGGTCTCTATGAGTTTCAGGCAAGTCTCATCTAAAAAGCAAACCAGGATAGCCAAGGAGACTACACAGGGAAATCCTGTCTTTAAAAAACCAAACTAAAACAAACCAAAACAAACTAAACAAAAACCAAACCAACAGCAACAACAAAACCCAAAATAAATCAAGAATAAAAAATCCCCAAACTCCAAAACAAACGAAAACCTTCTTGCTATTGCTACCACCAAAAGCTATTGTAATATCCTAGATTAGGTTTCATTTCATGACAGTTTTTTTGTTTTTTTTTTTTTTTTTTTTGCCACATTACTATAACAAGAGACCAGTGGGAAATGTTTCGCAAACTAGAACACTCTGAACTGCATAGTGGGGTATTGGAGAAAGCCAATCTAGATGTATGAATCTTTGAAAAATGTTAACTAGATGTTTCTAGATCTGACCAATGAAAACATTTTTGTTTCTGTCATTTTGTTCCTCACTCTTTGAATCTTCAGTTCTCAAACATGGATGTTTAAAAATTATTCATCCATTGACTTATATGATTCCATCTTTATTATTTTATTCCAAATCTCAACTTCTGTAGCTCATGCTAGTATCTAGTATCTGCCTATTGCCTCTACCTAGAAACATACTTCTGCTAATTTTTACCTTCCTGAGAAAAATCATGTAATGTCATACAGATTTTTTTTACCTGAAATCAGAATAAAATATCAATGATTTGTAACATTTGGCAAGATCTTCTATTATCATAGAAGCTGCTCCTTGATCAGTAGAGGCATCGTGGGCTTGGTTAAAAAGCTGCATTGATTAACTTGCTTGATAATGGCTAACCTATGTGATCTTTAAAATGGTGTATAACAGCTCTGTCAACGTCTTTTTTCTTAAAAAAAAATATTCCAACCACAGTTTTCCCTTTCTCCCATTCCCTCAGTCTCTCCCCCTAAAACTCTCTTCCTCCTGGTGTCCCTCCCCCTCTTAAAAAAAGAGTAGGTCTTCCAGGGACATAAAGAGTGAAGTAACCCAGATCTAGAAATGCAAGGAAGGTATTACTCACTATAAATGGACATTAGCTGTAAATAAAGGATAGTCCTGCTACAGTCTAGAGATCCAGGGAGGCAAAGTGACAAGGGGGGCTTAAGGGTAGACAAAAGGATCTCCCTGGGAAGAAGAAATATAATGGATTTAGCCAGGAAGAGGAACACAAGATTGGGAAGACAAGGAGTCAGGTGTGGCAGGGTGAGGAAATATTGGGAGAAACGAATGGAATTGGTGGGCATTTCAGGGGCAAGGCAGAAACCTAGTGGAATGGAAACTCTGTGGAGTCTTAAAGTAACCCTAGCAGAGATTCCTAGTAATAGGGGACACAGGGCCTGAACTGACTAACTTTTGTAACAAGGCAAGGCCTCAAGTAGAGGGATTGGGACACCAACCCACTCACAAAACATTCAACCTACAGATTGTCCTGCCTGCAGAGTGGTCTGGTACCAGAGCCTAGCAGAATTGTCATCAAGGAAACCAGACAGTCTTTATCCAGTAACTGATGGGAACAGATTCAGAATCCCACATCTGAATATTAGGTGGTCTTGGGGAGTCCTTCAGAGGAGGGGGAGGAAAGACCAAGGGAACAAGAGAGCTTAGGGACATCACAAGATCATTAGTCTATGACCCACAGAATAACTGGGAAGGAGTCATGGCAGCTCATAAACATCAGGGAGCCTATATGGGTCTGACATTGGTCCTCTGCTTATATATTACAGTTTGGTGCCTTTGTGAGAATCCTAACAGTGAAAAGCAGGGGCTGTCCTTGACTATTGTGACTACTTATGGGAGTCTTTTCCTCCTACTAGGTTGCTTCATCCAACCTTGATGCGATGACTTGTGCCAGGTCTTATGGCAGCTTGTCATGGTTTCCTTATGTGTAAAGACTTGTATGTTTAGTATTTAGAACAATGGTTAACACCCAGTAAAGTAATGACACCAGTTTCAGTGACATGAGAGCAAATAAGCCATAGCCGTTGCTCAGGGTCATATCGTTTCGGTAGAGAAGTTTAGGTTCTTAGTCTATATCTGGTTAATTAGGACTCCACGTAACAGATCCTCCAACAAAACAAGAATTGCCAATTGGACAGGTTGTAAAATCACCTATGAAACCAGCCTCGTGGTACAGAGGTGAGGGAATATGCCCACTAAATTAGCCGAGTGTCTTGCCTTTGGGGAATTATCTTGAGTTAACCTCAGTTAACTGAGGTTAGAAGATATACTCACTCATAGGTGACAGCATTCCCGGGGCTGGGATCCTGGATTATGTAAAAAGGAGGAAGTAAACTGAGCACAAGCACTCAACACTCTGCTTCCTGACTGTATATGCAATGGGACTAGTTGTTTCAAGTTCCTGTGGCTGTAATGTCTTCACCATTGCAGACTATGCTCTTGAATTACGAACTAAGCTTTTTCTCCTTTAAGTTGCTTTGGTTGGGCTACATTACCACAGCATCAGGAAAAGTAATTTAAAAAACAGCTAAATTCAGTATTAAATACTGCACAGTTTTCATTAACCCATGTTTCAAGATGCCCAATGGGAAAAAGCATTTGCCAAACAAACCTAGTGACCTAAACTTATCCCTAGATCCCAGGGTGGAAGTGGAGAACTGACTGCTGAATGTGACCTCTGCATTCAGGCAGTTACACATGTGTACAAACATACATATGTCACATACACATATACAGTAATAACAAATGGTTACAATTTGAAATAAAAGCACAATTTGGTATAGTGGTATTTTTAAGATAAATGAATTAGAAAACCTAGTGACACTCAGAGCCTTTTTTTTTTTTAAATCTATACTGTATTACATCTGAGTTAGGACAGCTTAAAGTGCTTGCAAACCACATTAGATACATATTTATTAAATGTCATCTTATTTTCTTCCACTGTCCTGCTGTACAAGATTTGACAGAAAGCAAACCAGCATTAATGTCTACTGCAATGTACTTAGTTTGTATTTCCTATCTCATACAGTTATACATGAATAAAATTATAAAAGTAGTTGGGAACATTTCTTTTTAATTTTGTACATTTGGAAATTGCTGTTATTCTTTAATTGCCAGATAACATTTTCAAGATTCTTTCAGTACTGTCAGTGTTACTAAATTTTATAATTGTCATAAAAAATGGCTGAAAATTTATGGAATATAAGCAGTACATTATAAAACCATCAGAAATCTGCGATATAATTTGTTAGCTAATAAAAACTACATATCATGTAAAGTTTTATAATAATATTAAAATGTTTTATGATTCTACACAAATACATACAGCCTCAGTTGAAACAAAATAGGCTACCTGCTGATGTGTAAGACAATATTTGGAGAAACAAATAAAGTTAAAGATGACTAAAGAAAGTTGTCATTTTTTCAGTGAAGTAAAATTTGCAATTCATTATACTCAATGGGAGTAAACGAGCTTTAAGTTAATTTTTTAACTTCCACAAGTTTTCAGAAAACTAAAGGTATGAAATGAAATGGAGCCTGTCATTTTGTTTTGTATTGATTGTCTTTATTAAGAAGTAAAGGAGCATCCAATTACAATCTAAGTTTTGTTATTGTACCACAGCTTCCTTCAGTTAGCATCATCCATTTCCCATCTTCACGTGTCTTGAGAAGCATCATATGATGCAATTCTGGGAGCCACATACTTTGCTTGCTGCTGTTCTTTATGGTGTGAGAAGACAGCTCACCACTAATTTTTACTGAGTTGTCTGGTATAGTACAATTGCCAATAGTAATATTTTAATTGTTTTTATAAATTTGTAGCAGAAAAACACCTTACTGACTGAACCTTCTCTCCAGCCCCCCACATGACGTCATGCTTCCCCTCCGTTCCTTCATAGGCTACCTCCTTAGTCGTCTATTGTTGACATCTGGAAATGCTTGAACATTTTTCAATACATTTCTCATCTCATAGTCTGTTTTTGGGAAACCAATTCAAATTCAGGTGAAGACACCTGTTGGGTTTTGAGAGTGATTATAAATGAAATAACTGATACTGAAATAGTACTAAAATCTCAAACTGCTGGCACTCTATGAAGTGAGGCTATTACATTATCCCTAAGACTCAATAAGAAGGCTGTTAGTTGTTCATCATCACAATGACACTATTGCATAGCTTGCTTGCAGGTCAGTACTGTAGCATGTAGGCTTTAGTGCTGGGTGAATTCACCAATGTCTTTAATCTCCTAGCAGCTTGTGTATGGGATCACACCTGGTGCAGAAGCATGGGGAAAGGGTGGGGGAGGGGGAGAAAGTTGTAGAGGGGCGAAGGATGACTGGTGGGGTGAGGAGGACAGAGGGTTGCTGAGAAAAGAGGAACTGTGGGCAGGCAGGGAGAATCTCCAGGACAAGCTATAGACCCAAGTCAGAGTAGGCTCCTGGGAGGACATGAACAGAACTCTAGCAGGGAATCCTAGTATCAGGGGCCAGAGAGACTGAAGAGGACACACTAACTAGACAAGTCTCCTCACACAGGGAGGGAAACACCAACCCGCTCACAAAAACTTCCACCCCAAAATCACCCCACCTATAAGATGTCCAGGAATAAGGACAGATTGTAGATTAAGAGAACATCCAAGGGTTGTTGGCACATGTCTTTAATTCCATCAGTAGGGAGGCAGAGGCAGGCAGATCTCTGTGAGTTCAAGACCAGTCTGGCTTATAAAGAGAGTACAGGACAGCCAAGGCTACACAGAGAAACCCTGTCTCAAAAAATAATAACAAAAACAAACAAAACAAAACCAATCAAAAAGTCCAGTCAAACCCAAGACCCATTCCATGGGAGAGAGTCAACCCCTAACACTATTAAATGTACTCTGCAATGATTATAGACAGGAGCCTAGCAGAGTTGTCCTCTAAGGAGCTTCAACCAGCAGCACTTTGAAACATATGCTGAGACTCACAGCCAAATTTCGGGCAATGTTTAAGGAGTGTTGTGGAAAAGTAGAGGGAAGGAAAAAAGGACCTTGAGGAGATAGGAGCTCCACAAGAAGACCAAGAGAGTCAATTAACCAAGGCTCAGCAGGGCTTGCTGAGATTGAGGCATTACCCGAGGACCATGCATGGACTGGACCTAGGCCCCCTACAAAGATGTAGCCAATGAGCAACTCAGGCTTCATGTGGGTCCTCTAATAAGGGGAGCAGGGGCTATCTCTGACATGGACTTTGTTGCCATTGTTTTGATCACTTCCCCCTAGTGAGACTGCCTTGCCAGGCCTCAGGGAAAGAAGACATGCTCAGTCCTGTAGGGTTCCCATTGTCTGAGAAATATGGGAAGAGGGTAGGGGAGAGTGAGGAACAGTGAGACTGGGAAGTGAGGAGGAATGTGGCTATGTCCTGGACGTAAGGTAAATAAATAAATAAATAAAAGTAAAAAAATATCCTTCAGCAGTATGCAAGCTAAACAGTAGGGAGGGGGTATCTTGGTCTGCTTGCGATCCATTCATTAATGTCCTGCAACCGAAATTTTTGGTATATTAAAAAAATATAGTCTCTAAATAATTTATCAAAAACATACTCTCAACACCTAGTTGTAACAGTCAACCAGGAACAATTGTAATGGTCTATATTTGGAGGGGAAATTTGGTGCCTCCTTGTTCTATAACTAATAAGGAAGTATAAACTGAGATTTTTAACAAATATTCAATGACTTTGTAAGCAACATTTAACATCCCTGCAGGGCATTTCAAGTTAAACTCTACATTTTTATTTTATATCTTTTGAAATTAACTTACAAACTAGTAGATTTCCATAAGACTTTTTCACCCATCCTTAGATGTAAGACTAGCCCTTGCTGCCCCCTCATCTCTTACTGTGTCTCTGCTTTTTTTGTTTGTTTGTTTGTTTGTTTTTTGGTTTTTTTTTTTTTGGTTTTTTTTTTGTTTTTGTTTTTGTTTTTTTTTTTGAGACAAGGTCTCTCTGTGTAGCCTTGGCTGTCCTGGACTCACTTTGTAGACCAGGCTGGCCTCGAACTCACAGTGATCCACCTGCCTCTGCCTCCCAAGTGCTGGGATTAAAGGTGTGCACCACCACGCCCGGCACACTCTGTCTCGGCTTAAGACTATAAGTTCTATTACCTGTGTGTTTCATGTCACCTGTTCTACTTTTACCACTTTTTTTTTTAAAGCTTTGGTTATAAGACCTTGTATTTCTTTGTAGTTTTTTTTTTTTTTTTTTTTTTTTTTTTTTTTTAAATACATTCTTCACTTTGGTTAAATTCTCCATCCCCATTTTATTTTCCATCCTTTTCATTGTTGATCCATATAGGCCCACAGTACTCTCACTTTGTTTTTACCTGTATTTTACTATATACCTTTCCTTATTGTAACCTCTTCATATGGCCGATTTCTAATGAGTTAGTTGTGAAACATAGACTAACTAAATTATATAAAAGAAAGACTCACAGAGTCTACACATGATCCAGGACATGTGGTACTTTCTGTTCTATATGACCTTACTCAGTGTATTTTCCCCGTTCTATACACTTATTGGCAAGTTTCACAATTTCGATGTTTTAATAGATGAGTAATATTCTACCGTGTGAATGCACCACTTTTTCACTATCCATAAGTTAGATATATTGGTTGGTACCATTTCTTGGTTATTGTGAACAGTGCAGCAATAAAGAGAGTTGTACCAGTGTTTCTGTAGTAAAATACAGACTTCTTTGATTATATTTCCCAGAGTAGTATAGAGTTTGGGCATAAGGTAGTTCTATTATTAGTTATTTTTTAGAAACTTCTAAACTGATTTCTAAAGTGGCTGAACAATACTCCACTCCCACACCCCACCACCAGTATGTATAAGTACACTTATCCCCACATTGGTTAACATTTGCTGTCATTTGAATTCCTTATATTGGCAATTCTGATTGAGATGATATGGAGTCTTATCACAGTTTTAATTTGCATTTCCCTGATAGCCAAGATTAATGCATAATGAAGATTTTCTCTAGCCGTTATGTTTCTTGTTTTGAAAACTTTTTGTTCACCTTTATAATCCATTTTATTAGGTTGTTTTATTTTCTCGTTTCTTGCATATTTTATATAGTAACCCTGTAATTGTGCTGCAGGTAAAGATTTTCTTCCCTTCCCCAGGTTGCCTCATCACTCAACTGGTAATTTCCTTTGCTGTACAAAAGCTTTATAATTTCATATGGTCCCCAATTGTTACTCTTACTTTCTGTCCTATGGAAGACATCTTGGTAAGAAGATAAATCTCAAGAAATTTCTATAATACTTGGAAAATTTAAAATAAATGTCTAAATATATATACATATATGCATATATATTAAAAACTCATCATTTTAATTAGGTAAAACCCTCAACATCTTTCTGTTAAGAAGAAAAATGCAAATTAGGCCTGCTTTAAGGTATGGTATCCTTCAGCTACACAAAGTCATGCATAAGAGAGAAAGAGCAAGTGAAGAAGAAAAGCAAGGAGGAAGGGGAAATGAGAAAAAGAGGAGGAGAAAGAGATAAAGTGAAGAGGAGACAGAGCTTAAGGATATCTAGAAATGAAGAGAGGAAAATCCACACAGACATAAAGAAAAGCCTGGTTTTATTTCTTAGTGGACCCATAGAGTTTCACTTAGGCAAGGAGTCAAGTAGTCACATCCTATGGCTCCTTAGTGGAAAAATGGCATTAAGAAACATGGGCTTAGGCTAAATAAAAAAAAAAAATCTAGTATAGTATCACAAGGAAGTCTTCCCTGTTAGTAAGTCTACATGCTAGTAAAGTAATAGTAATTGTAGAGTGTGTTGAGCAGAATGGGAAACCAGCACCAGGAGACAATTCATTAGCATCTCTGCTTACTTGGGCAGAGGTGCAAAGGGCCCGAGGCTGGGGTGTAGTGTGGTGGTAAATCAAATGCATTCTCGATGGGAATCTTGATTCCTGAGGTGAAAATGGGCATGGATTTCAGAAAGAAAAACAAGAAAACAAACACAAACACAAAGAAATAAACAAACAGAGAAACAGGAGAGATGATGATCTGGGCTGGTGATGTGATGCCTTCAGAGCTGAGCCTCACCTGGAACGGACTTGGAGTTCAGTGTGAGCACATTTGACTGTGTTTAATAAACCTGCTGACTTTGAGCCTCAACTTAGCATAATGTGATATACAGAGTTGAACCCAGTGGGATGGAGAATAGAATGAAGAAAATCAGAACAACTAGGCTAGGTAGACTTTTTGTATGTGCTTTCTAATAATATTTTTGTGTTTGTGTATTTATTATCACTTTTTTATTCTCAAAATAAAAATTTCAAGGATCTCCTTGATATATCTTCTATGCTTCTAAACTTATATTTGAAATACTTTGATAACATAGATATTAATATAGTCCTATGTTTGACAGAAGACAATAAAGGACTAAGTATGGAGGGAATTCTCCCTGAGAATGTAGTTTCCATGGGAGACGGGTTTTTCTCACCCATGTGTATGCATGCATCCATCTTAAGCTCTTTTAACAAGGAATTTATGTAAACAGAGAGGTTACTAAGTTATTGGTATGCCAGATAACCAATTGTCAAAATATATGAACATGGTGGTGCTCAAAGGTATTTATAGGCCTTGGTGGCCAGAATAAAGAGAGGTTGGTGTTTGAAGCCACCATAGTCTTAACATAGTCTCACTCTTAGACATTCTCCCTCTCCCTCTCCTTCTCCTTCTCCCCTTTCCCTCCCTCCCTCTGTTCTTCCCTCCCTCCCTCCATTTTTTCTTCCCTCCTTCCCTTTCTGTCTCTCTGTTTCTGTCTCTTTCTGTCTCTCTCTTTATCTCTCCCCTTTGTCTCTCTACTACCCCTCTCTTTCTCTCCCTCTCTCCTTCCCTCCTCCTTTTCTTCCTCCCTTCCCCTCCTCCTGTCTCTCTGTTTCTCTCTCTCTCTCTCTCTCTCTCTCTCTCTCTCTCTCTCTCTCTCTCACACACACACACACACACACACACACACACAGTTTTGTTGAAATATTTTAATGCCATGTGCACAGACATACTTTGTGCCTCAGAAGTAGAGAAAATTAATGAATCATGTTGCTTCATGGCAACAAACAAAAGTTTTAAATATAATCAGCTTGGAATGTTAACACTTGAGCACCAAAAGCCAACTTGGTGATTTGAGTATATATCTGCAAGCATCCCTGGGCATTTTCTAATTATGTCTTTTGTTTTTTCTTTTCCCTTTCCATGCTCCAGCCATTGGTGGATGTCTTTTTTTTTTTTTTTTTTTTTTTTTTTTTTTTTTTTCAGTAGCAAAGTTAAAAAATTAGTTAAAGAGGTATTATTTTAACTAGGAAGAATGCCTGTTTTATTTCAGCCACCACTATATTAAATTTACCCCAGGACATATGTTAAAAATGGAAGCTGGTATCATAATGTGCGTCTGATCCTCTGGGAAACCTTTTTAATTCGACAGGCTATGAAGATCATCATAAATCCTTAGACAGTAATCTGGGAACTGCTAATCATTGCATTCTTGCATGTTAAAAAAATATATGCGGGGTCAGCATAGAACCGTTAATGACAAGCCGGAAGAAGATGGAAATCATAAGCTGTGTGCACAGAGAATCTTTACATGCAGAGGATGGTTTTCAAGCTCGGGAGTTGTCAAGAAGCTCCATCGCTATGTATTGCAAATGATGCCCTGATTAGGAAAGGTCAGTGTGTCTTCTGGGAAGTTGACAGTAGTGATATAGTAACTATGCAAAGCTGCAAGTCTCTGGAGTAGTATTTGTGTCTAATCTATATGGTCACAGGAAATATAACTGCCAAGAACGCCATATTCATCATTTTGAGTGGTTTTATCAGCACTGCCTGATGTCGCACTCAAAAGAAAAATCACCAAAAATTTGCTTGGCCGTTCAATCATGCATCCTTTGTGAAATGCGCTTGGGGAAAATTGCATGCCTTCCTATGAAGGTAAAGATATAATGCTGTCCTTTCCTCCTTGTGCTCCAAAAATGAGAAGAGAATACAGAAAGAGATATTATTACACAATGTATTAATTAATAATTAGAAGTAAAAGCAAAATGTTGGGGAAATTAGTAAATGGGTCAAAACTGTATATCTGTCAGGTTAAAACAGTAGAGCAAAACAGAGTGATAACATAAACATTCTCAAAACTCTTTAGAAAGCAACTCTAACAGGAAAATCTAATTTCTAATATACTTGCTTTTCTATGACAGGACTCAAGCAAAGGTCATTTTCACTACCGTACATATCATAAAACAGTGTGCTATGTATTATTTTCTTTTCTTGATTTTGTAAATAACATAGATAAAAGTGGAGGCACTTTGCAATGATGTAAGTTACATTCTGTATGAGCAGGAAAGCATCATTCAATTAAATAAAGAAATAAAATTAGAATTTGGTTCCTACTCTATAGACTATATAGAAAGCACCAACACCCCATGGCAACCCCAGCCATCAACCACTGCCAATCCTGAGTCAAATGCAGAAACTGTTTAAAGGTTTTTGTAGAGTGAAAGATGCCAGCAGGGTTTGAAGTAGAATCATCACACAGAAAATGGTTCCATGTGTGCTGAGTTTCCTGTTCCTGTAGTTTTAGCCTGAGGACAGGCCATGTTCAGTCCGGGGTTGAGGGCAGCTGAAGTATTCAGAAATCCTCCAACCATTTTAGCCCACCTAATTATAAAATTTCTTTAGGGCCATATTTCCAAAACAGCAAGGAAGCAAAAGCAGGTAAATACTTTCAACATTGAGAAAGCTAGATTAACTTGGACCTAGTAGCTGGGTAAGCTTTGAATAATGAGACATTTTGGATTAAGTGAAAATACATGGCAAGGAACTACCTATTCATTGTAAATAAGATGGTGGTTTCTTTTTTCTTTTCTTTCTTTTTTTTTTTTTTTTTTTTTTTTTGTCTAATTAAGGTTACTACCTTGATTTTAAAAAAGAGTGTTTTGAAAGATTATATGAAAGCCCTTATTTTCCACAGTATAGCATTCAAAATATCCAGAATAAACTAAAAATGATTGGTCTGGTACAGATTCAGAAATGCTGTATGCATAAAAAGATTAAGATCAGAGGCCATTACTATCTTGACAGATGCCATAGTTAACCAAACACACTAGGTTCACATCTGGCGCATATAAGGCCAAAAGACAAGGCTAGCCAAGAAAACACAATGAATAAAGATCCATTTTCTCTGTCAAGTAAGGAGCCAATGGAAATTACACTCAGAGGAAGGATAGCAGGCTATCAAGAAGAGACTTGATACCCTATGAACATATACAGGGGAAGAGGTCCCCCTCAGTCAAGGTCATAGGGGAAGAGAGTAAAGGGAAAATGGGAGGGAGGGAGGAATAGGAGGATACAAGGAATGGGATAACAATTAAGATGCAATATGAATAAATTAATAAAATATATTTTTAAAAATGGACTTTGCAAATAAAGGAAGTTTAGAACTTTGCTTTGGGAACTTGTGCATGTGTATTTAGGATGCACTTGAAGACAGGCACAGTCCTGAGCATTTTCACTTCAAGGCCATAGTTCAAGGTGACTGATGAATTGGGAGCAGCTTCAGCTCAGGACCATGGAACACAGCTCTGGTCATGGTCAAATAATTGAAAAAGGAAGAATATCAAAGTTTTCTACCACAGATGTTCTCCCAGTTTAGTGGCTATAAATAGATCCAGATCTTAAGAGTGTTTCAATGCTTACAATTTTAATTAATGAATTTCAAACAAATGCATAAATTAAGGACTCCAGCATGAAAGAGAAAAATATTCAAAAGAGAAATAGAAATATTTAAAAAATTTTAGAATAAAAATATGTAAATTGCATGATATGAAGAGTTGATGGGTTTGGCCTGACAGCAGAAAAGAAAGTCAGTGAGCTAGCACATGGGCTAGGAGATCTTATATGCTCTGTAGGGCATGAAGCCTCCAAAAGGGAGCAAAGGAGCAGATGACAAATTGAGCAATAATGACTCAACAGATGATTTAGTGAAACACACATGAAAGGTTAAAATTTTCATTGGCTCCTATAAGCTTACATGAAAAGTCCGTGCATTCACAATCATAACTCTATGAAGGAGAAGTGAGCATGAATAACAAATTTTGAAAGCACTCAGGACAAAACACCAAAGTACTATTTGAAGTGAAATTGGTCAGAGTAAGTATGCATTTCTCAAGGGAAACCATGAAGGTCAGAATATAGCAGTCAAATAGTTTGAAGAGTGGAAAAAACAACAAAACAAAACAACATAAAGCAAGTCAAATGAGAATTCCAAATCCCGTGAGTTATCTTTCAGAACAAAGACAGCACGAGCTGGAACCTGCTGGACCCATGTCGTGTCCAATCAGCAACAGAGCAATGGATGCACACTATTGCTGTTTATTATCTTCACTTTGTACAGCTCAAGATCCCTCTGAAATTAAGATGTGTTTTTCCTTGTCAATTAACATAATCAAGATAATCTACTAGAGAAACATCATCCAAATGATTATAGATTATATCAAATTGACAGATACAGAAAAACATTTGAAACTTTTAGTATATTTTTGAGAAGGATCCATAGCACATTGGTGATATAGCTGACTTTACTCATCCAAATGATAGCATCTATGAAAAGCCTCCAGGTAATAGTCATACTTAATATTTAATAATAGCATACTCAGTGCATGTCTACTATATTATCACTGGCAACAAATACCTGTCAAAACTGACAAATTAATTTTGCTAAATTTTTCACAAACTTCTGTCTCACGTAGCTAGAGGACACACCAAAGCAGTTCAGACTATCAAAACAGGCAAACAGAATGGTGTTTCAGAAGCCGAGTCACACTTCTGTTAGAAGTTTATTCCAAGTAGCCCCATATAAATTAGCCTCGTTGGCAAATCCCTTCACATAAATATGTACAAGGTTATCTTGATCACATCAAGCAGACAAGCAGTGTAAATCACCACAGGTTTCCTCTTGTCAAGTTGACATTCAAATATATGATAACTTTATAACTTTATTCCTAGAATCTTATGGCCATATCACAATGAAAAATGCATTATTTCAGCCTCTAAAAGGCCTCATAGTCAGACCTGAACATATGGCCCTGCAATTAAAAGTAATGTCTGTTCACATGGTGAGTCACAATGGCTTTTAAATCTTGTTCCAATGTATCCAAATCCTTCTAACCTGTGCAGATACCAGTCAAGTATATGTTGACATACATACAAATAAAATAAAAATAAATGAATGAATGAAAGTCATCATAGTCTTTCACATTTTTCTAAGAGTTTTAAAGTGCTAAGTCTAAGTGTTTTTTTTTTTCTGAAACTTAACACAATCTTTTACCTGTGATGTACAATTGAAATGTGCAATGGTACATAGCAAACATTTCCATTTCAAAAGGGAAAAGCAAGGGTGTAGAGAGGAATTGTCAAATCCAAAAAAGACAGAATGAAAGCAAACAAGGAAAACAACTCTCCAGCTCAATGTGTGTCACCTGGGGCAAGTGGCAGAACTATCTGGCTTCAAAAAGACATATGTGGAGCCACCATTTCAGCTCTACTACTCAGCTCATATAACCTCTCTAGGCAAATCTGCAACTTTCTCGGTGCTTATCCCATATTAGACTTTCTGAAACCCGAAAGGTTTCATTTCAACTTAAATTTTTTTCACAGTTTCTTGGAATAGCTCTTTGGTTCTTCTTGCAAGGAATTTGACCCTGTCACAGGCTGGGGACTTTCAATTTTGCATCATCCATCCCTCTTGCAGCGTCAGTACCATCTATTCCAAAAGATGTAGTTGCCAGCTCAGAAGTAGCATGGCCCACTTCAACCACAGTTTTATTAGCTCTTTTGAAAATTCCTGGCCAACCCTGATGAGACACTTCCAAAAGTGAATGTTTAAAACAGAAAATCTCTTCAGGGACATTCCCATTTTAGGTTGATTTTTCTTCTTTCAATGAATTTGAGATTTTATTAGATGGGATCATTAGTGGGTAATCTTTGCTCTCAAGAAACCAGAGCAGTGCAGGAAGTGTTTCTATGATGTTGCCCATCTCTAACGATTATAACTGCTTAGTTTAGCCTTAGCTGAAGCTTCATCTTTTCTCTTTTTTATAGAGACCAACACATTTTCATATCCCTTGGAACTACCTGTTGTTTTCTTTCACTATAAACTTGGATAAAGCATGTAGCAGTAACCATGACTCAGCCTGAATGCTATGTTATTGCGATTTACTCTGCAAAATAAATGAATTGATTTTCTGTTGCATAGATAATGCAACAATTTTCTTATTTTAAAAATAAAATTGCTTATTGTAATGAACACACACACACACACACACACACACACACACACACACACACACACACAAATCACAAGTTAGATTTAGGTAGCCAGTTCCCCCAAAACACATCCTCAGTTCCAAAATCTATGCATCTCAGTTAACATCTACGCAGTTAGAAGAGCCATTCTCTACCCATAGAGCTTTTCATAGAGTTTTGCATTTTCACTGTCAGTAGCCATTCATGGAATTATCCACCACAATACAAAAGTATGACTAATGTGAACCCAGGTAAACAATTGGCTTTTTATTCTCTTTTATGACTGATGTACGCTTCTACTGGAATTTCATCTAGTCTTATCACATAATATTACCATTTATTTGTCCTTAAAAAATATTATACAATACCTACACTTGCCTTTAAAAATGTATATATTATAACCTAGAATGTGCATATGAGTAAGAATACATATTTTGTTTCTTTCTGAGTTTGGATGACTTCATTTAACTTTATGCATTATAATTCATCCCATTTTACTGCAACTTTTATTTTAAATTTTAGCTGAAGAATATTCCATTTTATGTATATGTACCATATTTTAATTGTTAAATTTTCTTTTAAGGGACATCTAGAACTTATCCACTTCCTTGATATCTTAAATAAAGCAGCAATAAATATGGATGTACAAAGGTATTTATCTTTAGGGTAGGGCAAGAAATTCTATGAGTTTATGTGTTTGTGTTGAGTAGTTTTATCTCAACTTGACTCAAATTAAAGTCATTTGAGAGAAAAGAATCTTAATTAAGAAAATGTATCCATAAGATTGAGTTGTAGTCAAACTTAAAGGACATTTTCTTTTTTAAAAAATATTTTATTAATTTATTCATGTTATATCTCTATTGTTAGCCCATCCCTTGTATTCTCCCATTCCTCCCTCCCACTTTCACTCTATTCCCCTCTCCTATGTCTGTGACTAAGGGGGACCTATATGCTCATAGGGTATCAAGTCTCTTCTTGATAGCCTGCTATCCTTCCTCTGAGTGCCACCAGGTCTCCCCATTAAGGGGACATGGTCAAAATGGGGTAGTACTCTCCAGTCAATGGTGGAGTATGTCCTGTCCATTGGCTAGATCAGGATAGTGGTTCGAAGTTTACTGCCCGTATTTTCCTTGGCTGGTGCCATAGTTTGAGCAGGACCCCTGGGCCCATATCATAATGTTCTCCTTGAAGGTTTCTATGACCCTCTGGATCCTTCTATTTCCCCATTCTCCCATGCTTCTCTCACCTAACATCCCAATAGGATGTCCTCCCCTCTGACCCACTTTCCTGGTAAGTGAAGACTTTCATGGGACATGCCCCTTGGGCTAGTGTCTGGAAATAAGTGAGTATATACCATGTGACTCTTTCTGCTTCTAGGTGAACTCACTCATTATGATCATTTCTAGTTCAATGCATTGGGAATTCCTTGTTTTTAATAGCTGAGTAGTATTCCATAGTGTAAATGTACCACAGTTTCTTTATCTATTCTTCTACTGAGGGACACTTAGGCTATTTCCATGTTCTGGTTATTAACCATGAACATGGTTGAGCATATGAAAGGATATTTTCTTAAATAGTGTTTTATTGGGAGGGCCCAACCCATTTTGTGTAGTCCCATCTTTGGGTTGGTGGTCTTATAAGGTTTTATAAGAGACTTGATACCCTATGAGCATATACAGGGGGAGGTAATCCCCCTCAGGAACAATCATAGGGGAGGGGAATAAGGGGAAAATGGGAGGGAGGGAAGAATGGGAGGACACAAGGGATGGGATAACCATTGAGATGTAACAAGAATAAATTAATAATAAAAAATTTAAAAAAAAGAAAAGAAATCAGGCTGAGCAAACCATGGAAAACAAGCCAGTAAGCAACTCCCCTCCATGGCCTCTGCATCAGTTTCTATCTCCATGTAACTTCCTGTTTCAATTCCTGTCCTGACTTCCCTTGATGATTAACAGTACTATGGAAGTGTAAACCAAACATACCATTTTGCTTTTGATCATCATGTTTCATCACGTTTCTTTTTCAAAAAAGTGTGTTTATTATAATCTATTCACACTACATCCAGTTGTTATCCCCTACCTCTTATCTTCCCATTCCCACCCTCTCCTGCTCTTCTGCCCTATTCCCCTCCCCTAGACCTCTGAGACAGGAGGAGGGGGGAAAGGAGGGTTCTCCCCCATCATCTGGCCACAGGTTATCAGGTCTCATAGGGTAGCCTTCTGCTATGTGCTTACAAGGCCACCCTGCCAAGGGGCAGTGATCAAATAGTGGGCATCAGAGTGCATGTCAGAGATTCAGAGGCAGAGGCATTTCCCCATGTGGAGAATGAGCTGTCCATCTGCTACATCTAAACTCGGGGGGCGGGGTCTAGATTCTCTGAAATGCAATGTACTTAGTTGGTACATAAGTTTGGGCAGGCCCCCTTGGGTCCAAATCCTCAGGCCTTGATGCTCTTTCTGTGGATCTCCTGACCCCTCTGGGTCTTTCCATACCCCTACTCTTCCATAAAACTCTCAGAACTCTGCCCAGAGTCCAGCTTTGAGTTCCAATATCTGTCCTGTATAGGACACTCTTGGAGTCCATTTCTTTTTAATTCAGCCTCATTTAATTTCTCAAGACAGAAGGAAATGCAATAACATTTTTGCCAGAGAACACCTCAAAAGCCTTATAGCCCAGCTCCTGATCCAGTTCCTGTTTCTATCCGAAACGACATATGATGGGCATTTACTCTCTATAGATCTCTGGCATTCTGGTCTTCTAGAGCACAAAAGTTACTATCTACTCAGCTCAGGGGATAGCATTCTAGAATTCTGCTAACCCAAATTTACAAACTCTTCCCACTTGCTGTACTGTCTCTGAGGCCAGCAAGCCACTAAGACCTTTCATAGATTATCAGTGCTTATGGTCAACATTTATACTGGTGCTCAGCTGCCTCCTATAACTCAAATTAACCTGTTTGCCCAACTCTACCATCTCTGGTAATGTGGCGTCTTACCTCTCCTTGGTCCCTGTACCTCCTGCCTCCTCTCCATCTCTCTGGCATATCCACCCTCCTCTGTATCCCCCTTCTCTCCTTCCCAGAATTCCTCTTTCTCCCTGGAAGGCCAGCCTATCTTCTCCTGTCTAGCTACTGGCCATTTGCCATTCAGCTCTCTATTTAACCAATCAGAAAAAGAAAAAATTTAGCCTTAAGCAAGTAAAGGACAGAGAAACATCTTACAAAAAAATTCTCCCAACATATTTTGGCAGAGAATTTTATTCCCACTTGTGGAGGTAAAAGTGGCCTAAATAACCTTTTTCTTTTAGCTCAGTTTTCTCTTGCTAAGAGTAGCTAGGGAAATATGCTGTATAATATGTTATGAAATGTCAGACAACTAAACATCTTTCATGGCTAGCAATTACTAGGAGTCGATAGGTTATGAAAGGCAAGAATCTAGAAGAAAAAGTCTGTTCCTTTAACAGAGAAGGAAAAGTCTTACAAACTGCTGTGACCATGGCTATTAAGCATGTCTTTTCTGCTCAATTAGCCCAGTCTACAAAAGCTTTCACAGATGTGTCAAAATATTTGTCCTTAGTGTTAGTGTAGATCCTGTCAAGGAAGGTAACAACTGACAAAATCATCTCAGCAGGGATATTTGCAAATGATCACTATGTCTCCATATAAGTATTATATATTAATATAAAATTATTCAAAACTTAAATAAACAATTCCACCCACAATGCTGTCAAAAATTTTAGGATTGATTATGATCAATAGGAAAGGGCCTTACTGAAAAGTACAAAAAAGAAAGAAAGAAAGAAAGAAACAAACAAACAAACAAAAAACCCTGAGAAATTTTAAAGAAATACCTCTTGATGGTGAGTTGGAAATATCAGTACTGTTGTTTTGTCCATTTGTTCTATAATTAATATCCTGATTTTAGCAAACTGCAGTTAAAATGCATACTTATTTTAGAGATTGACAAGTTGATTCCAACAGAATTTAAAAAATATTTCCTTACAATCAGTAGAAAAATAATTTCACAATGGCAACATGAAACATAGAGACAAAAAGAAAGCCAAACCAAACAAAACCAAAAAAAGTCTATATGTGGTCAAAGACTGCTGAGAAGCAGGAGAAATAAACTTCTAGAGGGAAGAGCACTCCAGTGGGTTACCTAATACTAAACAATCAAGAATAAAAATATAAACATACAAGTAACATTTTGCAGATTGAGAAAGTTGTATTAATGTATTTAGAAATGCACACACACACACACACACACACACACACACACACACACACACACACACACACACACACCAGAATTTAAGAAAGGAGAATTTTGAAAAGAACAAGGCGGTGGTGGTGGTATGTGGGATTGTCTTAAGGGAGGAAATGGGAGAGGGAAATTATTTAATTATATTATAATCTCAAATAAATAAATATTTCTATGTGTATATATTTAAACCACAAAAATAGGATGAAATTTAAAAAATGTTTTGAAATAGTGGAATACCTAGAAGGGGAAAAGGTGAAACTATCTTTCTGAATCCAAAAGCGAAAACATTAGTTTTAACTGTTAACTAGATTTACCTTGAAAGGGAATGAATGACTACATGAGTTTGGCCTGTGTGTATGTATGTGGTGGATTGTCTTAGCTAAATTAATTGATGTGGGGATATTCAGCCCACTCTGAACAGCACCACATCCCAGGGAGAAGGTCATGAATTGTAGAAGAGTAGAGAAACAGAACTGAACACCATCAAGCAAGCAAGAAACAAGTTAGTCAATGCATACATTTATTTTTCTCTGCTCTTGAGTATGGGTGTAGCTAGTGTCTCCAAGCTCCTGTCTCTGTGACTTCCTTGTTATGATGAACTACAGCCTAGAACTGGAAGCTGAAATAAATCCCTTTCTCCATGAATCTGTTTTAATGATGATATTATATCACAGCAACAGAAGTGAAACTAGGACAGTAGTTTTAAAGAGAAAAGCAATTAATTCATGTGATCTTTGTTTGCACAGATTCTTTAAGCCTAAGCTATAAAGTTAGACCCTATAAATTATATATTCTTCAGTGATTTATGAACAGAAGGAAAAAAAGAATGTGCGAAAAAGAAAAGTTCTGATAATGAGATTAATTTCTGGTTATATAAAGAGCAATCCATCATAAAATATCAATGTGCTCAAAAGAAAAAACAGGTGGATATTAAACATAAATTTATCAATATAACCCATGAGAAAAAAGTCCTTCAAAACACCAAAAAGTTCTCTTTCTTTGTTGAGTCTTTATGAGGTTTAGGTATCAAGGTGACTGTGGCTTCACAGAATGAGTTTGGTAATGTTCTTTCTGTTTCTATTTTGTGGAGTAGTTTGAAGAGTATCGGTATTAGCTCTTCTTTGAAAGTCTGGTAGAATTCTGAACTGAAACTATCTGGCCCAGGCTTTTTGTGGTTGAAAGACTTTTGCTGACTGCTTATATTTCTGTAGAAGAAATAGGACTACTTAATTTGCTTATCTGATCTTGATTCAACTGTGGCAAGTGGAATCAATCAAGAAATTGTCAAGAAATATCCATTTTGTGGCATCTTTTAAAGTAAAACCTAATGATTCTTTGGATATCTTCACTATCTATTTTTTGTCTCCCTATTACTTACTGATTTTGTTGATTTGAATAGTGTCTCTCAGCCTCTTAGGTTGGTTAATGGTTTGTCTAT
Organism: Acomys russatus; assembly: GCF_903995435.1. Lineage (NCBI taxonomy): Eukaryota > Metazoa > Chordata > Mammalia > Rodentia > Muridae > Acomys > Acomys russatus. Next base: position 85,284,098 of record NC_067138.1, read on the forward strand.
CTTGTTGATTTTCTCAAAGAACCAGCTCTTGGTTTTGTTGACTCTTTGAAGTGTTCTAATTTATTGATTTCAGCCCTAAGTTTGGTTATTTCTAGCAGTCTACTTCTCTTGGGTGCTTATGCTTTTTTTTTTTTTTTTTCCTCTAGGGCTTCCACATGTGTCATTAAGTTGCCTATATGAGATGTTTCCAATCTCTTTGTAAAGGCACTTAGTGCTATGCACTTTATTGAACAGAACAAAGTGAGAGCCTACAGTCTGGTTAAAGAACTTACCAACCCTACATCTGACAAAGGGGTATTATCCAAAATATATAATGAATTCAAGAAATTAAAGACCACCAAACCAAATAACCCAATTAAGAAATGGAGTTCAGAGCTAGACAGAGAATTTTCAACAGAGGAATATCAAATGGCTGAGAAAACACTTAAAGAAATGATCAACCTCCTTAATTCTGAATTCCATCTTGCACCCATCAGAAAGGCAAAGATAAAAACTCCAGTTACATCACATACTAGTGAGGATGTGTAGAAAGGGGAGCACTCCTTCATTGCTGGTGAGAGTGCAAACTTGTACAACCACTTTGGAAACCAGTCTGGCACTTTCTCAGAAAATTGGAAATAGGGCTACCTCAAGAACACAGCTATTCTGCTCCTTGGAATATAGCCGAAAGAAGCTCCACCACCCAACATGGACATTTGCTCAACTATGTTCATAGCAGATTTATTAATAGTATCCAGAATCTGGAAATAACCTAGATGTCCCTCAGTCAAAGAATGGATAAAGAAACTATGTTACATTTACACTATGGAATATTACTCAGCTATTTAAAACAATGAAAGTTTGAAATTTCCAGTCAAATGAATGTAACTAGAAATGATCATCCTGGATGAGATAACCCAGACCTAGAATGAGGACCGCCTCTGATATGAACTCTGGTGCCCACTATTTGACCACTTTCCATTGTTTTTAAAATTATCTGTATTACCTGTAGGCCCGGCTAGCAATCAATTAAGACACAGACACTTGTTATATTTTAAAATAGCCTTAGTTAACTTGGGGCAGAGCAGATATCAATCTTCTAAACTACCTCCCATAGTAAGGCCTCAGGCATGGGATCCCTGTCTCAATCCCATGCCATCTGTTTCTAATAACTTCTATCAAGCTACCTCCCATGTATAATCCCAAATACTTGCTAATGGTCTTCATCTGGGCTGGATTCTCCATCCCTGCAGCCAGCCATGTGCTTCTCCTCCAGCTCATCCATGGTGGCCTTCCCCTCTTCACTTCAGGTCTCTCTCCTTCTCCTGGTGGTGGTCCTTCTTCTTCCCAGAATTCCTCTCTCTCCTAACCCCACCTAGGTCCTGCCCTGCCCAGGTGGGATGGCTTTTTATTAAGCAAAAGATAGGTCAGACAGCAAGCAGTAATTAGCATCAAAAAACATCAAATCATCCCCCAAGAACTTCTCCTTGGTGGGGAGGACTGGTGACACTCAGAGGAAGGGAAACCAGGCTATGACCACATGGTGGAGGAAGAGGTCCCCTTCTGTCACAGGTCTAGGAGAGGGGAATTGGGTGAAAAAAAGGAGGGAGGGGGAAATGGGAAGATACAAATGATGGGGTAATAATCAGGATATAATCTGAATAAATTAATTTAGAAATTAAAATTAAAAAAGAAAAAAAAATGAAACACAAGAGATAATAATCATAAGTCCATGTAGTTTATATTTATAACATAATTTTGCCTTAGTGTAATGCAACTAAAACCAAAACATACCAGTGATTTTCCTCAATAGTGATTAAGAATAAAAAGAAGAAAATATTTTGTATAAATGAATAGCTGTATTAACCAGCTCATATAAACAATTGGTGTAATCTAATAGTGCAGTCCCATTGGCAAATGAAGGTTAGAAGATATTTATCTTTTTTTTTTTTAATATTTGAAATAATATATATTTTTCTTTTTTTTATTAATTTATTCTTGTTACATCTCAATGTTTATCCCATCCCTTGTATCCTCCCATTCCTCCCCTCCCCCCATTTTCCCATTATTCCCCTCCCCTATGACTGTTCCTGAGGGTCTCTATTGTTATGGAAAAGCATCATGAACAGAAGCAACATGGGGAGGAAACAGCTTATTTTGGCTTACACTTCTGCATCACAACCCATTGTCATGGAGCTTCGAAGCAAGTCAGAACAGGGACTTCAGCAAAGCAGAGACCTGAACTAAAAACCGAAGCAGAAGCTATGGAGGAGGGATGCTTACTGGCTTTTCCCCCATGGCTTGTCAGGTGCTTTCTTATATTATCCACGACTAGGTCCATATTAATCGATAATGAGGAAAATGTGCAGCAGGCTTACCCACAGGTAAATCTGGTGAAGGCATTTTCTCAGTTGAAAGGTTTTCTTCCTTAAAGAAACTGCTTGTTTTAAGTTGACATAAAACTATCCAACACAATGTCTGTAATAATAATAATAATAATAATAATAATAATAATAATAATAATAATAAATGTTTCAAGCTAAGATGTAAACTAAGCTAGTTATGGAAGAAACATGAAAAACAGACATAGTCATTTATATTTAGATGAGTGAGAGCCAAGGTCTCTGATTCAATACGTCAAAGCACTATTGTAAAGACATTTTTAACTAAGCAACTACTAACCGCTCCAATATTAAACCAATTCCACTGAGCATGTATGAACTATAAAATTTATGTATCTATACACTACACACTGAGTCAAAAAGTGTGTCAAAACACAGCAAGTGATTTGCATGCTAAAAACAAATAAATACTAGAAGCCTGTGCTGAGAAAGGCAGTAGGGAAATCAATAACAAGACTCGGGGTGGAAAGAAAACTTGTTCTTAGCTGGGGAAAGGGAAAAATGTTTACCTCAGGATAAAGTCAGACCCTCCTGAGGTGTCCAGAGCCCAAGCATCAACAATCTACCAAGATGACAAACAAGTATAACAACCTTACTAGTGGAAGGTAATGAGATAAAAAAATTTTAATGTTTACTTCAGGTGCAAATTATTCAGAAGCGTGGAGATAAGCTTTTTGGAAGCCCAGGGTGAGTGAAGTGTCAGCCCCTAAGACTCCTCAAAAGGTCCTGATCCACTGCACATAGTGTTGATCCACTAGGGACTCCTAGCACACTAGTGATGTTTCAAAATGGGTTTGAGGCTAGGGCAGGGTGACTGCTTCAGTGTTTTTTAAAGGAAGTCTCCTAAGGGGACTTTCCAACTGTCCACGCCCATATCCCTCACATTTTCTCAAAGCTACACTAACATGATTGATTGCTATTGGTAATCTGATTGGCCTATTAACTTTTTTTTTTTTTTTTTTTTTTTTTTTGAGACAGGGTCTGTCTGTCTAGCCTTGGCTGTCCTGGACTCACTTCGTAGACCAGCCTGCCCTCGAACTCACAGCGATCCACCTGCCTCTGCCTCCTGAGTGCTAGGATTAAAGACATGCACCACCACACCTGGCCGGCCATTAGCCTTTTAAAGGCTTTTACACTGGTCAATAAAGTTAGATCTGCACCTTTGAGTCTGGGTCTCTGGAGTTTGACTCCTGAGATTCTATGTAGGCTCTTTCATCCCCCTTCCCCAGTTTCCTGATACCCACAGCTGGCGCAGGAACACCTAATCGTTTGTTTTGGGTGAGTGGATCCCTCTATACAGTATGGGTAACTCAAATTCTCAGCTCAAAGAGAATCAGTCTATTCTAGAGTAGGCAACATTTTTTTTTTTCCTCAGATAAAAAGCTTGGTCATTTCTATGATAAGGTTCTAACTGAGTCCTTGGATGCTCCTAGATCTGGGATGAAGAAACTTGGGAGCGGGTTGCAATTCTTGCAGAGAAGGATGAGATAGAGGATGAACTTCCCCCATACTTTCCCCCTTTAGTTATGGCTATTTCTAGCTGCTTCCTGGTTTCTGCTATCACTCTACCTTCTTTGACCTTGGTGGTGGAACCTGGAGAGGCCGAAAAAGCTGAAGACTCTGCCTTGAGCAAGCATACTTTTGGCCACTCTAGTTCCGTAGATAAGGACCCAGCGAAACCAAAAGTAACTCCTCTATACCCGGAGTTGGGTCAACTCTATGAAAATGAGACCAAAGGAGAAGCGCCACCTTATGCACTTAGCGCAAGCTCAGAGGAAATAGCAGTGATTTCCTGATCCCCTGTAGGGACATGGCCCACTGTCCTCAAGGAAACGACCTCCCATGTAAATCCTTGGGTGGCCCCGTCTAGTTATCTGGCAACACCTGTGTTGCCCCTCTATGAAGCTACATTAAACCCTAAAAAGGATGACTCTTCCACTATCCAATATTTCCCGGTAATTCCCCATTCTCAGGGCAGGCAAGCACCCTCCTCAAAGAGTTTGGGAATGACATTCCATGGAAACGGTGCAAAAATGTAGAATAGCAGTTAGTGAGAATGGGCTATATTCAACATTGGTTAGTCAAATGTTTGAATCTATGGCCACCACTTTAAATGTACCCCAGGACTAGAAAAAATAGTATGTGACCAATCTTATCTGGAGGGCAGTTCCTTCAGTGGAAATCTGCATTCTTTGATGAGGGAGAAGTCCTGGGACAAGGAAACTAGGCTAGGAATGTACAAATCCCTCTTGAGAAGCCGGGCGTGGTGGCACACGCTTTTAATCCCAGCACTCAGGAGGCAGGAAGAGGCAGGTGGATTGCTCTGAGCTGGAGGCCAGCCTGATCTACAAAGTGAGTCTAGGAAAGCTAAGGCTACACAGAGAAACCCTGTCTCAGAAAACAAAAAAAAAACAAAAAACAAGACGAAACAACAAATCCCTCCTGAGGCTCTCCAGGGAGACGGTAACTATGCTGCTTCTGATACTCAACTTTTAAGCCCTTCTAGTGATTTTGATCAGGTGCTCTTTGTGCGCCGTGCAGGCCATTCAGAGAACAGTGAAGCTGCTGCTACCGTACCGCTAGATGGGTTAGAACAGAAACCAAATAAACACTTTGCAGACTTTGTTTCTAGAGTTCAAGAAGGTATGCAGCTTATGCAGCTTCAGATGCCTTAAAAAAATACTTGGATGGGAAGGTGCTACCGCTGAAGCGTGTACGGCGATTGCTCCAGTGTGGAGTGGAAAATTGGAAGATTGGATAACTGACACTAGAGACTTAGGTATTACCCGTAATCAGACAGAAAGCCTGGCAGCTGTTCCAGCTGTGAATTTAAAAACATAGGACACTAGAAGTAAAAACAAGGCAGGATGTTAGACATGTGGGGGTCAGGGCCACTTTCCCTGTCATTGTCTGAATAAGACAGAAGACAACACTGAGAAAAGTCCCCCATCAGTCTGCCTAAAATGTAAGAAAGGATGCATTGGGCCAAAGAGTGCTGCTCCAAACCTAAAAAGATAGGCAACCTTTAAGTTTCCAGTAGGGCAATCCCAGCCCCACAATTAAGGAGGGAAACATGTGAAAATATTATGGACAATTCCTGTTAGAAAGCATCAGGCATGCCTTCTGTTGAAATTAGAGGATAACATATTTTGTGGTATTATTGATACCGGGGCAGAAAGAACTTGTTTAAGGAGGGATGAAGTTCCCACTTATAAGAAACTTTGCCTGAGATGGCCTGTAAGGGGCATTAGCAGCCTGACACAGTGTTGGCAAACAGCTCAGTCAATCACGTGGTATGATAGTGATGATAATCAAGGGACAATCACACCCCTTGTGCTAGTAGACCTTCCTAATAACTCCTGGGGAAGAGATGTTTTGGAAGATACGGATGTAGTCATTACCACAGACCATAAAGCCTTTTATGATGATTGCGTGGTACAACATAAACTACATTTGAGGCACTCCTCCCAATTCTAAGGGCCACTGCTCCAACAGGATTCCACTTCCTCCTAAAATTAATATGGAATTCTGTGTGGGTTGATCAATAGCCAATGGAGAGAAGCAACACAAATTGCTCGACCTTCTCCAAGAACAACTTTATTGTGGTTATATAGAGTTTTCTTCAAGTCTTTGGAATTCTGTCTTTGTTATAGAAAAGAAACCATGCAAATTTAGATCGTTACTTGACCTCAGATCTATCAATTCTACTTTGCACGTAATGGGGGCAGGGGTGCCCAGTCTGGCCTTCCTGCATTATCTGTAGTCCCTCATGGATATGGTCACTGTAGATATTAAAGATTTTTTTTTCTGGTTCCTCTACATCTGGAGGACAAAGATTTGCCTTCTCTTTGCCTGTAATTAATAATAAAACCCCTATGAGGAGATATCAATGGAAGTTATTGCCACAAGGGGTAAAAAATAGTGCTACTATTTGTCAGACTTATGTGTTGCAGGCTATTAAAAAGGTAGCCAGTGACTTTTATGTGATCTGTAATATGGATGATATTTTGATTGATCACCTGAAGCAACAAACCATATAGCTCAAGCTCCAGGATATTTCTATTGCTTTAGGGGAGCGGGTCTTCCCATGGCAGCTAATAAGGTACAAACTCAAGAACGATATTTATTTTGGATGCACATAGTTACCTCAGATGCTATTAGGCCTCAAAAGTTACAGTTCACCTTTCTCATACCACCCACATTGGTTTCCATGCAGAGCTTTCTGGGGAACTTGGCATGGATTTGATCTTGACTTCCTGTTACCAGATGACAGTTCTTGCCCCTCTTTCTCCTACTTCTTGATGCCAAATGGCCAGAGGTGATTTTAACCATTTCTGAGGAAGCAAAACAGACTTTACAGTATGTTAATGAAGGCCTTAATCAAGCTCTTCCACATAGATTTGATCCTGCTAGTGAGGTTTGGGGCCTTCTGATGCCCACACAAGGTTTTTCTACTAGGACACTTTTCCAATGGCCCAATACAGTATTATACTGAGTTCATTTGGCGTATTCTTCTGCTCCTAATGTTACATCCTTTAAAGATAATATTTTCACTCTTGCACTAACGATGCTTAAAACATCCCTTTTATTGTTGTGTAAAAAGCCAGATACAATTGTTCTTCCAATTTCCCAGAACTTACTTTCCTGGATGTTTGCACCCCACCATGTTGCTCAGCACCTTTTGTTAAATTTCCTGGGCAAAATAGATAACAATTTCCCTAAAAATAAAAATCTATCCATGCTTTCTTTAACACCTGTCACTTATAGGCAGTACTTATTATAAAAACCCGTTCTGGTACTGCTTCAGGCTTCACAGACTACTCAAACATATGTTTTGTCTATGCTGTTCACTTTTGTCATTCCCACAAACTTCATGTGTCTATTAGTTGCTTTGAAGGATCTGTGCAGTTAGGAGAATTGTTGGCCATGCTAGGCCTTTTAAGGGATTGGCAAGACCCCATTAATATATTCAGCAACAGTCAATATGCTATTAATGTTGTTAAGGTTATACTTGTAGCTGTTGTTAAACTTACTGAGGGTCCTCTGTATTTGACCATAATTCAACTTCAAGCAATTATTGAAGAAAGACAGGCTGCTTTCTTTACTCAACATATAAGCTTTCATTTGGAGCTCCCTGGAGTCATTTCAGAGGGAAACAAGGAGCTTGACCTTCTAGTAACAGCCTTCTTCTCATCTTTGTTAGAACCAAGCCCGATTGCTCCATTCTAGATCCCGCAATTTGGCTCTATCACTCTACAATCTTTGTCCACAGCTATCTATAAATTTGTATAAACATTTAAAACACACGTGTAGTACTTGTGGGTCCTTGCTGCCTGCTGCCTGTAAGTCTCTTACAACCAGCTGGTGCCAATCCTAGAGGTCTTCATCCCAGCAGCTTGTGGCAAATGGACATGACCCATGTCCCAGAGTTTGGTTGTCTTAAATATGTACATATCATTATTAACACCTTTCCCACATTGCTTTTTGCTGTAGCCTCACCTAAAGAAAATGCCAAGATGGTTGTTGCTACAGTTAAAACTGCCATGCTGGTTATGGGTGTACCATATTCAGTTAAGACTGACAACAGACCACAGTGTACCTGCTCTGCTTTTATGGTCTTCTGTTCTGAATGGAGTATATATAGCACATACTTTTGTGATTCCTTACAATCCCCAAGGACAAACCATAGTGGAATGAGCCCATACCTTTCTTTAAAAATAAAAAACGAACAGTTAAAAAAGGAGGCCATCAGGGATACAACCACAGGATAAATTAACTGAGGCTCTTTTTACCATTAATTTTAAAAAGTTTGACACAAATAACCTGTCTCCTGCCTATAAACATTGCTGTGCCATGACTCCCAGGATCACCCCTTTGCCATTAGTCTACTGGTGGGATCCTGTGGACAATATGTGGAAGAGCTCTGCTCCACCTCTTACCCATGGGATGAGGGTTTGCATATGTTTTTCCAGAAGGAACAAAAAGCCAGTTTGGCTGAGCCATAAAGCTGTACACCTGCTCGGAGGGAAATGATGGAACAGCTCCAGACGGCTCTGCAGAATCTATCCTTGAGTGAAGAAGAGGATGAAAATCATCAAGCCCACAGTTCCAGTCACTCATCTCCAGCTTCAATATAGAGAAGGCACCTGGAACACATCCTTCCTCTCTCTCCTCCATGAGCTCCGTGAGGAGATAGTGGCTATAAATACCACCAGAGTAGATATAGTTACCCTATCTGATCTGGGACATTTCTTCCAGGATGTGGCTTTCAAACTTACTACATTATTTTTATCTACTAGTTTGTTTCTGCAAAGGCAATTACAGTTTTAATTATTACAATTTTCCTGATAAGACATAAAAATCATATGTGGCTCCAAAATCAGCATACCAAAGCTCTCCTACTGGACATGCTTAACTTTGAAATTAAAACAGAGAGGGAACCTGTGGGGAGTTTCAATATATGCCTTTTGGAGACACACAAGGAATGAATGAAGCACCAGAGACTCCTAAGACTCCTTGAATGGTTCTGACCCACTACATAGAGTGTTGATCGACTAGGGACCCCTAGCACACTATTGAAGTCTCAAAATAGATCTGAGGCTTGGGCAGTGACTGTTTCCCCTTTCTTTAGAGAAGTTTCCTAAGGTGACCTTGCCCCTCCCCGACATCTCCAACACTTCCTCAAAGCTACACTGACATGATTGATTGCTATTGGTGGTTGTGGATAGTATGGGATAGTCTGATAGGCTCTTCAACCTTTTAAAGGCCTTAACACTGGGCAATAAAGAGTTAGATCTACACCTTTGAGAATGGTCTCTCTTGTCTGGTTCCCGGGATTCTGCATGGGCTCCATTGCCATTCACCGCCCCCCTTCCCTCGGCTTCTGATCCTCACACTACATAAATACAAAAATAGGTCAGTATAAGATTTAAAAATAAAACAGTAGCATACTGAGGTAAACAGAAGGTTGCTAGCAAAATTGGAATAAGTCAAAGATATACAATCAGAAAACATAAGAAACAAAGATATGGAAGATAGGAAGAAGAGAGAAGGGGAGGAGAAAGAGAAAGGGGAAAGAAGAGTTAGCAAAAGAAGGAGAAGAGAGAGAGGAAAGGAGATGAGATGAGAGGAGAGGACAGGACAGGACAGGACAGGAGAGGACAGGACAGGACAGGAGAGGAGAGGACAGGACAGGAGAGGAGAAGACAGGACAGGAGAGGAGAGGAGAGGAGAGGACAGGACAGGAGAGGAGAGGAGAGGAGAGGACAGGACAGGAGAGGAGAGGAGAGAAATAAATACCATGTTTGTCTTTCTGGGTCTAGGTTACCTCATTCAGGATGGTTTTTCTAATTCTATCCATTTGCCTGCAGATTTCATGATGCTCTTGGTTTTTCACAACTAAATAATACTCCATTGTGTAAATGTACCACATGTTAAAAAAATCCATTCTTCTTTTAAGGGTTAAGGTGTGTCGGGGGAGGTGTAAGGATCATCCAGGTAAGAGGACATAGAATACCTTTGACCAGTGGCCTGGGGGTGAATGGAGTTTGGAATAGAAAGTATCAGGTTGGGTAAAGGGAGGGAGAAAATACTGGGCAAAATGATTGGATTTGGGGGATTCACTGGGGATAGAGTAGAAACCTAGTGCAATCAAAACTCCATGGAATCTACAATAGTAACTCTAGCTAAGACTCCTGATAATGGAGACACAGCGTTTGGCCTGGAATCTTCTGTAACTAGGCAAGGCCTTCAATAGATTTGGACACCAACCTACCCAAAAATCTTCTATCTACAGTGTGTCCTGACTATAGAGTGTTCTGGCACTGGAGCCTAGCAGAATCATCATCAAAGAGACCAGAGATACTTCATCGAGTACCTGATGGGAGCAGATGCAGAGTCTCACAGCCAAACATTAGGTAGAGCTTAGGATGTCCTGCAAGGGAGGGAGATGTATGATGGGAGGAGCCAGAGGGTCAAAAATACCACAAGAACTGGTCTCACAGAATCAACTGAACAGTACTCATGAGACCTGGCAGAGATTAAGGAGCCGGTAGGGGCCTGACCTATGTCCTCTATATATGTGTTATGGCTGAGAAGCTTGGTATTCTTGTGGGATTCCTAATAGTGGGAACAAAGGCTATTGCTGACACTTTTGCTTCTACTGGGTTGCCTCATCCAGCTTTGATGTGATAGATGATACCTGATTTTTATTTTTATTTTAGATTGTTATACTATCTTCGCTTGATGTCCCTGGGAGACTTGCTCTGTTCTGAAGAGAGGTGGACAGGGGTGGTTCTGGGGGAGAATGGAGGCGGGAGAAGAGTGTCGGCAATGGAAGGAAACTGAAGCTGGGATGTAATATAGAAAAGAAAATTAAAAATTAAAAAAAATAGGAAGGAAATTTAAAAAGTGAAATAAAACAAAGACGCAACAACCAAAAACAGAGAATGAACACAGGGCACCTTATCCAAAAGCCTGCCGCAAAGGCCTGTCTAATCTTGTGGTATCTCTCTAAGTATCCATCTATTTTACCCTGTTACAAACATTATAGAAATATGCAATCTGCTGGCATAAGGAATTAGATGTTGTTCTCACTTAATATGGTTGAATTTATCAGAAAGTGGGCAAAATGATAACTTTGATACTCAGAGGAATTACAGATCTTGCATAGTCAAATGATTTGGAAGGTGATTAGTAAGGAATTCAGCCAAAGTTCCAAGAGAACATAAAAGAAACACAAAACAGAAGCATAGAAAATTAACAGAGAAAAACTGTAGCTACACCTAGGCCTCTTCACTAAATGTGCAGTAGGTCGTAGCTGAGCATGCATGTGCCTTCACCTTCAACCTTTCCCCCTACTGTTCCTACTTGGCTTTGATTGGGGAACTAGAGCTCACTTTGGGTTGAATGGAATACCATGCATTATTTTGGGGGACTCTAGGTGCCAATTTTAGCATCTCTGTGTTTTATGTGACCCACATTTTCTAATTATGTTTAGAATTCCTGATCTATGGTTTTAAAGGTCAAATCCTTACATAATTCAATTATAAGCCTTGACCCTACAACCTTTAAGACTGTAGCTAATTAAGCTATGATCTGTCCTTCTTTGCATTCTCATAGTTTAGAACAAAACTTTTGTCTAAAATGGTAGATAAAAGAACATGTGTTTTCTAACCCAAGGCAGAGGCAGGAGCATAGAACAGGAGCTTGAACACACTGGTTTTAGCTCTAATCTTACTAGTAATTTTTGCTCTCAAAAGCTTCTAAATTATTGGTATCAACTTTAGAGAGTGAGATCTAAGGGAATAATTTTAATTTCTAAAAGTAAAGAGTGTGAGCATTAGCTCAGGAAAAATGTGACATTCAAATATCATATTCAGTTATTGTAACAATGAAGGAATCATGGTGATATGGAAATATTGGAGTTTCTTTGAGGTTAATAGATCTTTTCTCTTGTTGGGCGTTAGTGTCCTCAAATACTTGAGGGCCAGCTAAGCCACCGTAAAACAAGATCTTATCAAATGGATGCAAATAATTAAATTATTTACACAAGACAGGTTTGTTTTAGACAGAATTTTATTAAATATTTATAGACAGGAGCTAAAGAGAAAGAGAGCAACATAAGGGGTGAAGAGGAGAGAGCAAGAAAGAGAGAGACAGAGACAGAGACAGAGACGGAGACAAGGAAACAGAAAGGGAGAGAACTCACAGCTCCAGAATTGCAGAAGGGGTCCCAGGAAACAAGAGAGCATCAGCTTGTCCTGTTTAAAGAACTGACAGTGAAGATGGAGTGAGGTATGAGAGGAGATTAGATGGGCAGCCAAGCAATGTAACCAGGTGTCCAAATGTCTCCTCTCAGTTTCAGTGCAGTGAGGCCTCAAAGCAGATGTGAACATGTAGCAAAAAACAATGGAGGAGGAAGCCATCCTGACCTTCAGAAAAGGTGCTTTTTTAAAGTCTTTGGTAGACACAACGTTTCTAGCTCTTGCTTTCACAATGAGAAATTTATTTTCAATTCAGCTGCCATCAACTACAATGGAAGGCTACATGAACTTGAAATTCAGAAGTATTTGATTTTTTATTATAACCTTATGCATTGGCCCATCTTTAGGCATAAATGCCAGTTATTGTCCTGATAGTTAGGATAACAGTAGTCAAAATGTTCTTAAGGCCTATATCGCTTAACATTTTACCCACTAGTTTTGACATTTTATACTATGAGTAAAAATTCCAAGAGACAGAATTAAGTACTTAGCTGTTACGGTTAACATTCACAATGAGGAGAATAGCTACACTTAAAACATCTCTATCAAAATAGACATCTCCAGGGCAAAAGTCACTGGGATATTCATATGTTCAAAGATGCTCTGAAGCCTGGGGGAGAACTGATAATATTTTATGGACAAAGTCAAGTTGTTGACAAATATAGGTCAACACAGCAGTGCATAACATGTTAGAGTATTATTTTAGAATTTAAAACTGACATGTAATGCTCTTATTGCTACAACATTAAATTGAATATTTTGTTCCCACTGACTCAATAGCAACATGCAAATCCTTCATTAGGAATATATTTTATCTATAAAATGCTAGAGAAGAATCTGGGAATGCCAAGGAACTCGCACACTCTTTAGCACCTTTGCCAGACTGATTAATTCTTCAGTAATTTATGTTCTGAATTCAGGCAGTTTTTATCATGGTGTTTAAACTCAAAGACTAGGAGCATGAATCAAAATGTCATGGGTCCCATGAATGAGTAAGAGGTGGTACACTGTGTCAGCATTACATCCGGTGACAAGCAATAGCAAGCATGACCTATATAGGGAGGGAATCAATGCTGCTGATAGACTCAATGCTGCAAGTTCTGCTTGCTTTACATGCCAACTATTCTTGAAAAACTTGCATTTTATTCTAGTAGCAAATCATAAAATATTCATAGAATTTACATTTTAAAAATTTTAATTATGATATGTATCATGGCTAACTAAAATAAAAATCAACTAAGCTGTTATTTATAGTTTACAAAATATATCGGCGTGTTACAAAGGAGCAGGATCTCTATGATGACAGGCACTGTTGGTGGATGATGCTATACATTTGTGTCAAACATAATTTAGTATCAAACAAAAAGCTGAAAAGATTATACATTTAAAACATTTCTATAGCCATATTTGTTTAATATATGCACATATACAATAGAAACTAATATATATATATATAGTGTTACACATACATATGAGTAAAAAGGAAAATTTTATTTAGACCTCAAATTTTCTTGATTCAAAAACCTTAACACATAAAGCTAGAGGAAAAACATTGTTAAGGACAACAAAACCAATGCCACCATCATGGGAACTCAAATCACATTCCAAATGTAAAACTAAAACTAAATTGTACTACAAAAATAAAAGAGGAAATTTCTGACTGTAAAGGATATTGGAATGTTCAGAAAGAAATTAACTTCATAAAAATAAGCATAAATCTAGCTGAAAAAAATAGAGGGTGAAAATAATTTAGCATGTAAATAATATGAAAAAGAGATATGTAGTCAAATCTCAGATAGTACCTATTTGATAAATAAACATGTGCAAATCCAAATTAAACCTGTCACAGATGGGACAAGCAAGTACTTCCTTTCTATGTGTACCTCATAGACCATGACTCCCACATAGCTGGGAGAAACTCATCTGTTATTCTTGTTGGTTATTAGTGGATTCATTTTGACATTATCTCAGCTGTCTGAAAGTGTGAAAAACATAAAGGACTCAGAGTAGCCCAGATCAGTTATTCCTGCAAATTCTCTGAACTCACTGTCATAGACAGAGCAGTTAGCATAGTATGCAGTGGTTTATAAGGAGACCCTTGTATAGTCCAATGCCTGATAGATTGATAATAGCTAAGTTTAAACAAGATACCTTTTGGGTTAAGATGAATTCACTTTGTCTTCCGGACACAAATTATGGAGATCTACTCAGCTGGTCTTGCTGCTACCAGTTCCTTTCAATCCACTCCAATTTCACTCTGTGTAATCATTAGTTAGCTTGACAACCTACCTGCACTTTGGGGCCAGCCTGATAGGTAAGGCTGGATTTTTCCAGAAGACATTAATGGGGCTTACATGAGATGAGTTAAGAAATGCTATTGTGCTCATGAATATAGGAAAAATGCATGTGTAAGCTAGATATAAACCGAAGGAGGTGAGCAGTTGGGAGTATGGCAAGTGAGAAGGAAGCAACTGCCCTCAAATGAGAAAGCAAAGGACAGTTGTGAGGTTTGCAACCAAGTCCTTTTTCCAGTTGTCTCTTCAGCTCTGCTAGGTTTGGGTTTCCCCATATGAACTACTATTTTTTAATGACTATTGATACAAGTGACGTAAAAGAAGAAACATATGGGTTTGCGCTACTGTTATTCTCATGATTAATAAGGTCTAGGCAAGTCTTAATGGTTTTGTTTAGTCACAGCAAAAGCTGACATGTTTTAAAACAGGATTTCCCTGAGAGAGTCTAAGGAAAGTTAGGGTTATGAATCATAATCACCATGGTGAAAATACAGATAGTTCTAGAATAATAAAGGCTATGGGGAAATTCTTGAAGATAATGAGTGCTATTATGTTAAGTTGGGAATATATTTCTACCATGGGACAATTGCTATTTCACATACAATCCCACAAGGAATATAATGACTCTAAGAATATATTATATACATATACATACAAATACATATATGCAATATCAAAACACACACACACACACACACTACTCATGTTGTCACAAATATCCAGTGGCTTTTTTAATATAATGGAGTGTCTGTTGTGTTACACTATTCCAATAAAATGTTGCCTTGGTTGGAATGCAGACGCACAAAAAATAAGAAGGAAATATGCTTGCTTTATGTGCCCTGACTTCAGTTTTAGTCACAGACACTAAAGCTATAATGAAACCTAGAACTTCATTCCATATTATGTAATGAATAACATAAAATAGCTTTCCATAAGGAAATACTAATAATATTCTGTGTTGAAATGTGCAGGACATATTTTGATAAATAGGACAAAAGGATTTGGGGGCCTGAACAAAAAGCTCAGCAAGGCAAGTATTTGGTAAGCTTATGGACTTTTGTGCAGTTTCTGGGTAGGCACATAAAAAAAATTAACTGTTTTTGTGAATGGTACATATCTGTAAGCACAACACTGTGTGGCTTGCAGAGAGAGGCATACTTCAGATGCTCTCTGGCCAGCATGGCTATTCAGAACAGTGAGCCTCCTTCCAGGTTCTGTAGAAAGATACTGTCACAGAAACTAAGATAGAGAGTGATAGAGAAAATCACACCACATCAATCTCAGATTTTTGCCTATGGGCAAGTGGGCAACTGAGACTGCATCATAGGTGTACACACAAACAAAAAAACCCCACACATATACATTTTGAAATATTTAGGAAATTACAAGAAGTCCCCCAAGAAAATAAAACATTTCTTTATTCTAGGATTTCACTGAATAGCTTTGGGACACAATCCTTTTTACTTGCATCTAGATGCAGTGCCTTTCACACTCCCAACAGGCTGCTATATGTAGTCCTTACGCACACAGTGCTACCAGCAAATACACTACTATGATTTCCACATTTTTAGTGTCCCGGGTCAAGCAATTGGACCGGTATAAGTGAGTGTACAGTAGTAAACACAAAGTCAATTTATTAAAAACAAAAAACAAAACAAAACAAAACACTGCGAAGGGACTGAAAAGACTGCAGTTGAGAAGTAGTTTTAAAACTCAATGGCCACATGCCCAGAGAGCCTTTGACCCTTAAAATGTAGGTCAACTGAACATGGTTTTCTTTAACATTTGCATACCCTGTGGGTTTTCTCTTGATGATATGCTACTCTGCGGCTTTGGAATTAGCAAGAGGTCCCTATTATTCCTACGTGTCAGGTAACTTCTTTCATGCACTAATTTTCAGTCCTGTGACTCTCATTTCTGCTCCAGACTTTTACCCTATGAGCTGTGTCTCAGGAAATATTTTGGGGAAGCTGAAAGATGGTAATATGTACTCTCTAACAGTCTAACTCTCTCCCCAGTCTATCGAGTGGCAGGAGAGGGAACTTAGCTGTTTTGTAAGAGAAATTGCTGAGATCCTTGCATCACAGGGAGTTTTACCTGAATACTACACTAAAAGTACTCAGAAAGTAACTTTCTCAAATAAATTATTTATTTCTTTATTATCTACAGTCCCAAGAGCATCCTAAAGACTCAATATTCTACAAGGATGTTAAAAATTCAAAGTTTAATCATAATTATGCTAATTAATACCATCACAAAAAGGGAAAGTGCCCTGTAGCAGCAGGTTGCTCTTCAGTGCCAGGGTCCTAAGTCAGAGGACCAGGAAATGAGAAGATAAAGAAGAAAATGGGAAAGTTTGTGATGAGGAGTTTTTTTGTACAAACTTATGGCCCATGCAGCAAATGTGTTAAGCACAGCATTTAACATACTATTTCCAGGGAAAAATTGGGCATTGAGTCAGAAGGAAACTAAACAAACAAACAGACAAAACCACAGGGTATCTCAAACCAAGCACATTACAAACAAGCAAAATTGGGACTTATAAATCCAATCTGTTCAGAGGAAAACGGCCACGTTCCTAGCAACCAAAATATTAATATCTTCCAGGCCCTGGCCACCAGCCCCACTGGCCACTGCCAAGTTTACCCCTGGGAAAAGACACAACATAGAACTAGTTTCCTTTTATTCTTTCATTAGGGCATCTGAGGAAGCTTCAGAATGGCCTGAATCTCAATAGAAAAAAATGAAAAGACAAGAATGGGTTGGTCTCAATGATCATGTGCACCTTGCTACTGGAGAGGAGATCCCATGTGAGCACCTAAAAAGGAATTTGGGTTATATCCTGAGTATTTGACGAAGCATTTTTAGAAAGAATCCAGTGGTGAGTTATATTAAAATGAAAAGCATTTAAAGTAGTAACTGGATAAACATTATACCAACAATATAAAACATGAAGAAAACTAACATATAATGTGACAACTTATTTGTGGGTAAAACTTGCCTTTCTAGTTAGAAAGTTAAGAACTCCTTTTGTTGTTTGACAAGTCATATCGGTGAACTTGTCTGTAATATGCTCTTGAGGCTATTGATATGCGAAAGGTAAAAACATCATTCTTGGATATATTTTCTGAATTCTTTTAGAGTGGGTGAGATTGGGCTTTATCCACCTAAGCAGGTGTCCGTAGCATCAGAAGACATTAATACACTTGAAAAGTTCACATTTAAGCATTACTTTAGCTTTGTAAGTGGTATTTAAAGTTTGTAAGTGGCATTTACTGTTAAAGAATAGCTGGAGAATTACAAGAATGTCTCCCAACTTTTAGGTGAGGACTCCCAGTGTCATTACTATCAGGCTACATACAGGATAGTTTCTAAGGCTGATACTGACAGCAATAATTCCTTGGCTTTGGGGCATTTCCACCAACATGGCTACTATTTTAGTCCATTTAGTGAGGAATCCTAAATGAATCCTAAGTTCTCAATGAGTCTTAATGAAGTCACAAGACTGGTATCCAATAGTAGAAATAAAATACTTTTATATGTCTCACCAGGTGTTATCTGTAATGCATTGATTATTATCAGCAATCTCTTGAGCAGGGTCTTCATTAGGGAAACTTTGGCAGTCATCATTAATCCAGAGGCTCATCAGCTCTGGGAGCAAGAACATCATTCTCCCTTACAGTGATTTCCATTTGCACCATTTTCTTTTGCAGGAAAATTCATCCCCACTGTAGGGCTCCGCAAAGCTATGGCAAACAAAATACTTTAGAACATGGTTTCTCTGATGTAACAGTTTGTTACTGGCATGGTGTTCTCAATTGGCTGTATTCTCACATCTACAATAATTATCTCCTGGGATGTTTGGATTGTTCCACTTTATTTCTTTGCTCATTACTGTGTCCTGCATCTGGAAACCTGACTGAGACAGTAAGGAGTTGAAGTTAGGCTAGACACGTTTACAGGAAAACTAGTGGATGTGTGAACTATGTTGGAATGGCACTAGCTACTCCAAAAACTAAAACCTCAGCACTAGAATCTTAGGCACAGTTCAGGTGGCAGGCGTTAGCAAGTCTCTGTGGGAGTTCTCTGTGAGGTATGGCCAATCTGTAAACTCTAGGAGGAGAAGAAGGCAGTGGTTGTTAGTTTTTCATACATTGACAACATTCATAGCCAGATCCACAACTGACTTTGTCAATTCTGAGTTCACACACATGGGAAAGCTTTGCCAAATACCTATGGGTCTGAGGCATTGGACCTTGACATGGTATTACCCATGTCAACAGTACACATTCCCTTAGGACTTCGTTCACTCCTTCCATGCTCACTTGTCTTTCTTAGCTCCCCAAGATTGTGACCTAAAAGTCAAATTTAAAAGTTAAATTGTTGACAATATACTCTCATTGCCTCTTTTTGCATGGAGGCATTTGACTAGTGAAATTAGATGTGAGCAAAAACATGATTCTAAACAAATAAACTTTAATTATAATAAGTATAATCATATAAATATATTATTGTACATATATTTCATCTATAATAATTTATCTGATTTACTCATTTTCTTCTATAATGACGTTCTCTGGTATTGTCCTCACTTTTTCTCTTTTTGCAAGCATTTAGCTTAGGATGAAATTACCAACTGAGCATCTGTGATCTTCTAAAAGCATTTTCATTTTCTTTTTAAGTTTCTTTATCAAAAATATATTTCTCATTTATAATTTTGTAAACATCTATATTTAACTGATGGCTTCTTTGTAAACATTTTCTTTAAACAGAATAACTTTATTCCAGTGAAAACACAAGAATCTGTGTCTAAGCACAGGCAAAACATTATAGTCCTAAAAACACTTCAGTATTTCATTTTCAGCCAACAAATGTAACTTAACTGGTTTGTCATAAGTCCAAGGCACTTCAAGAGTACTTTTGTCAAAAAACACTTAGTTTTTATTTGTGGCTATAAGGCAATCAAAATCAAAATAAAATCTGGGTTTTTCCCCTTAATTTTATGTTTTCTTCCACTCTTTAGAGTTACCTGTTATCTGTGTATACAACGGTGTTAAAACACAGATACTAAGTTTCCATCCTATCCCTTGAGTTCCAGGAACATCAGAGTCTATGGGGCCTTCCGCCACAGCTGGGCAGTTATCCCTAGGACTAGACTGTGTCCTGGAGCAGGTACAGTTATCTCCTGAGTACCAGTCAACTCTCTTACACTAATGACTGTCTGGATCAACTTTAGGGCAGCAGAATCAAGAAAATAATCAAGGAGTCCAATTTTAACTTTTGGAGAAAGTTTCCAAAGTGTTAAAAGTCTGAGCACAAGTGCCAGGCATGGTAGCACATGCTTGTAATTCCAGCACTCCAGAGGAAGAGGCAGGTAATTCACTGTGAATTTGAGGTCAGCCTGGTCTACAAAGTGAGTCTAGGACATTTGGCTGAATAAATGAAACAAAAAACAAAGGCAAAAAACAAAAGAAAACAAACAAACAAACAAACAAATGAACCCCCAAAACTAAAAACCTCTATTAACTTAAAAAAGCACAAAAATTTGTTCCTAAATCAATTTCTTTAAAGGAATGTTTTCACACGAAAAACTATTGGAAAAAGTTCTATTCTATGCTGCTGCATCAGTTATTGATGTTGGAAAACTCCTTAGATAAATGTATATTTTGAAATGATTTATAATGAAAATTATTGTCACTGATCATGGACAGACTTATCACATAGCATATAAGTGCATCTCACATGTGTTGGCCTTATTTAACAGGAACTATAAATTTAATATTAAAATTGTTTGGCCTAATGGAAATTTACATGTGATATAATTTTGTAAAAAGCATAACAAATGTAACAGAAAACAAAGTATTACATTATCATCTTTTAAAGATAGTATTATTATGTTTTTAAATTACATATACATTTTAAGAATTTCTTATTCTGTTAATTATATAGTAACAATAATTCTGATAAAAACCCTTTGTCACAGCCATTTTAGTTAATTTTTTTATAAATTCATAACTTTACTTCCACATGCAGACAAATTTTGGAAGACATTTACAAAAATATCTACTGCATATTCATTAAAACCATATCTAAAAGCCATAGGAAAGTGATCAAAATTTCTAATAGCATTTGATTATATTTTACATACAAGTGGCTTTTGTGTATGTGTGTGTGTGTGTGTATATATATATATATATATATATATATATATATATATATATACACATATATATATCCTGAGGTCACTTTTACTTACAAAGACATAGAGTATGGTCTAGTGCCTAAAGCATCTAAAGTGCAGATTGCCAGATTGCCTTTTGTTAATGACACCAGCTCTATCTTGGGGACTATGATACTTTAGCTTTGTTGTCCACTTCACTGAACCAGGAATAAACTATGATGCAAGCCTCTATGAACTTCAGGAGTTTCTGAAGTAGTTAATTGAGGTAAAGAATCTCATCAAAACTTGATTGGCACCTTCCTTCCAGTGTTAGCCCAAATATGAGGACATCTAAGGGAGAAACTTTGGCTTTTTGATTGATTGTCTTAAGTTTATGTTGGCAAGTTCATGTACTCTGACGTTACCATTGTTCATGGGTACCAGGATGAAGCTCTTTTGACTTTCCATGTAGACTGAAGATCAGTGGCTCTCACAGGAATCTGTTTCTTCATCATCAGATAGGAACTTCAGAGATATTCAGTGATTCCTTTGCCTTTCCAGTGTGAAGACATTGTTGGACTACCCAAACAGAGTCTAATAAATCACCCTTTAATATGAATTCATTCTATTGTTTCTGTTCCCCTAGAAAATATTTCCATGGAGTGTGCATGGAGGTGATGCACAGATATAAATACAGACCAACACACACCACAACAGACACACACACACACACACACACACACACACACACACAAACATACATACAACTAAAAGGAAAAGTATATCTTGAAAAAGGAAGAAAGCAGGGAGGGAGGGGAGAAAAGAGGGAAAGATGAAAGAAAGAAATGCACTATGATGCAACATCAGCTATCAAAGTGCATTCACCAGTTTAGCCTTGGAGCCAAGGAAAAGAAAGAAAGGAAAAAGAAAGAAGAAAGGAAGGAAAAAAGGAAGAAGGAAAAAGAAAGAAAGAAAGAAAGAAAGAAAGGGTGGACAAAAGAGAAAACAAAGTTTAAAAACACAAACAAAAATTCTGAGGAGCTCAATAAGCTAGACAGATGCTTATAGAAACCTGCTGGAGGAATGTTGTAGGCTCTGAGTCACACAGTTTAATTTCTTCTTGCTTCTCTAGTTCTCTGCCTATGGCTTATAATGATAAGTTTTTGCAGAAACTCATCCTTGCTCCCAAAAGGATGGAACCGTTATTTTTCTTCAAAAACGGCTCCAACGACACATCTCTCTGATTCTTCTATTGCTTTGACTTCTTCTCCCCCACTTCTCTGTCAAGCACCACAAAAGAATTCCCGTTCTTCAAGGAACCCATTCTTCTCCTTTGTTGGAAACAGCCAGAATGACACACTGTTCATCTTCTGAGTGATTTTAGTATCTCAACCCTTAGAAGATAATGCGAGGTAGGTAAGTATTGTTTAATAAACTTGGAAGCAGCCGTTGAGGATACACTCTACGTCTTTTTCTTTTGGTAACACTGGAAAGGAAAATATCAAACAAAGGTGTTCATCGTTAGTATGTAAATCACTATATGAAAATAGGCAGATTCTCAGGCTTTGTTGAAGTCTGTTAAGGAAAACTACCTCTTCCTGGTCAAAAGAATGGAATTGCAGTTCTACCATTGTCAAACATCATTTCTACTTCAAAAATAAAAATTCCACATACTATTCTTCTCACTTATGAGTTAGTGCAGCAGGGCCTTCCAGTCCCCTAGCCAGGAGTCTAGTCATAGGAAAGTTGATCCTCTTAAATGGACTTAGTCCTCCCCAAAGCCATTTTCTGATGCAGTTGCTTACAGAGCTTCTGGCATGCAGGACTGTTAAGCTTACTCACTTTGGGTCTTAACTCAAAAAGCCTAACTTTTTCTTTTCCCACTTTCTGTTTCTTTTTCGGGCCCCCAAGCCTATCCATGCTTGCCTTGACAGTCTGGATGTCGCCCTCTATATCTGATGCTCTCCTGCCCCTTTATTCCATCCATCTGCTGCTTAACCACTATTGCTGGGTCTTCTACAACTTTTGTTTCCCATCTGCTAAGGAAATGTACAGCTTGCCTGTTTTGTCATTTTTCTCTCAAATTTAATAAAACGGTTCTTGAGTTTTTTCTTAATTTTGTTCCTAAATTCTTTTATTAACAAGGCTGAGAAGCCTTAAAAGGAAGCCCCGGTTTTCCTGGTGATGGATATTCTGATAGTAAAATATTAAAAAGTAATTTCAAACTGAAATATTGAATACCCTGGCAAGAATCACTGATGGCAATACTTTTTAGGATCTGAATTAATGAGTAAAATCTTACTCTTTTGTCAGTCTGATTATTTAGTGTGTTGTCATGCTAATTATCCTAAGGAGTTTACATTTTGCCTCTGAAGGTTTTACCTCTTAAAATCACAATGGCAGTGTCTGTTTTCTAAATTTATTTATATTTAAAACAGTGATCTGAATAAAATCAAGAAAATTAAGCCCTAAGAACTCTTTAGCAACTCTAGACAAGTAAAAAGCATAGTAGACAACTACAATTAAATTTATTTTAAGACAGCAAAGCTTATTGATAAAAAAAATTAAGTGCAGCACTATAAAGCTATAACAGGAAAAAAATGTGTTATTATTATAATGTAAAAATAAACACATATTACCTACCAAAAAAGTAAAATTATATCTTAATTCTGTATTATAATCACCTGAGCCATTTAAGCAAGTGTAACTCAGGCCACAAGTACATTTATTATATAAATTCGTAAGTTCCTTATTCAATATTTTAGTGGATCCTTTAAGGTGTTGTAATCTGTAGAAAGTTATTTGAATTGTTGAAATAAACCATGCATTATGTTTAAAAAATATATTTCTAAAATTCTGATAATATAATCTTTTGAAATACAGATAGTAGCTTTTGTGCTTTTATTCCTAAAATGGCATACCCATACCCATTAATGTACACCTGAACACAGATCCACATAGTCAGTCAATCACATTCTTAAACACATACTAACACATATCATCTTGCACAAAATCCACAGATATGTGCAAAGATTTAAAGCCCATATTAGGAAACTGGTCTTGAAGAATATTACTTGATATCTAGAGAAAAACCAACTGGTACCTCTTTAGTGACTTTGCTTTGGTGATTGATTAGCTTTTAAAAACTACTCATGTTTTATGACAATCTTTTATGGCTGAAACTTAAAACTCTCTCCCCTGCTCATATTCTGAGGGCAAATGGAAATCAATTGTTCATGTTCTATATGATCAGAGTAATTTACTCTTCCAGTCTGTTTTCCCATATGTTATACCAATAAGTTGATAAATCATGGTATCATATTTAAAAAATACACATTGACATTGAAATAGTTCATAAATAGTAGCTGAAATTATTACTGTTTTTTTTCACTATATACCGTTACAAATAGTTTTCTATGAATATAACCCTAAAAAGTTTCACATTCAGTATTTTTATACCCAGGAAATAAGCAAAACAAAAAAACAAATAAACAAACAAAAACAAAGAGAAAAAAGAGCTCCAACAAATGCTCCCAAAAGAATCTAAACAAAATATTTGTGACAAGTATCACTGCTTTCTATGATTTAACTTTTGTTTGAATAGAAACATTTTGAATGCAGATCTTTGGAGACATTGCCAGTACCTCCATTTTTGAAAAGTGTCTTTTAATTGAACATAAGTTGCAGGAATAAGTTGTTGACTTATAGTAGTGTTTGGTTGTTATTATTTGATAGATCACAGTAATCCTGCTTAAAATAAATCAAATATTTAATTTTGGGGGGGTTTCAAGACAGGGTTTCTCTATGTACCCTTGGCCATCCTGGACTCACTTTGTAGAGCAGGCTGGGCTCGAACTCACAGCGATCCGCCTGCCTCTGCCTCCCGAGTGCTGGGATTAAAGGCGTGTGCCACCACGCCCGGCTCTATTTCTAGTGCTGAGTAGTTCTTGTATTAGTTACTTATCTATTGTTGTGCAAAACTCCATGACTTAGGCAATTTGTGAAAGAAAGGATTTATTTGAGTTTTAGGCTCCAGAGGAATAAGAATCCATCACCATCACAGCAAGGATCATGGAGGTAGAGAGGTGGTTGAAGCAGCAAAGTCAGTCTTCACATCTTGAATTACAAGGAGGGGGGGGGGCAGAGACAGAGACAGGGAGAGAGGAGAGAGAGAGAGAGAGAGAGAGAGAGAGAGAGAGAGAGAGAGAGAGAGAGAGAGAGAGAGAGAGAGAGCGCTACTGGACATTCTTTGTCTTTATGTGCTCAAAGCTCATTTCTAGTGACATTATTCCTAGTTGTCACTAACATTCTGTTTTCTCTGTGTTTCTTTAACTTTCCTCCATTTTCCTTTCTCTTCTCTTCAAATCACCCAAGCCACATGTCAGTCTTAAATTAATCTAACACTTTAAGAAGACAATAAGAACTTGAAACGGACATGGACAAACCAAACACTATGCCCTCTGGACTGCAATCCATAGAGGCAGATATGCTCAGGAAAGGTATGTGTCCATACACCCAGCTGGCTGAAACTGGGTCATCAGCTTGCTAGCTTGATCTAAATGTTTCCTAATCCCAAATTTACACTACCTTAATTTCCTGTAAGTTTTGAATGACTCTTATTTCACAGTACCATTGAAGAATACTTATTTAATAAGAAGTTTGTAAAAGAAGAAGGTGACACTCTAAAGAGAAGCATAGTCATTGCATCCTGAAGGTGACAGGCATTGGAAAGAAACCTCTATTTCAAACCATCTGTTATTGGCATCCTCTGTTCCCTATGAAGCGCATATTTGACCTAGATTTTACAGATGAGTGACCAGTAATTTTAAGGATTTACAGGCTTGGGCCAAGATCACAATTCTAGCAAGTATAAATGAGAATTTTGGGTTCTATTTTGCTGAGATTTCCTATCCTAGTAGTAGTGGAAGCGGGCTTTTAAGGAGATCAGATTTCATCTTGTTTTTATACATAGAAAGTGAAAAGTGAAAAAAATAGTACTTGGGTAAAACATGGCATAAAAAATTAAAATTATCTTTGTACTGTAAAATAATTACAAATGGAAATAGCAACAAAATACTAAACAGAAGCTGTTATACATAGTTCCTATGAATAAATCCATAATTTTCGTATTTTCTCTGCATTCAGATTAAGATGGAAAGTCTTATTTACTTCTATACTCTGTAAAAGAATGTTCAGATCTACTTGAAGTGATTAAAAGAAAAATTCTGCAAAAAAAGTTCTATAGAACTGAAAAGAATGTTCTTTTGAAATAAACTGTTAAAACAAACTACATGTGACTAAATTCGAATCACCTAAAAAGAAGACAGTAGAAAATTATAAATATTATAAACAAGGATAATAAACCTTGGCTCTTAGTTGACACTGATTCTTGAAGCATTTGGGCCCTCTACTTAGAATAAAGATGTGTGGAAGTCAGTTAAATAATGGAGTCTTGCTGAAGTCACACTCACAGTGGGTCCCATAGGTTTTTTTTTTTTTTTTTTCTTTTAACTTACTCTACACCTATTCCCCCAATTCCATAATGTGTGTGTGATTGAGGTAGAAATACTTAGAAGTTGGAGCTATAGTTTGTGTTTAAAGAGACAAGTAAAAATGGAATAAAGGGGGTGGTACATTCAGGGCAAGATGCCACACAGCTATGTCTGTGATTTATGGGGGAGGGGACAAAAACAAAAACAATCAAACAAATGAACACAAACACTAAGGAATTATATGTACCTAAAGAATAAAAGAAGGTCTAAGTTTATACAAATGAAATTCAATGTGGGGGCAGGTGTCATCCCAGTCAGCAGAACTGACAGCATTGGCCTAGTGGTTCTGGCTTTAAAGTTACAAAAGCTACAGGAATAAAGGGGTTGTGGAATCTTCCTCAATAGTTAAGGGGAGTGATTGAGGACAGGACTCTGGCAACAGAATCCCCATATACTGGTTCTAGGAGGCCTTTGCATAAAACTAAAACTGAAACCTGTATTATGTTGAAAACCCCAGGATATTGGACACAGTAGAGAACTTCATGCAAGGAGTGGAACTGTCCCAGAGAGAAAAGTGGACTGCAGTGAGCAAAACACGAAGGGAAAAAACATCAGGACTTGGAGTTTGCCTTGCTGAGTTTTGGTCGTGCTGTGGTCCACAATTTCCTTATTATATTCGTACTCCTCACATTTGGAATATAATGTATATGGTGCGCCATTGTATGTTGGAAGTGGCTAATTTGAACTTTCATTTTTCGGGAGGTTACAAATAAAAGAGATTGCCTCAAGTTTCTCAGAAAAGACTTTGGGCTTTTAAACTGTGGTGAGAATCTGAAAGACTTTTGGAGTCAGATTAAGTGGACTACAATCCAATGAGGGCCAGGGAGTGGAATGTGCTGGTTTGCCTGATAATGGCCCCTGTAGACTTCCATATTTTGAATGTTGGAAGTTGATGGAAGTGTTTGGAAGGGTTTAGAAGGTTTGACTTTCTGGAATGAGATGTATCACTGTTGTAGACTGAACTGAAGTTCAAAAGCCTACATTATTTCCAGATAGTTTTCTCTCTTCCTAGAGTTTGTGAGTTTGGTATAAACTCTTAGCTACTGTTCCAGCACCATGCCTGCATGACTGTTAACATGATGGTCGCTGACTTTAATGCTCTGGACCTGTGAGCTCCCACACCAAATGCTTTCTTTTATAAGCTGCCTTCATCAAAGTGTTTTGTCTTGGCATTAGAAAAGTAACTAAAACAGATATTGACAATAATTTATATATCAAATAACAAGATTTATTTCTTTTGGAAAACTAAATACATTCATACTATTTATGTGTAAATTTGCTTTCATCTATTAATAAATTACGAAATTATATGCATGTCAAAGAGCTGTTGATCATCACTACATGTTTAAATTGAATATTTATTTTATATATTCAAGGCTTCGAACAAATTTCTTCAACAAAAGGGTGATTTTAGTGAAAAAGGTGAAAAAGCCTTGGTTTAAATCACCTGAATTTCATTCTTCGATGAATGAAATGAAACATATATAGTGGCACTTAGAACGTATGTATTCTCATTGTATTTTTTTTACCTCCGTGGCACTATGAAGAAACACAACATTTATGTTTCCATACTAAACTAGAAAACATTCAAGTGCATGCCTTAATTATACTTCTCATCCCCTGAAAAATTGCTTTATGCATTTTTCCTTTCCTAAAATGTGGTGATCCAACAAATACATTTAAAACACATTTTCACAATTTTTCTTTTAGAGTTATGGGATATTTCAAGAATTCTTTTTTTTTTTTCTTCTTCTTCTTCTTCTTGCTGTCCCTTTATTACAGAATGTTTTCACCAACAACTACTGTTAGAGTTGCCCATTATCATGACCTTGGATGTGTTCCTTGAACAAATAATACTTATTCGTCTTTTGTGTCTAAACATGGTACGAGTACATTTGAATACTATATTTAAGGACTATTTTAGGTTCTTTAAAGTATACTCTCTTTCGAACTTCACAAAGGAAAAAAGGAATATGGCTCCTATGCCTATTAGTGTATTGATTTTCATGCATTCAATAAAGAAAATCAAGTGTGACCTAAGAGGCAAAAGTGCAGCCTACTTTGGTTCAGGTTTCCTTCCTGCATGACTCATGCCCTATGGATTGGGAAGGGAAAGAGCACTGGAGATGTGCCAATTGATTATTCTCTGTGCAGTCTCAGGAAAAAGGACATGTGTACCTGGCTGATAAAGGGCATTCTCATTTGTCTTCAACTTTCCTGTGTGGAGGAGTGATTAGAAGTTTAAGTGTTGTCTATTATGGATATGCGTAGTTACTTAATAGATGTGGAGGAAACTACTTTCTCTGTTACTCAGTTCATACACTGGAAGAGCTAAGCTGCTGGGGATGCCCACATGCTACGGCTGCAGGAGTCAGGTTATATGTGGAAGGTTTAACACTGACCCTTGTGTAGGTTGAGTGCATAATTAATGTATTCATACTTTAACAATCACCTTCATATATTTCACACCAGTGTAACCTACCTTTGATCTTATTACTGGAAAGGCTGCTGTTTGTTAGCCTAGCTTAGACATTATTTCTAACCTCTCAGGAAGTACTTCCTTACTGGCAGTTACATGCAAGCAGAGGTTTTCTTCTCTTTGTTTTCTACAATATCCTCCTCAGGGCAGGATTAGTGCCTGAACCATCTTGTGTTGTTTGTAAGTGTTTGCTGAAGGAATGAATTATTGGTCAATTTTAAGTTTCTCCATGTCAGTAACACCATCCACAAAATCTACAGTACACAAAGTGTTCCTTTTCACTATCCACCATGGAGATACTCTACTACATGCTAGCACTAAATCAAAGCTTTCATTTCTTTCTTTAACCTGGTCCTTCTGTTTATAGTGTTCAGCTTGGTTTCTGGAAATTACTTTAAAAAACTCTTTGATATGCTATTCAATATTTTGTAATCTTGAGTATATTTTATAAAGCATCAGAACCTGTTGCTGGTAAGCCGTACCTAGGATCCATACAAGGACAATGTGAAAATAATAACAGCACTCAATATCGATATGTTGTTTGCTGTGCACTGTCTGGTGAGATTTTGACTTCTGAAACTTCAATCTCCTTCTGAAATCTTGGCAGGAGAGAAAATAATGTAAAGAATAAAATGTGCCTCTTACTCACTATCAATGCCCTCAGCTTCTCCTCACTAGCACAACTAGTATATGTTACAGGCCTGGAGGAACATGATCGTGAACCTGACCTACAAAAAAATATATGAAATGTTCACACCTTAAACATATCAAAAGTAAATCCAGATGATAGTCTGTGTGTGGAAACGTCAAGAATGAGCAGCATTGGTTTCACTTTAATCTGAATTTCATTTTTAGTTCAGCTATATGAACTAAATAATACTTAGTTATTTATCATTTTAATAGTCTATGAAAATTATAGAAACAGGAATATAATTATAAACATTTACTTTGAGAAAGAAACTTAGGAAACATTTACTGGAGAAGCGGAATTTAATTGAGGTTCTGAAGATGAAGGAGGGTGTGGAGAAAAGTGATAATAAATTCATCAGCCAGAATGGGGTCACATGGGAGAGTTCTGCAAAGTAAACAAGACCAAAAAAAAAAAAAAAAAAAAAAAAAAAAGCGGGGGGGGCGGTGTTGAGCAACATCCTGAGATAACACAACTTGAGGGAAATACAGTTTCCTTTGCTATGAGGAGTCTTTTGATGTCCACACCCAGAGCACTATCCCTGGTCCTGTATTTTCCATTCTCTTACATATTAGATCAACCCATCAGACAGTCTATTCACGTCTTTCAGTTATTCTAGAGCTCTGATTAACACTTCCAAATATTGACTGTGGCTCTCTGGGGGCATCTAATACATTGTCAATCACATGAACCATCTTTGTCTAAAGATAATCAATTCAGAAACATTAAAACCAGGTAAATGAGAAGAGATTTTCAGAGACAGGAAAGCAGTAAAAAGAAGTAAAAGAAATTTGCCAAAATTAGCTATCTTTATTTTAAACCTGGGTTTTTAGCATGACTAGAGCTGGTTATTTATGGAAGTTTACATATATGCAGGGCTTGATACACATACATGCAATTCTTTTTTGTTAAATTGGGAGAGCCTGAAAGAAATGGCTTGTCTTCCCTACATATGCACACCTATGATTCATATCTAAGTTATGAATAATATCTCTTAGTATAAAGGGCCAGGACTCCTTGGAGCAATAGCTGATTCTAAGAATGAGGAAGGGCATATTTATTTTATGACACAAAAAAGGAAGACCAAGAGCAAAATAAAATTGAAACACATGATTAACTGTCATCCAAGAACCCATGAACCAGTGAGAAGAGGCCCTCATGCCACAGCAGAAGCACTGAGGCTGTAAAACAAAGTGCTCTTGGATTATGAGGGGAAGCAAAATCTATATGGATGGAAACACATGACTTATCAAATTCATAAGGGTTTGGGAGATAAATCTTCAATACTGAACTCCATACAACTTGTTTTCTTTTCCGCCTGAAGAAAGGGAAACAACTTTTTACTCTTCAAATGAGAAATATTCACAATATCCTTTTTTTAAGAATATAGAATGCAGAAGAATTGAAGAGAAAGAATAAGATTAGAATAAAGAAATTTAACATTACTACTTCCAGGTGTGATTAAGGTCAACAACAGCAAACAAAGCTCTCCTGAACCATGCTCATATTGTGTGCCTTTGAAATGTGATGAAAATGACGTTACTTCTGTGGCTTATCAAGCATTTAACACCAACTTATTTATAATGGAACACCAGACAAATCTCAAACCAATGGTCCTACAACATAGGTTACAAGCACTCTTCAGAATTTTCAGGAAAAAAAAAGTTGCGTGAGAAAAGTTTTAGCCAAATGGAGATTAAGAAGACATGATAGCTAAAAGAACACAGCTTTCTCCATGGAATCCTGCAACTGGTAATGGGAAGTAGGGCAGAACTGATGGTCAATTCTTTTGAAATCCATCTCTGACTCATTCTACTTTCAAATTCATCACATGCATCTTAATGTCAAAAAAAATTTTTTTTATTGTTTAGTTTTTGAGAAAGAGTCTTGGTATGTTTCCCAGATTGACCTGGAATTTCAGATCTCTTTGCCTCAATTATTTAAATAATATACCACCACAAATGATTTGGGAAAAGTTTTTGAAGATAATCTCAAGACTATCTGAGAAGTTGTGTCTTACAAATGGATTAGCATTTGGTAGACTGTGGTTTTCCTGTCCTGCCACTGGTTTGGGGGCTTGCAATAGGCCAGTTTCTCTTGTCTGGACTTAATGCTCCCCACCCGCCTGCATCCCCCTCCTGCCACCCCCCAACCTTAGCTTGAGATTTGCTTAAGCTAATGAATGCAAATAGGCTCACTGAAGGCTGGGTAACAGCTGTTGCTAAGAACTGCTTAGGTAAGAAATTCTGGATACTCCTGGGAACAGTTTATCAACAAGAAAGGCAAACTCCAGATAAATGCATGAGACGCTAAAAAAACCACATATCATGATCTTATAGAGGAGATATGTGGATAAAGCAGGTAACAATGAAATGTCAAGTGTCATAAGATTTCTAGGTTAATAGTTATAAATATATTCTTGTAAAATATTGTTCCAATACAAAGTCTAAAAGGCAAAGAATTGCCTAGAACTCATGAAGGAGCCCAGTTAGGCACATGCAGACACAGCTTTATGTATTGTCACATCAGAGTAATCTCAAAACAGTAAGGTCATATGACATGACTCACTGTGGTTTTAGCATTTGCTAGGACTGCCTCTTCAGGGAGTAGGCATGGGGCTTTCAGTCTTTGATTCCCAGTGTCTTATCTGCCATAGATAGATTTGGGTAAGAGTAGGTACTTTTTATAAATCTGCAACAAATATGCAATGAATATATTTTATTATTATTCTTATGAATACAAGCAGTGACAGAATCAAGAAAATTATAGTTTTTACTTTGCTTAAGTGACTAAAGCTGAGAAACATATAAAAGAGTTTTCGCATAACCAATTACTCTGGTCTATCACACGAGATAGAATTTAACAAATGACTTGGAAGTGGAATTACTCTTTTTTTCTTTTGCAGCTTCTCTGTGCTCTTGAAAGACCCCGAAGGGAGACCCTCACTCAAGCCTCGGGATGGTGCACACCCAAAGACACACAAACGACCGTCTTGCTGTAAATGCACGAGGTAGTTTATTGGTGGAGCTCTGGGTCTACACGTATCTCACACAGGAGACAGAGGAGTCGACCCAGAAGCCCAGGAGCTTAGGGTTTATATGGGCAAGGGCCGCGCGTGGGGGGGGGGGGGGGCGGAGCGGGAAGTTTTGGCGCCGCCACACACGATTGGTTGTTTCAAGCATTTGAACATCAGCAAATTGCGTAGGCAGATTTGGGGTAAGGTCAGACTTAATCACACGGGAACAGTCCTTGGTTCCTGTTTTTCTCGGAACCCGAGGGTAGATGTTTATCCAAACCTGGAACATTGTGTGTGGGCCTCAAGGGGGATTAAGCAAACACCATAAGATTGGATGAGGGGTCTTGGCTCATTACTCACTCGACCATGTCCGGTACCTGTTTCTCTCAGGAATTTGTCCTTGTGTATCCTCCCTATCTTTTACGGCCAGCAGGTCCCTGGAATACTCAAGAGGTCTTTGTTTCCTAGCTCTGCATTCTTTGAGACTTATCATCTGGGGCCTTGGGCTAGCAAACTTGCTGACCTGCATCTCAACTATTTGGGCTTATGAGTTAGAGATCTCTGCTGTTCTGGTTGCTTTAATGCTAATTAAAAATTCTCTCTCTCACTCTGTGTGCATGCTTATGTTTGCATATATGCACGTATAGATGGATTACAGGAATAGGTACACATGCAGGCTGTTATGGGAAATCATCCTTGATCACCATTTCACCCTTCTTATTGAGACAGGCAGCTCATTGCGGGGTGGAATTATGGGTGGGTAGTCACGCTCACCCAACATTTACATGTTGTCTTACTTTGCTTTCTGCTGCTATGAAAAACATCATTGCCCAAAGCAATTTGGGGCAAGAAATGGTTTATTTCGTCTTACACTTTCATGTCACAATTCAGTTTTTGATAGAAATCAGGGCAGAAGCACAATGCAGAGATGTGGACGTAGGACCAAAGAGTAGGAGCCAGGGAGCAACTCTGCTTATTGGATTGCTCATTGGTGTTGTGGTTAATGTCTCAGTTTGGCCTAATAATTATTATTATCATGCCTATAATTATTATTACAGTGGTATTTTATAACCCGCTAGCAATGAATGAAGACACCGACACCTGTTATATTTTATTGAACCTGGGGCAGGGCAGATATTAATCCCCCAATCCTTTATTGGGACAGGTATCCCATATCTGCCCAAATACCATGGCATTTGCTTCTAATAATTTCTATCATGGCTATCTCCCATTGATAATCTCAAATACTTGCTAATTATCGTCACCTGGGCCAAATCTCCATTCACACCAGCCATGTGCTTCTCCTCCACTTAAACCATGGCGCTGGCCCCCTCCTTCCTCTCTGTTCCAGTCACTCCTCTTTCCTAAGATTCTCTCTCTCTTTCCCAAAGCCCAGGAACCTTAGCTGTGCCTGTTTTATTTGTCTTGCCCAGGTGTGATGGCCCTTTATTGGTCGAACAGGAAGTTCCTTATGCCAGGTTAGATAACAACTTTGGGGTACAGAGACTTCAAGTAGTAATTAGTATCAAAGTATATCAGACCAACCTCCAACACAGGGGCTCATGATAAACTAACAATTTTGTACAGTCAAGCTCAGGCCCACCTGCTTAGGAACTGTTTTTCACAGTGACCTGGACTCTCCTGCATCAATCATCAATTAAGACAATTTCTTGCAGACTTGTTTAAAGGTCAATTTACTTAAGGTAGTTTCTAAATTCAAGGTTTTTCCCCCCCAAGTGACCATAGGTTTGGTCAAGTTAATATAAAAACCAACCAGAATTTGTGGACTTGGATTTTCCCTGCTCTCTTGAGAACATCCAAGCATATTGTCAATAAAGCATGGTGATTGTTACCTTTTTAAATGAACTATGGCTTAAGTTCACCTTAGCTATAAGCATCTCTTGTGAGAGGCTTATTAGAAGAATGATGTTGCTTATTTACCAAATTATATGCAAAAAAGAAAACACAGAGAGGAGTATTAGAAGAATGACTTTCCTGGTTTACCAAATTATATGGAAAAAAGAAAACACAGAGAGGCAGCTAAATTGTAGATCACCTTTTTTTCTATCCCTAAATCAATATTCTAAATTTTGTGCTCCTTCCAAGATTCTACCTCAAAATTTCCAAATTATTTATTTATGAATAGGACACACACACACACACACACACACACACACACACAACTTTATGGGAAAAGCTTCTATTGTATAAAAATATAAGGAACTGTACTTCATTGAGTCTATTTCATGTGTGTCCTTCACACAGCTCAGTCTTGGCTAAATTGTCAAGAAAGACTGCACTCATGTAGCTCTATCTTGGACTGAGAGGTTAGTGGAACAAATTGTGGGAAGAAATTTATATTTCATAACTAAAAGGCAGGCAGAGCAAAAGGAAAAAGAGGTAAGATGCTTTGAATGTAAACCATAACAGAAAAAAAATAAATATAAAACTAAACAATAAAGATTGGGCAGCTATTTTCTCTTTCTCTTCTCTTGACTCCTTTTCTGTTCTTCCTTCTAATATTTATTCACCATGAGTATGCGTTTCCTGCCAATCAAGGGGTAGTGGAATAAAATCATGAGAAAGTAGTCCATTATACAAGATTAAGTATGTTCATTAATTTTTGGTACTAATGTACGTTTGTAGAGTCTCTGAATAAAATTCAAAGCAATTTAAACACAGATGAATAGTACACAATCATCAAAAATAAAAATAAGTCCTTCAAGGTGGTGTCCACCTGTCTTTTCTCTACTTTCTCTTGCTCCTACTAAGAGTTAGATGTTTTAAGTTGATAATGACAAGATATGATAGATACTGATTTACATTCAGCATTTTAGACTCACCAAGATAGGGAAGATGTTCTCTTCAAGGCTGCCAAATACAAATAGCCAAAACACTAAGAATGTAACATTTATATAATTCCTGACTGTTTCATGGTTCTTCTTGTTGTAGGTAGTTTATTGTACATATATGTAATAATATAAATGTATATGTAAAAAATAAAAAATATTTAATAAAAAAAGGGTTGACAATTAGTCTCATCTCAATTATGATGTCCAGATTCTGATTTCATAGGTATAAGATGAGGTGCTCTTCAGTTGCATATCCAGAAGCTTCAGTTTAGTGAGATAGACTCCTTAAAGGCAATTAGATAGATGAGATAATTATTTCATTTGATACATTTAAAGAATTATTGTCTTGTCCATAGCTTTTTGTTTGCTTGATTTTGTTTTGTTTTCAGTGGTTTTTATTTTTGTTTTTGTTTGTTTGTTTGTTTGTTTTTTGTTGTGTTTGTTTTTTGAGATAGAGTTTCTCCATGTAACAGCCCTGGTTGTCCTGAACCTGCTTGTAGCCAGACGGGCCTTGAACTCACAAAGATATGCTTGCCTCTGCCTTCTGAGTGCTGCTATTAAAGCCTTGCACCACTATACCTGGCTAGTACAAAGTTTCGAATTGTGCTCTATTTTAAAAATGAACCTTTACCCAACACCTCAGCAAAATCAATGGAGACAAATTACCTGGCTCTTTTCATTTTACAATACTTATACATAGGACATTTTTGTAATCTGACAATGTGTTCTGTTCACCTATGAAGAAACACTTTCACGTGAATAAATCTGTATTTAGATAATATTACATAACTAATATTATTTTTAAACTTAGGTTGATATTATATAATTTTATGACTGTAGGTATAATGATTTCTGGTATGTTCCAAAATACTGATATAATTGCATTCTTAATTCTTTTTATTCTGCACAGAAAACATTTGAAATTTAAAAATTGTTCTCATTAAAATTGAGAGAATATATTATGAACTCATTTTGAGTTACATCATATGATAGTCACTGTAAAAATGTACTAAGTGAAAAGATTTACATTTTTTCAAATTATTTGAAAATCAATTAAATTTGATTTATTTTGTTTGATGAATAAACAGGTTAATGACAAAATGCATTCATATAAACCATTTTGTAACAAAAATATGGGTGTCAGAGATCATGGTGAGTTCAGTCAGAAATGGTCACAATATTTGATGGAGTAAAGATGGTTTAAGAAATAGGAGGCTCATTTAAGAAGTGCCTAAGGAAAATGATTCTGTAGCTCAGTTGGCTGGAGATTCTAGATTTGCATCCATTTGATTCCCTTGGCGTTTGTTCAGAGCATCAGAGGATGTCGATATTCTAATCTAGATGAAAGGGAAACAGGCACAGAGCCAAGTAGGCCCATATCATTATAATAAATCAGATGCCATCTGAGAAACTGACCACTTTCTTGCCAGTCATATTACTTTATTTTAGCCTAAACTATATGATATAGGCATACCAGGATCTGAAAGTGCTTTAGGAATAATTAATTACATTTAATTTTACTATTCTGTGTCATGGTGGTCACATAATTTTATTTGTAGTGTGAAGCATCCTTTCTGCTTTACATTAACAACACTTGCCAAGCCTTGTTCTAAGTATTTCTTTGTTTGCTCTACTGGAATATAGATCCTACAACGATAGTTGATGCTCATCATTTTATTATTAGGTTTTAATAGAAGGCTTAGTTTAGTAAGTACTTAAAATAATCATTTGTTTATAGAATGTATTCTGAAATCATTAACTATTTTTATGAAGGCCCAAGGGGAAATATTGAAATATAATCAGTATCTAAGGAGAGAGGATGAAATATTGGCATAAAAATATCTGAAGAACAAAAGAGTAAGAATGAATAAAATAGGTCAAGGGCAGAAGAAGTATTGTTAGAGGCAGGAAAAATAGGTCCATGAAGAAGGGATATATAAAAGACCTCAGTAACAGAAAAAAACAAAAACAAAAACAAACATCCAAACAACAAACAAATTAACAAAAACCCCAAGAGAGTCAAAGGACAACCACCAGGACTGGAGCCAAATGAGAAGGGGAGAAGGATGTCATCAAATGAAGGAGTCAGTCTTGACTTGATCAGGAAGCTTGGGTCTCATGATTTCGTTAATATTAGCAGTCATTCTCTTCTGTATTAAGCATAGAAAATTTGAAGTTCCTTCAATTTCTTATTTTATGTGAAATAATTCAGTATCTGGTCTTCTTTTCTTTAATCTTTTTAATAATTTTTGAAAAGTTTTTATTAATTCATTCATATTACATATCAGTAGTTATTCCATCCCTTCTATCCTCCCATTTCTCCCTCCCTCCCACTTTCCCCTTACTCCCCTCCCCTATGACTGTGACTGAGGGGGACCTCCTCCCCCTGTATATGCTCATAGGGTATCAAGTCTCTTCTTAGTAACCTGCTGTTCTTCCTCTGAGTGCCACCAGGCCCCCTCATCAAGGGGACGTGGTCAAATATGGGGCACCAGAGTTCTGTGAAAGTCAGTCCCTACTCTCCACTCAACTGTGGAGAATGACACATTGGAACAGAGTGCAGGGCACTGAGCGGCTTGGGTCCACCTATCTCAGAGAGAGCAGCGTGCAGCCCGCAGGGCCAAACCGGGCCCACATTGGAATAGAGCTTATTAATACTTTTGGATTCTATTACTGCACTTATATCCATGTGGGATGACCTTCTAAACAGTGTTTTTGTGATTCATAATTAGTATTGGTTGTCAAAGGCATCTAGAATAATCTAAAAGAGAAACCTCTGGGTATGGCTGGGAGAGAGTTTTGATGTTGGAACAATTGAGATAGGAAGACCTGCCCTAAATGTGCCCAATAGTACCCCATAGCCTGGAGTCTTGGGCTGCATAAAGAGGACAAAACAAGTTGAGCACCACAGTTCCCCACTTCCTGCTTATTGACTGAAGATGTAATGTGACAAGCTGACTTTAACACCTGCTGCTTTGACATGTCTACCATGAAAGACCATACCTTCACATTGTGAGCGAAAAGAAAACACTTTATTCTTAAGTTGTCAATCATTTTCTCACAGCACATAGAAAAGTAACTTGCACAACAACCCTGGAGACACATTTAGAAAATGGACAAAAGTTGGTGTGACCCATTCTTAAGTCTCTATATAAGTCACTTGGCCTCACCAAGTCAGGTGGGGAGTGGCTCTTCTGGGTTAAGCTACCTTTCTCAGAGAAAGCATCCTGTGCACTCCTCAATGGAAAATTCCAGACAACATGGGCCCACCGCCCACCCTGTGTCTTTTCTCCTCTCACAGGTTTATAGCAGTAAGGATCTCCCTCTGATGTGCTTTGAGCTTATTACAGTCTTCGCTACTTGTTTATCTGCACGTATTTGCACACAGATTTGGTTTTATATATATCCACATGGCTCTTCTTTTTTACATAATCGCTTAGAAAACTCTAAAACTTTGCTGCCCATTTATTATTTTAATTTCACAAGCACATTTCTCTATCAGGTTCACTGTCAGAGTTATTATCTAAGTGACAGAACATTTAAATTTGAATAAGTAAGTGAAAAGCATGAATTGATCCTACTTGAGCTATAAGATGGGTTCTTAATCACCCAAAGGAATAGTCCCCTTAAAGAGCAAGCAAGATTTGCTTTTGTTTCATTTGAAAAACCCTGAAGAGACTGCTGAGGTTCTCACATTTTTATACAAAAAAGAGTGAAAAAATCTTATTGTATCATCATGAATTGATACTTTGTTTTATAGTAATATATTATTTGAATTTATATTAAATAAAAAGGTAGTGTAGTACTCTACCTTCGAATATTTATTAGTCCCTAATGGGAAGAAATATCACTTCTTCTGTTTTCATCTCTTTTCATGCCACTTTTCATCTTTATTTTATTCAGAACCTAGAAGGCTTTGTAGATAATTACATCACATATAACAAGATTTTAGATAGTAGAAGTAATATTTTGTTTCTGAAAAGATTTTTTTCTCACATTTTATATTATTGTAGATATTGTTCTTTCTCAATAATCTAGGGTTTCTTTCTTGCAATATGTTGAGCTACAGAACTCCAGTTCTAAAAATTTTCCTTTTTAAAAGAAAATTAAGTTCATTGCAGAACACTGGAATTAGTGTCATTCTCTGGGAAAATAATAAACTCAACATTTTCATAGATTGGATTTCTGTTATTATATGGTTACAGCAACTTAATCATAAAAGCAACATTGACTTTATATGCTTATCAATGCAGTGTGAATTATAAAAAATTTCCTCAGTATTAATTGATAATCTACTTTTAATTCTAACTGCTCTTGAAAATGCTAATAAAAGTTAAAGGTGAGGTGCTACTAGTGGCCCACTCATGAATTATTTAATATTGAGTCCTCTGCTTAAAATACCTAAGTTTAAATTTTCTATATTATATGTGAGCAATTACTATTTTAAAAAGTGGGAGGGAAAACTTGACTGCTTAAAGTGCAGGATTGTTTGTTTAATAACTAGTCCTGATAAAGTTTCTTCTATATTGCAACTATAATACTCTTTAAAAGGAGAAAAGATTGAACGATATGTTCATGGTTCTTAGAACACTTTCTTCATAGTGTGAGATGTTGCATGAAATATTTCTACAACACAACCAGATTTGTGGACAGATGGAGAAATACTCTCTGATGTGTTTTTATTTTTATTTTTTTTAATATTTTATGCTGTGAAAAAAGGATTCTGTTCTAGAGGGAGGTGACAGGAAGCTCCAACATCCTACTGCAGTTTCTACCATCTGGAGTAGAGCATAAAATTTCCATCTTTTCCATGAAAACAGCTGCTTTGTGTTTGCAGAGTTACAGTACTGGCTTAAGGAAATATATGTACATGAAGTGTCACACACATAGATCTTGTCCATCTGTGAGATGCAGTAAGTAGTGTATGTGTTAGCATGACTTCTGCTTCCAAGGATATTTGCTGGAAATGCAATATGTATAATGAGTTTTATGTTTGATCTGTTACAGAAAGTCAAGAGTGTCAGACTGTCTTCGGCCCACAGATATATCCATGTGGTGGACATTTAGAAAGTATTGATGACAATCAGTTTCTTAAGATTTAGGGTAGAGCTGGATGCTGTGGTGCACAACTGTAATGCTAGCACTCGGAGAGGCATAAACAGGCAGAGGTCTGTGAATTCGAGACCAGCAAGGCCTACAAAGCAAGTCCAGGACAGCCATGGCTACACAGAAAAACTCTGTCTCAAAAAACCAAAGGGGGAAAAAAAGATTTGGGCTAATGATCCAGTTGTGGTGGTGCGCACCTTTAATCCCAGCACTCAGGAAGGCAGATGCAGTTGGATCACTGAGTTCTAGACCAGACTGGTCTACAAAGGTAGTCTAGGATAGCTGAGGCTACATAGAGAAATTCTGTCTTGAAAACAAAAACAACAGCAAACAAACAAACAAAAAAAGAATTGAAAAAAAAAAAAGGTGGGGGGAGGGGCTGAAGAGGTGGTAATAGCACCAGCTTCTCTTCCAGAGAACCTAGGGTTAAATCCCAGCATTCAAGTGGTATCTCACAACTATTTGTAACTCTAGTTCTAGGGGATTTCATGCCTTCTTCTGGCATTCTTGGACAGGAGGTACTCATATGGTAAACAGAAGAACATACAAGCAAAACATCCGCATATATAATATAAAGTAAAAACAAAAATAATTTTAAAAAATCCTCCTGATGGCCTACTAGACAGTGAATACTAGAGAAACTCAGCAAGATTATCTATTTTAATGTGGCTTGAGTCATATGAAGATAAAATTAATGCTAATATTTTATTAAAGCACATTTAATTATTTGGTTTTAAATTATTGTCAGACACACAAAACAGTAAAATATAAAAGGTAAAGTTAAAAGACTACTTTATAAAAGTCATATTTCTATTTATCCTATATGTCTTATTTCTATAGCCATCATTGTCACTGTTTAGAATGTTTGCTAAGAGGGGTCTTTGGATCTTTGATGGATTTAATAATCATCAATAATCACGCTGGTGGTCATTCTGGAATTTAAGGATGAGTGCTAACCCTAGTTCTCTTTGGTCAGTCAGCAACTATATACTGCATCATCTGTTCCTTAATTTCTTGGTCAGTGTCTGACTATTTTCTATGAGCATCTACTAGAGGCAATGGAACAGATGGATAAATTTATAAATTTATTTTTGATGTTTTCTCTCAAATAAGCCTGGAATAATCCTAAGAGCTTATCTATATCTTTTCTCCGAATTTCTTCATTTTCTGCAAAGCTTTGTTCAACTTTTTAAAACCTCCACAATTTCCACCTTTTGAGGATAATAGATTGTCTATTTCATGAAATAATTCTATTTAATTTTGAGTTTATTGTCATTTATTCATAGTAGATACCACTGGGTTTCAAAAGAACACATTCTAACTTTGACTCTGGTCCCCTCATATCTGTTCTTCCACTTTTCACTCTCATTTATCCCCTTAATTTTCCTAGACATATTCTAATCTGCTTTTATATAATAGACACTTGTGTGATGGTTAATCTTGGTTGGGAATTTGAATGAAAATGGGAACAAATTTCTATGCATGTCTTCGAGGAAATTTCTAGACTAGATTAGTTGATGTTGGAATCCCCATGCTAAATATATATGGCTACTATGTATGGTATGGGGTTTCTGCATTGAAGAAAAAAGAGAAAGCAAGTTCATCATCATTATTAATTTCTTTGTTTTCTGACACTGTTTGAAATATGATAAGCTGCCTTAAGCTTCTTTTGAGACGATAGTATCCTTGATATGTGAGACAAAATAAATGACCTTCTCTTGAAGTTCCTTTCTGAGTGGTGTGTGTGTGTGTGTGTGTGTGTGTGTGTGTGTTTTTGTGTGTCTGTGTGTGTGTGGTGTGTTTGCTTGTGTGTAGTTAGGATATAATGTTATGCAATGTGTTCATAAGCGAGACATCAAGATCAGCCAATGTCTTCTTTTATTGCTCTCTAACTTACTTTAGAGACAAAGCCTTTTAATAAATCCAGAGCTTGCAGATTTGTCTAGATTGGCTGACCAGTAAGGTCCTAGATACAGCACCAGGACTACAGGCATGTGGCACAAGCGCAGCTTTTCATGTGGTGATGGCTTCTAAATTCAAGTCCTAACCTTGTTTGCCAAGAAATGTATTGACCAAGACTCTTCTAAGTTACTCTAAGTTTCCCCTCCCCAGGGATTCTGTCGTATTAATGAGAAGAGCAAGTAAAATGTGAATTGTGTTTTCAGTATTCATACAAAATCTACATTCAAAATGAATGACTCAAATCCCGAAACTGATGGAAGAAAGGGTAAGTCGTAAATGCACAATATGGTTGTAGGAATTGAATTTTGAATATAATTCCATTTGTCCAGAGTTGTGGACAACAATTGACAGATGAGCTCTCGTAAAACTGAGAAGCTTCAGTACAGCTAAGTAGCCAACTGAGTGAAGAAGAAGCCTATAGAGAAGAAGAAAAATTTCAAAGCTACACATCGGATGGGAGATTAGTATCCAGAATAAGCAAATAACCAAAAAAAAAAAAAAAAAAGGAAGGAAGGAAAGAAGAAAGGAAGGGGGGAAGGAAGGAAAAGAAAGAAAGAGAAAAAGACTAAGCTAAAAATGGGTTAGTGACCTGAACAAAGAGTTCTCAAAAGAAGACAAAAAATGATTAAGAAATAGCTTCAAAATTTTCTGCTATGCTCATAGATCTGTACCTTGTTCATTCATCATCAGACAGACTTTTCAGAAGCAGATTGCAGACTATGTAGACACCCACACCCAGATATTATGCAGAAAGAGAGTCTCAACAGCAGGTCTCCCTAGGTCCTTCCCCTCGGAGATTTGGGAAGAGGGAGAAAAATTGTTGAAGTCAGAGGAGAGGGAGGCCATGAAGAGAACATGGTCCACTGAATCACCTAAGCAGGGCTCACATGGACTCACAATGATTGAAACAACAAGCATGGGGCTGGATGGGTCTCCAACAGCTTCTCTGTGTATATGTTATTGCTATTAGTTTGGTGTTCTTGTGTGACTCTTACCAATGGGAGTAGATGTATCTTTGACTCTTTTGCCTGCTCCTAAGACTCTTTTCCTCCTCTTGGGATGTCTTGTCCATCCTCAATATTGAGGATTCCTGCTTTGTCTTATTGTATCTTGTTTTGTCCTGTCTCTTGGATGCAAGATTTTTTCTGAAAACAAAACAGAGGAAGCAGAAAGAGAATTAAGAGAAGGAGAGGGAAGAAAAAGTATGGTTAGGATGTATTGTATGAGAAGAGAAACTGTTTTCAGTAAAAAAAAAATCAGAAAAAAGATACATTTGTGAAGCATATTAAGTTTTAAATATATATGAAACATGTCCTTTGAGTGACATTCTGTTTGACATCAGTTGAACTGTCATCATTTGCTTTATTACAGAAAAATAAACATTTATACACATAATTATTTCATTCATTTCTGTATTCAGACACCAAAAACATTCTCAAGATTTTTTATGTTTAAAGACATTTATATATTTATACATTTCTATAATTATATTACTGTTTTTAAACATGTATAATATAATTTAGCAACCAGT
Source organism: Acomys russatus (assembly GCF_903995435.1). NCBI lineage: Eukaryota > Metazoa > Chordata > Mammalia > Rodentia > Muridae > Acomys > Acomys russatus. Next base: position 85,327,883 of record NC_067138.1, read on the forward strand.
CAAACAATTTAAGAATGTTTAGCATAGACACATGTTCAACAATTTTAAATACATTTTAATGTATGCAAATTATGTATATAGCAATCAATATAATATCAAAATGTATAATATACTATGCAAATACTTCTGTGGAGATTCTATTAAAATGTTTTGAAAACTCAAAAAAAAAAAAAAAGATGTTTACTCTTCTTAAAACAAATACAAATGAAAATCACTCTGAGTTCTACTTACCCTAGCCAAAATTCAGAATGGCTAACATCAAGGAAATAACAAATTCTGGAGAGGATTAGGGAAAAGAGGAACATTCACTGACTGTTGGTAGGATTATAGACTGGTGAATTCTTTATGAAAATTAGTGTGGGAATTACCAAAAGGCTAAAAGAAGTTCAAACCTACCACATGATACAGATTTACCACTCTTTGATATCTGCTCAAAGGTCTTGAAAACTTATTTCACAGATACTTGCTCAAATATGTTCATGACTGTTACATTCATAATAGCTGGGAAATGGAAACAACCTAAATGTCTTACAACTAATAAAGAGTGAAGATGTTGTAAATATACAAAATGAATTTTAAGGTGGAAGGAAAATGAAATTAAAAGTTCCTAGGTAAACGCACAAAACTAGAACATATTATGCATAATGATGTAAACCTCACCTATAATAAGCATATGTTCTCTTATTTGTACATTCTAGTTCCCATAAAGCAACCATAGGAAAAAGACTGAGTGTGTGTGTGTGTGTGTGTGTGTGTGTGTGTGTGTGTGTAAGGTGGGGTGTATCCTAGAGAGGGTTTAATAGGACATAAGGCTATAAAGGGGGAAAGGATGAGAGGAAGGCTTTGTCTGTGAAACATGGATAGAAGGATGCACATGGGGGAGAGAGGGAATAGGAATAAAGAAAGTGTGTGATGAATAAAACAGCCATAGGAAAAATATTTATGCTTACTTTAAAAAGACATATAACAATATATGTGTATTATATATTTACATAAATAATGTAAATGAAGCTACAGCACTTGGGATGTTAATGCACCCCCACCCTCAAGAACCAAGGCCTATCTAACAAATATTCCACTGGTCGTCATGGAAAAACATCCTTTATGGTAGCTAGAAATTTCCAAGACACTTCAAACAATGTAGGCCATTTTCTCTGCACTTGGTTGCATCCTAAGAACTTATTGCTGAAGACATCAGACTCTTCTGACACAGGGCTTAGAGAATTCAAGCTAGAACTGATCTGAAAGCCTCCTTCCTGAGGAATAACTCTTATGGCACACAATGGTGCTCTGCAAACTGCCATGGAAGAAAATTATTAAAAATCTTAGCTTACTTTCAAACCTAGGAACGATGCCAGTGACCAACAGGGATAAATATACATATTCAGGGATATAACAGTGGCACTTATGTCTTGGTATACCAGCACTCAGCTAATTGGACTTAAGATCTACTCAATATAAAGGGATTCATGCATGACACTTTAAACTGAGGCCATGGATCCTATAGGACAAACTACAATGATCCTGTTTCCATACAAAGATAACTCCTTGCTACATTCTCAGGATAAATTCTTGTATTTACAGATAAGCATAACTCTCTCATCTTTCATCAGAAGAAGCTTCTTTTTATATTAGATGGAGTACTTTTCAGAAGGCCATAACTGGTCAAAACAATTGGTTGTGGAGTGCCCATCCATAGTAGAAAAATTTCACTAGATCTATCCCAAGACCTGGTATCCAAGTCTCCAGAAACATCGTCAAACAGGAAAAATGATTTTAAGAATTAAATACCCAGGACATCTGTTAGGAGATTTTTTTTTTCATGGTGACTTCATAAAATTCCATAGTATAGGTGTGTCACATTTTTTTATTTACATGTTTGCTCAAAGACAGCTAGGATTTTTCTCTAACTTACCTATTTTGAAAATGGCTATAATGGACATGAAAGTTCAAGTATGTCTGTATTAATGTAGCCTGTTTGATGTCTCAAGTGATTCAATGGGATCATATTGTAGTTTTTATTTGGGTCATATTTAGTTTAAGTCTCCTTCAAAAAGAATTTAAAAAATGGATTCTAAAGGCACCTAAACGTCAGAGTTTTAGATAAAACAACAGTTTAAGCAAGTTGTAAATTTCAGGACAAGGGCGAGAAGTACTTTTTCAAGGCTCATCTGCTAATTTGATTAGTTAACATCTATTTGATTGATTTCTTGTGGCTTGGCTTTATGAATTATGCATGCTTTCTGATGTACAGTTAGGACAAAATCTGCCCCATTCTGTAGGTTTAGATTGCCTTCGGACTTTATTATTTCCTTTGCCACGCAGAACTAAGACTTTTAATTTTATGAGACCCCCATCTGTCAGTTGTTGGACTTACTTCCTATGAGTAAATAAGAATCTTGTTCAGAATATCCTTTCTTGTGCATTTCCACAAAAAGTCAGGAATAAGATAAAGAATACACATTTTATATTATCAATTCCTGTGATACTTGAAGTTTCAGCAGTGCAATATGACAAGACAAGGAAATAAATATGGTAAAAATAGAAAAGGAGGATGGGGTTTGGGGCTTCTTCTTATCCTCACCACTTGCTTAGGTATAGATAGATGTTTTAAGTTGATAGAAATGATATATGATAGATATCAAGTAATATTCAGAATTTTAGATGCACCGAGATAGGAAAATGTTTTCTTCAAGTTTGCCAAATACAAACACTATGAATGTAACATGCATATAATACCTGGCTGTTCTGTGGTTCTTCTTGCTGTATATAGCTTATTTTATATATGTGTAATAATGTAAATGTATATGTTAAAGTAATTAAAACTTTAAATAAAAATATAAAAAACAAAATAAAAAATAGAAAATGAATTATCAAAGTATTCTTGTTTGCTGATGACATGATCTTAAACCAACCAGAAGAGTCATAGAAGAAAGAATCACCTTAAGAAGTGATGGAGAACAACATCAACACTCAAAATTAATTATCCTTCCTATATACCTAATTCAAATCTGCTGAAAAAGAAACTGAAAACTATACCATTCATTATAATTCAGAAACGTCTTACTCATCTGTTAATTATTATTTGCTTTCCCTTGGAAAAAACACAGCAAAAGAAGTAAATGAAGTTGACAACCGAAATGTTAATCACTCAAGAAAGAGTTGAAGAAAGTGACAGATGGAAAGACCTTCTACACTCTCAGAAAAGATGCATTTGCATTGTAAAAATGATCATATTGTTAAAAGTAATTTGCAGATTCAATGCAATCAAATCAAAATCTCAATGTGGTGCTTCAAAGAAAAACAACTGGAAATTATTTGAAGGCGTAAAAGACCCCAAAGACAATACAATTCTAAGTAAACAGAATAATGCTTGATTTATCACAACTGATTTCTAGTAATACTATAAAGCCATAATAACCAAAGTAGTACGTTGTGTCTTTATCTGGTTTTGTTACCATGGCAATAATGACTTTGTAAATTGTTTTACGGCCTTTCTTTTCTTTTTATTTGATGAAAGTATTGAGAAACAAAAGTCTTAAACTGAATTCATGGGTGTCTGGTCTTTTTTAGTTTTTTTTTTTTGTTGTTGTTTGTTTGTTTTTTGTTTTTAATTGAGAGAGTTTTTCAAACTGCTACAGTTTCATTTCATTGTGTTAGTTTGTACTTTTTAGAACACATATATCTACAAATTTATTCTATTCTTTTAGATTTTCCCATTCACTAATCTATAAATTTTAAGGTATATTTTACTGGTTTTCAAATTTTATTTATCTCTCTATCAATCTATAATTTTATTAAGTTAGTTATTCTCTGATTTTTATTTTGTAGTTTGGATTACAATATACTTATATTGTTTATCTTTTCTAAGTACCATCTTTTGTTTAACAGCCCTTTTATATTTTTCTTTTTTTTCAAGAATTTTGCCTTGATCTATTTTATTTTTATCTATTTCTTTCGGTTTTTGTTTGTTCTTATTTTTTCAAGGCCCTAAGGTCAAATCATAACCATTTTATTGAGCTCTATCTGATTTTTAAAACCATTTTAGTGTATTTACATATGTGTGTATCTGCATGTGCACATGTGTTTCCGTATGTGTAAAGACAAACAGTCGATGTGAGTTGTACTCGTTTGTGCTCCACATTCAGTTTTAGATAGGATCTTTCACTGGACACAGTGCTCATCAGTTTGTTCAAATACATAGCCAACAAATCTCTGTAATCCTCATGTGTTACAATAAAATGTATCTGATTGGACTAGGAAGCCAGTAACTGACACAAAGAGACTAACACATAATTCAAAGCTGCAAGCAAACACTAGGCAGAATCTAAACTGCTAGTAACCTAACTAAAATAAACTACTGTAATCCTCATAATCTACATATATTCCAAGCACTTGCCAATCTGATCCTTTTCGTGCCACTTCTCTCCTCCTTCTCTCTGTCAGCTGTCAACCCTCTACTCTAAGGGTCAACTCCTGGCTCCTCCCTTTCTCCAAGAAGTCCCACCTTCTACTTCCTGTCCTTCTGCCCAACTGATTGGCTAAACAGAACTTTATTGACAGTTGTTACATCCACTCAAGACATTCCTCCACAATTCCCCTTTTTAGTCAATAAAAAAACTTTTACCTATACATTTATATTATTACACCAATGTACAATATACACACACAAGAACTACAAAACAATCATTATATTCATGTTATACTCATAATATTTGGCTGTCTTCAGCTCCGTTAGAGACTTCAGAAAGGATAAAATTAATTACCTGAGTGAACAGGAAGTCAGGGACACTTTGCTGCCTGAACAGTCACTCTAAACTCTTCAATACATTGGAGCATCATTTTCAGCCTTCTGGCACAATATATTCTCACAGACATATTTGTGAAGTAGGGACTATTGAGGATTTGCCTACCCTTTCTTGGCAGAGTTTGGCCACTAACTCCACCTGCATCCAAGGTTGCCCATTTCAGGCAGAATTCTGTCTGTGGCAGAAAACAAGGATATTTTTGTTCAGTGGCTGGTTTGCCACACCTGAAGCCATCTCCATAGGGAGGTTTCTCAATGCCCATTATCTTCTTTGAGGCAGGCTGGTTGTTCCAGGAGTCAACCTGTCGCATTTTCAAGGAATCTTCAAAACAAAACAAAAAAGTCTTTAAATGCCATATTCAGTAGGTTTCTGAGGGTGTTGAAGATTTTAGGTAAATATTTTACCTTATCTATCTATTGAACCTAGAATGTATATTCTTGTGTTAAAATGAATAGTACAATGAATTTAAAATAAACTTATTTTATATCAATATATAATAGTCTATGCCAATGAATTAAAAATAGTCTTGTAACATTTAAGGCCTTAAGTTGAAGAGTAGATTCAATAATCTACCTTTTGTCCTATCATCCCTATATATTTTTTATATTCTCAGAGAAAAATCCATGAGTCCAATCTCATTCCGCTCTGAATAAGACCAATACTAACATAACAAATTTCCAATAAAAATAAATATCAGTAGCCCAAAACCTTACCCAACCACCTTAAGAGAAATGGGACGTCTTTCTTTTTGAAGGTTTTTTCCATCTGATTTGGGGAGAATAATACCTAAGTAAGGGCCCAAATAAAAATAGGAAAATGGTTAAATAAGCCAGAGATAGCATTTGTGGTCCAGTCTCTAACTATTGAAAAATTTCAGGCTTAATCAGGTGCTTTCTTTGAAACTGTCCAGAGAGCGGTTCTGTTCTGAGGATGAACAGCAAGCAAAGCACTTGTGGCTAGAAGAAGAGGAATCCAGGGTGTCAGGATCTCAGCATGCTGGAGGAGGAATCTTGTTCAGTCTGATCCAGCATCAGTGTCAGTTCTTTTGTTCTGAAAATATATAATTTCTCACAAGCACTATACAGTTCTAAAACTATAAATGCATGAGGTGTGCAGGATGCACAGAACAATCAAGGCTGGTTCTGTAGTTTGAATTCATGTATGTATAGACTGACTTAAGTTAGCAGTCTCACTTTCCCCCAGTTCTGTTTTATATTGACCTCTTTCAAAGAGGAAATATGATATTACCATTACCAAAGAACATACAATCATTATTTAATTGAAATCAAACAAGATTGTATAGTTCTAAAAGTCTTTCTCTAGGCTATATGGTGCCTGATGTATAGGCCAGGCTGCTACCTGTCTCCGGAGAAAATGTATCCCATTTTAGAGACAAGTGGGGTGCTATGAGCAAAAGAAAAGGATTAACCTTCAAATAAACTTATGCCTGCCCTAGGCATCTTGTACCTGTATTGAAGGTGTTTTTGTCTCACCCCTTCTTTCCATTGTGATGGATGCTTCCACCTTTTAAACTTAATATAAACTCCCATTTTAAAGTTTATACGTACCCTAGGCATCTTGTCCCTGGGTTTTCACACTTATGTAAACTCCCATTTTAGAGTTTACACGTAACTTAGGCATCTTGTACCTGGGTTTTTACATTTGTTGCAGATGGTTTTGTCTCACCCTTCTCTCCATTAGGGATGGGCACTTTCACTTTTTAGTTGTAAATGTCCTTCTCTAGGCTCTATGGCACCTCATGTATAGGACAGGTGGCTGCCTGTCTCCTGAGAAAATGTATCCCATTTTAGAGACAAGCAAGTTGCCCTGAGTAAAAGAAAGGGCATTAAGGTAACCCTTTTAAGTATTTGAATTGTTGCTTTTGAGTTTTGGGGACCTAATTAAGCTGAAGTGTACTTTGTCACCTGTAAGTACTCCATGCCTTTTTGCATCTGGTGTGATTGCCACCTGTCCCCTGTGAAAATAGTTCCGGTTTTGAGGGATAAGCCAACTGCCAGAGCAGTGACACTTGAACTCAGTATACAAAGGCTTTTTGATGTGAGAGGTATGCAGTTTGCATATCTGTTAAGGAAAAATTTGTTGGTTTAAATCCTAGGTTGTTTTTGCAAGTAATTTATCAGCAGGGGGTGGAGGGGACTACCCTCTGGAGACCAGGCTGGTCTAGAACTCACAGAGATCCACCTGTCTTTTTTTCCATTGTGTTAATATTATGGATGTGTGCCACCACTGCCATGCACAAATATTTCATCTCAATTCCAGGCAAAATTCACAGAAATATGAAATAAAATTCAAAAGTTAACAAAAAAGAAAAACCAACCAAGTTTTGGGTCAGTTATGTCAATTTAGGCTTCAGTAAGTGAAGCCCTGTTTACCATTCTTTTGAATTTAGCTAATTCGCATAGATGGATCCTTTCCAGAGAGAGCTGACAAACATCTTGCACCTAATAAGTTCTTAATTTCAGCTGCTATCAACTCTAAGGAAAAGAGCTTGATTCCTTCTTCCATTCTCATTGTTGGTAACTTAGCCTGGCATCTCTCAGCTTTTTGCCTTTCTCTCTGAAGAACAAAAGGAAAAAAAAAAAAAAAAAAAAGCCTAAAAGGACCCAGGTGCCTTCCGCCATGGCAACATGGAGAGGAATCATAGCAGTCTCTATTTTCTTATTTGGGTTATCTCTTAGGGAGCTATTCCCCCAAGCAAACTATAACACAGCCTCCCTTTTCAAGGGTGAGGATACACTAAATTTGATGGGTGCCAATTTGTTACAATAAAATGTATCTCTTAGTCCTAGGAAGCCAGTAACTGATGCAAAGAAAGTGAAATGTATTTCAAAGCTACAAGCGCTACACTAGGCAGAATCTAAATGACTATTAACCTAACTAAAATAAACTATTGTAATCCTCATAACCTACAGACATCACAAGCATTTGCCAATCAGATCATTCTTGGGCTGCTTCTCTCCTCCTTCTTCTGTCAACTTATTGCTCTTCCCTGTCTTGAGGAAGTCCTGCCTTCCATTTTTTGTCCGCCCAGCTTACTGGCTAAACAGCACTTTATTGACAGTTGTTACATCCACTCAAGAAATTCCTCCACACTCATGTCTCTGCCTCTGCACTAAGATTAATGGTACCTGTCACTATGTCTGGTTTTTGAAATGGGCCCTGGGATTATGATCTTAATTCCTTGTGCTTGTGTGGCAAGCACATTAAAAATGAATCCATTTCCATAATGCTTGATTCTTCTCTCTCTCTCTCATTTGTTTACATTTGTGTGTGTTTTTGTGATCATAGGCTATATGCTTGTGTGCAGGTATATATGGATGTATATGCATGTGTGCGTATATCAGAAGTCATCTCCAAGTGTCACTCAAAACATGCTATCCAGTGTATGTGTGTGTGTGTATGCATGTGTGTGCATGTGTGTGTGTGTGTGTGTGTGTGTGCGTGTGTGTGTGTGTGTGTGTGTGTGTGTTTGTGTGTGCCACTGTTGGGATAGTTGGTGATTACCAGGCAGATCTGAATTATCTGCCTATCTGTCCCATATCACTGAAATTATAAGCTTGTGCTATTTTCCTTTCTTTAATTTTCACATGATTTTAGAAAGCAAATATGGGCTGTGCTGCTTGGAGAGAAAGTACTTTCCAACCTGAGATTTCTTCTTATCCTCTTTTGGGGGTTTTAATGTAGGCATCTGTGAGTGTAAACATCCCACTTGTGAGTGCAATCATTGAGTTTACTTATTTGAAAATGCTGCGTTTTCATTTTCTGTTGATTATAAGTATTAATTGCTTTGATTCTTTCAATAACCAAGTCATTTCTTTGTAGTATGTTAGTATATATTCATAAGATTGTTTACTTTTATAGTTTTTATTGCTGTAGTTTTCTAATTTGTTTCATTGAAATAATATATAATGACAAAAATTACTTCAATTTTTCTACATTCCTATAACTTTCTTTATTCCCTTTTATATAATCTATTTTAGAAGAGAATCAATATGCAGTTGAGTATTATTTGCAACATGTGGGTAGATGTTCTGTAGATATCTATTATTTCTAATTTATCTATATAATTAACCTCAGATACTAATCATTTCATTTTTGGTTAGAGGTATGAAAGTCACTCTCATTCGTAAGATATGCTTCTTTTTGATTAAGTGTTTTAAAACTTTTTACATATACATTTATATTATTATACATCTATACAGTAAACTATCTATAGCAAGAAGAACCATAATATAATCAGGAATTATATAAATGTTACATTCAAAGTTTTTGGCTATTTGTATTTGACGGCCTTTAAGAAACATCTTTTCTATCTTGGTGTGTCCAAAATTCTGAATGTAAATCAATATCTATCATATCATATCTCATCAGAAGAGAGTATTGTGACTGCTTTGGTGTGTCACCTTGATACAAGCTAGAATCATCAGAGAGAAAGAAACCTCGATTGAAGAAGTGCTTCCATAAGATCTAGTTTAAGGAATTTTCTCAACTAGTGATCAATGGCGAGGGACCTCACATTGTGGATGATGTCATCCATGTGTTGGTGGTGCTCAGTTCTATAAGAAAGCAGGCTGAGCAGCTGTATGAAATAGGTCAGTAAGGAGCACTCCACCATGGCCTCTGCATCAGCTCCTGCCTCTAGATTCCAGACTTAATTGAGTTCCTATCCTGTTTCCCTCCAGTGATGGACTATGATTTTGAAGTGTAAACCAAAAAATACTTCCTTCCCAACTTGCTTTTGGGTCATGTGTTTTCTTGTAGCTATAAAACCCAGACTTAGCAAAGATGTATTTAAAAATAAATGGGCCTGTAGCATGAACAAAAAGTTCTTTAAAAAAATGGATAAGAAATATCTAAAAAATGTTTATCATCCACAGTAATTAAAGAAATACAGTTCAAAATAATGTTAGGAAGCCAATGGACAGGACATTCTCCACTGTTGAGTAGCGAGTGGGAACTGACTTTCACAAGAACTCTGGTACCTCATTTTTGTCCACGTCCCTTGATAGGGAGGCCTGGTGGCACTCAGAGGAAGGATAGCAGGCTACCAAGAAGAGACTCGATACCCTGTGAGCATATACAGGAGGAGGAGGTCCCCCTCAGTCACAGTCATAGGGGAGGGGAGTAAGGGGAAAATGGGAGGGAGGGAGGAATGGGAGGATACAAGGGATGGGATAACAATTGAGATGTAGTATGAATAAATTAATAAAATATTTTAAAAAAGAAGTCATCTTACCCTAGCTAAAGCCAACAATCAACAAAAATAACTGACAGCAAATGCTGGAGAGGGTTGGGGAAAGTATAACCTCATTAACTGTTAATGGGAATGGAAATCAGTGTGGATAGTTCTCAAAAAGGAAAAAATAAATCTACCGTATGACATTGCTATATCACTCCTTGAGATATGCTAAAATGACTTGACATTCCACTCTACTGACCCTTGCTCAGGTGTTCTCATTGCTGCTTTAAATACAATAGCTAGGAAATTGAAGAAATTAAATAGCCCTCTGACTGAAGAATTGATAAGGAAAATATGGTTTATATGAATTCTAGAATATTATTCATCCATAAGACAAAACAAAAGTAATGAACATTGAAGTTAAATGGATGGAGCTAGAAATCGTATTGAGTAAGATAATGTAAACCCTGAAAGGAAAATCTCCCATATTGTTTCTCATGAAAGCCTCCTAGTTCCAGTTATTTACAGAAACAAGGAAAGTAAAAAGAGATCCTTGCTGTGTGGGGGTGAGTGAGGGAGAAACAGAGAGGGGGATAGTGGGTACATGTAATATAATCAGGGAAGTGTGGGTATAGAAAGATGTGTGGCACATGCACAACATAGTGTTTATAAAAATATGCAGTAAACATAAAATACCTTTTCCTGCCTCAATAGGAGGCCTTTTGCCTTGTTTTATTATGTATTGTTTACCTACTCTTTTCTGAAAAGGTAAGGGAGTGGGAGTAGATCTGAGGTAGAAGGGAAGGAGAGGGGACTGGGAACTGTGCTTGAGATGCAGTGTATGAGAGAACAATATATTATTATCAAAAAAATTAAAAAAGCAATAAAATGTAATAAAATAAAACTATTAAGAACTATTTATGGAAGGGTAAACAGTGTTTAAAAGTCAACATGAAATAAAAGTAAAATCAATTTGTAAATACACAGTGTCTGTCGGTATTCCTCTCCTTGTAGATTGGGTTTTAAATTCTCACTGTGTGTCATTATACGTAACAGACTGCACTGATGATAGAGGTTCGGATTATTACTATAGTTCACACTTGTAAGGCAGATTTCTTGCTATGCAGTATTCTAATGACTGAGACCTGATCTTTAGGATGGAGTTTTGGGTATAGCCATGTGGAGTCAGCAGCGAAATATCCAGTTCATTTGTGTTTATTCACCCATGGCAGAAACAGGATTCTCAGCTTTGCACTCACAGTGTCAAACTTCAGCTTACTGCACACTTCAGCTGACTGTATTGTCTTATCGCTGCATTCTTAATGTATCCAGCCGTTGGTCCTTTGTCATACTTCGCAGTCTGTGTCCCTCCAGCTAGCTGTTCTCACAGGGGACTGTCTGTGAATTGGTGTGTTGTATTACATCCTTTGCCACTCTCACTGGTCTCCACGTGAGCTGCAGTTTACCAGTGCCACTGGCACATGCTCTGTTGCTCTTACCTGCTTCTTTGTAGAGACTTTATCTGAGTTATTTTTAACTCATACGTCTTGTAAGGAGTGTTATTATTCTTACAGAGATCATTTTATTGTGGTTAGTGATCCAGATGGGACTTTTTGGCTTGGAATGCACTGTCTTCCTAGGAGTCCCCACAAATGACTTCTGGAAAGGATCCCAAATGAGATATAGATTGCACAGAGAAAACGTTGTACTAGCCTGGATTTCTACTGTAGGTCTGGCTAACTCTGTATTGCCCAGAAGAAGAAAGGCAGATTTCACGTGCTTTGTAGAACATGAACATTGCATTGGAGAATGTGTTAAGTTTATGTTTTTATCTTCTTTTCTGTAGCACACTGCCAGGCATGTACTAGATAACAATAAACATTCTTGAGTTTAACTTGCCAGTTTCCAAGTTAACTCAGCATTAAGCAATTAGCTTCTGTTAACTGAAGCCTCAGTGTGAGAGAGGTTACTTAATTTTTATAATACAGCTTATCAGGGACTCAGTAGGTGTTCATTAGCTCTATTGTAATGATGGATGATACCTATTTTTATGCAAGACTTGACTTTATGTGGCTATTTGTCAATTTTTTTGATATACCTCTTTTGAATAAAATCTCCTAGGGTTTAGAAACCTAGATTTTATTGTTGTTAGATTATCGCCTTTAATACTATTGAGACATTTTAGAATGTTTATAACTCCATTGTTCTCTCACAATCTGCTCATCTTCATAACAATACCATGCATAATTGAAGTAAAAATGCTGAAAAGTAGTATAAAAGCAGATATCAATAATTTTCATAAAAAAACTTATCAGTCTTCTTTCTAGTTTAACACACAGGATTGAATCTTAGGTGTTATATTCTTAGAATAATACTGGATAGAGGTTATAAATAGCTAGAGATATAATTAATGGCTTTACGTGGTAAATAGAATATGGCCATTTACAGTTTGTAATATAATATAGTATATTTTTTTAATGCAATGACTTAAATATAAGCTAAAAAGCAATTGTTCTTAATTTCCTTTTCTATTGCCACTACTACTGTTTTCTTACAGAAGCTCTTGGTAGTCAGTAGCTTTTGTTCTTGAATTTTCCAATCTGCACCTATCCCACTGATAAATTTCTCTTCCCAGGACACCTAGTCTAGAGCAATCAGCAATGAGGAGAATTCCTTAGAAACTGAGGAAGTGTACTTAGTTTGACACTTACCATATCTACGTAGGTTTCTGTTACAGTACTAGCCCATTTACTTACTAATTAGAGCATCATTTATGCACCTATGAGTCATAGAAATGCAATGTATTTTAGGAGAATAATTGTTTGTCAGGGTCAAAGGTTACATTGTCAGTCAATTAATTAGGAAAAAAAAAAAAAAGAAAATTTGACAACTAGAATTTGTTACCTATTCTCATATTTTACATTATTGAGTTACATGATACTAACTGAGTTCTAACAATGTAACTCACAAAATCATAGCATTCTTAAAAGGCAATTCTGCTCATACTTGTCACTCTCATGAGCCATGTTATTTCCATTTTAAATTATTGTGCATCTACCATGGTACAGGTACAACTGAGATACTGTGTACCTGCTTGGGGACAAAAGGTGACATCTGTTCCTCTTAGTACCTATTGTCCATTGGAAGTAGATATTTAAACTAGTGATTGCAAGTCTATTAACAATGGTGAAATAGAAACAGCCCAGTTTAGGAAATTAACAAAACAGTGAAGGATTTTTATCCATGTTGCCAAAAGGGATAATAATTCAAGAGCTACTCAGGCAAATAAGATCTCAGGTACATCTTTAAATATGGTTTAGTAAAATGATATGTACTCATAGTAATAAACTGAGATATGGTTTTTATATAGCTGTAAGTTATATATATATATTATAGTTGTAAGATAAATGTAAAAATAAACCTATTTACAAGATAAAGGTGAACAAATCTATGTTAAATATATGTTCATCATGGAAATGTCAACATATAGAGGTGGTCACAGAATAGGCATAGTCAAAAGTTCCCTTGAGTTACTGATGTCAAAGGCTGTTGGGTGCTTTCACTCTTAGGTGGAGTTAAATGGTCCAAGATTCATGTCTGACTGGATGTTCTGCTGCTGATGATTTGTCAAAGATAGAGCACATGACAGTGCCATTAAAATAAATGTAAAGGAGGACAGTTATATTACTACTGTTTAAAAAGAAAGAAAGAAATGTTAAATAGACAAGTCTAAAGCAGTAGGATGGTGAAGGGGTGGCAATCTTGAACTGCACAGTCAAACACTGAAAAAAACATACAATAAAATATAACACAATTGATAATCAACTAAAAATTATATTAATTGGACAAAATTTCATTATCCTTTGTGAAAGTCATTCATTTTTAAAACTACATGCTTGAAGTAGAATATTTATGGATAAAATATTAAATAATAGTTTATTGAGCTACCTTGACAATATTTCTTTTAATATCAATTCTCAAAGCTTTTTATGGAAGTAGGTTTATTATCAGATTTAAAATCAAACAGCATTTCAGGATTTTATGGTTGATACAATTAGAGATTGAGTATATTTAGAGATAAAATACCTGTAATGTGTTTTCAAAACTTTCGCTGAACAGTTTTTATTTCTGTACAGATGATTATCAGATACAAATTTGAAAGTCCAAATGGGCTGGGAAATCACAAAATATCTATAGTAAGTTTTAATTTTCTTTTTCAATTTAAAACATATTTATTGTTATGGCATGAGTACATGATGTGTGAGTTTTGTGCATGGAGGTCACAGGAGAGCTTTGAGACTAAGTTCTCTCCTTCAACAGTAGGGTCAAGGGTGGAACTTGAGAGTAGGGCCTGTGCAGTCCTGATGAGCGACTCACTGGCTCTTAAAATTTCTTTGATGCAAGTGAACAATGTTCTGCTATGGTCTCTGCCTCAGGTTCTGCTTCCACATCTCTGCCTTAAGTTCCTGTCACGGCTTCAGTCAGTGGATTGGGGGTCTAGGACCTGTAAGCAGAAATAGAAACTTCCATCCCCCAAGTTGTTTTTGGTCAGTGTTTTGTCACTACATGGCAGACTAGGAGGATTTAGTTTCAGCCAGGACATTTTTGTGGGGTAACAAACAACACATGCTATGCATATCTGTGTATATGTATATACATATATATGTATGTGTGTATATATGTATATGTATGCATAATCTGTTTCCTTTATCAAGTATTGCAGTTTATAGAAAAGGTGGACTTATACTTTATAAAATATAGAGCTTTAAACATATTTTTGAGGAAAGAGATGGAATAGTGACTCACTTGTTGGATTTGCCAGCATGAGGATCATAGGTCAGATCTCAGCACCCATATAAGAAGTTGTGTATATTCCTGTGAAGTCCTGTGATCCCAGTAGTAAGAGAATCATAAATAGAAAGGAGGATTACTATGGCCTGTTGGCATCTAGTCAAGTTGAAAATGATGTAAAGATCCAGGTTCAGGGAGCAAACTTGCTTTAAAGACATAAGGTGGAGGGGAAATACTCATAGCCCTCTTTTTTCTTTTGGTATCCTGTATATTGCACACACATGTGCATACATATACAACTTTTTTACTTATCTTATCAATTTATTGCATTAATGCATGTTCAGACTCACTATATTCAAGATACTCTTAGTTTTCTCAGTTGTGTCTTCCCATACTTTAGATTTTTAATATTTTTTATTAATTTATTCAGATTACAACTAAATTGTTATCCCATCACTTGTATCCTTCCATGCCTCCCTCCCTCCTGCTTTCACCCTATTCCCCTCCCCTAGGCCTATGACCTGACTGTATGGTCATAGGCTATCAAGTCTCATCTTGGTATCCTGCTTAATTTTTCTTTGAGTGCCATCAGGCCTCTCTACCAAGACAAGGTGGTCAAATATGGGCCACAAGAGTTCCTGTCAGATTTTAAAAAATATTTTATTAATTTATTCATAATACATCTCAATTGTTAGCCCATCCCTTGTATCCTCCCATTCTTCCCTCCTTCCTGCTTTTCCCCTACACCCCTCCCCTATGTCAGTGACTGAGGGGGACCTCCTTCCCCTGTATATGTTCATAGGGTATCAAGTCTCTTCTTGGTAACCTGCTATCCTTCCTCTGAGTGCCACCAGGCCTCCCCATCAAGGGGACATAGTCAAAAATTGGGCACCAGAGTTCGCAAGAAAGTCAGACCCCACTCTCCACTCAATGATGGAGAATGTCCTGTCCATTGGCCAGATCTTGGTAGGGGTTTGAAGTTTACTACCAATATTGTCCTTGGCTGGTGCCATAGTTTGAGCAAGACCCCTGGACCTAGATCCGTGCATCATAATGTTCTCCTTGTAGGTTTCTAGGACCCTCTGGATCCTTCTATTTCCCCATTCTCCCATGCTTCTCTCACCTAAAGTCCCATTAGGATGTCCTCCCCTCTGACCCACTTTCATGGTAAGTGAAGACTTTCATGGGACATGCCCCTTGGGCTAGTGTCTCATTGTAAGTGAATATGTACCATTTGACTCTTTTTGCCCTGAATACTCCCAATCTCATCATGCCAGATTTTTGATGCAACTCTATACCCAAGAAAATTAAGATAAAGTTCATTATAGTCCTGGTGTTTTAATTGAGAAAAACTGCTTCTGTTTTGAGACTGTTTTGAAAGCTATAAGAACAGAAATGAGTAAAAATGACATTTTAAATTACTATTCTATAACCAATTTTGAAGATAAAATAGTCAGCATTACAGCTGACTGGGGTATAATAGGAAAAATATTACTGTAGATACATTAATTTAAAACAGAATTAGATTGTTATAAAATGGGAAAGGAAAATAACATAGAAAATAGAAATCTTTCTTTTGCTCCACTCAAATAAGATTGCAGAGCAATTTCAGATAAGAGGATTTCCAGATTTACTCAACTGGAGGTCATTGTGAAGACAGTTTTGTTTCTTTTTTCTTTCCCCCGCCCCTTCTGTACTCACTCAGACAAGGTCGGCTGCCTATATGAACTAGTCCTGCTTATTGTAAGGACACATCCTGTGCCACACACAGGTATCTCTGGCTTCTTTTCCTCTGCTGTATCTATGCCTCCAGAAAGCATGTGCTCTGTTCTCTCTTGCTCTTCTGTGAGTCATCAGAGTGTGGTTTTCAAAGTATAGGCTTCATCTTTTCATTCTTAAGTGGTGATTCTACTAGGAAAAATATTCTTTGGCTTAGTTCACATAATTTATACTTTGTTCAGATGATGTTCAACATCATATTGGCTGCTGCTAGCTCACTAAAGAAAAGCTCTGTTGAAACTGAACACCTGTAAAATAATTAGAGAATACCTATGGCATGATAGGTAAAGAAAGCAAAACTTTTCTATAGCTCTACAAAAGTTAAATATGAAACATAAAGGTGAAAATGAAATTCAAGTTTCTGTTTTCTTTCTTCCTTTTTGTTTGTTTGTTTGTTTGTTTTCTGTTTTTGTTTTTGTTTTCTTGAAAGAGGATTTCTCTGTGTAATAGAGCCCTGGCTGTCCTGGACTCACTTCGTAGACTAGGCTGGGTTCCAACTTACAGAAATCCTCCTGCCTCAGCCTCCCAAATGCTGGGCATGTACCCCCATGCTTAGGTGAAATTCAATTTTCTTTAAACAGCAAAATACTAAGTAAACTGCACTGAATTCAAGAGACAGCTCCATGCACTTTCTTTCCAAAATGCTCCTGTTCACATCTATTCATTCATTTTGCAAAATTAATTTTTTAAAACTCTGGCTACCACTTTCCTGGCTATTTCTTTCAAATGGCAGATTTTTTTCTTTTGAAAAAATGCATTCTTTAAAAATTTCTACATATATACAATGTATCTTGATCAACTTTACCTTTGATATCCTTCCTCCAAACCTGGGCACAATCCCAACATATATTTCTCCTATTTCTTTATGTAATTTTTATGGCAGAGGAGGGCAAGATGGAGTTTTTAAACAGGGTTTTTCTCTGTGTAGCACTAGCTGTCTTGGAACTCACTTTACAAACCATATTGGCCTTGAAAGTAACAGAGATCCATCTGCCTCTGCATCCAAGTACTGATATAAAAGATGTGTGCTCCAACTCTGCCTGGCTTTTATGTCATTTTAAGGTGAGGATACCCAAGTAAGTCTAGGAAGTGATGGAGATATATTTCCACACATATAAGTGTGTGTGTATGTATGTATGTATGTATGTATGTATGTATACATATGTGAGTTTACATGAGTGTAGAGTCATTCACTGGGGAATGAACAACTTAAAAGTGGGCAATCCTGTGAGGAAAATTTACTTTCCTCTCGCAGTAGCATGCACTTCTAATAGTTTTTCACCTAGGAGTGAATCCTTGGAAACCTTCTCCTTATCATACTGGAAGTTTTAATTGGCTTGTTTTTTGGTTTTGTTTGTTTTGTCTTTTTGCAGATTTTATGTATATAACCACAATTACATTGACTTAATGTACACAAAAGTTATGTTATGTACAGCAAATAGCATTTTACATCATTCTTTCCAGCACTTTAGATTTCAACTCTATTGAAAGTGTTTAAAAGCTAAACACTGTTTTAAAATGCTTGAATAATAAACTATGGATTAAAGAGGATTGTAATGGCTAATCTTGGCTGTCAAAATGACTACGGAATTAACTAAAAGACAAGCAGATGGCCACAGCTGTGAGAGGTTTTACTGATTGTGTTTTTTGAAGTAGGAAGGTCTTTTATGAATGTATGTCATACCTTTTGGTGGCAAACCATTTTAAAAAACATGGCAACACTCAGGGATGCAGAGGTAGGCAGATTTCTGTGAGTTTGAGGCCAGTCTGTTCTACAAACCAAGTCCAGGACAGCCAAACCTATACAGAGAAACCCTGTCTTGAGAAAAACAACAAACAAACAAACAGAAACCCCAAATAAACAGACAAAAAAAAAAACCATGGAAAAAGTAAGCTCTTTTATTTTGCCTGCTTACTTGCAGTTCTAGAATACATACTTCTTTGAGTTCCAATGTAGAATGAAGAATGGAAACTCCCTAGGACTTCCTGGGACCACAGCATCAAATTTGGACTTCTGAGACATACAGTATCCTGGACTGAGCAATTTCGAGATTTGTGGCCTTTTCATTGTGAGATAGGCACTATTGTGTTGTCTGGATCACAGCTTCTGGTCACTCTATTAACCACACGCATTCGCACGCACACACACATGCACATGTACATATTCCGTGATTTGTGTTCCTTTAGAGAGTGCTGACTAACACACATTGTTGTACCAAAAGTGGTTCTAGAGAAACAGAATTATAAAGATGAATTTTCAATGTGTCTGTAACAAGTTTTGGAATTCTCAAATATTAAAAGCTATTGAAGGTTCTCTTAGGAGCACAGAGAAGTGGTGTACACATCTGTGGTGTAAACCATTTTAATGAAGTTAATGGAATAAATGTCTTTGATGATTCTTTTTTTTTTTTTAAAGATTTATTTATTTATTATGTATACAAATCTCATTATAGATGGTTGTGAGCCAACATGTGGTTGCTGGGAATTGAACTCATGACCTTTGGAAGAGCAGTCAGTGCTCTTAGCCTCTGAGCCATCTCTCCAGCTCTTTGATGATTCTTATTTACCTGCTGCGAAAAACAAGGAATGTAGTGATTCTATACATAACACTTTTGACAATTTGTGGAAAAATAAGAAACTAATGTCAGCTGGGTTCTTCTTGTAGCATGCCTGAATAAATTGACAATGGAAAAGAATGAAATCCATGACATATTAACTGAGTTCCAACATGTCACAATACAGTGATAGAGGAAAAGATGAATTCAGTGATACAATTGAATGGCTCCAGACATGTGAAAGACTATAGGTCTCTAACTATGTCACGAAAGAGAACCTTTTTAGCAGCTTTAGAGTTCAATTTGCAGAAGCTTTCTTTCCTTCATGAGATAATCATTGTTGAACTACCTGGGCCACAGCGTGTAAGTCATTCTAATGAAGTCATAATTAAATATACATATATTTATATTAGATATTCATATATTCATCTTATCATTTCGGTTCCTTGGATAATTCTGACTAATACAATGATCTTGAAAAACAAATTGTTTTCAGTTTTGTTTCAGTGATTTTCCAAGAGAACATTAGAAGTTCAGTTTAAGCCACATTGTTTCCTCAATACCAGTACTTGGGCAACACTCTCAAAGTTTATATGAAAAATTTTACTTATAAAAATATACATACATGTTTATTAAAATACAAGTTTTATTATTCATCTTGTTATTTTGAGTTTTGCGTACAGGACTTTATAAAACACACTGGCCATATGGCTATTTGTTGATGGTCACTGTCACCAAAAGATAAATAAGTTATTCTTTTATTCTAATTGTTATTTGTAGCACAAGAAATTCTGTAGTAAAAATTGTCTTACACATCTTATTACAGTAGAGCTTATATCAAAACGTAGACCATAAATAAATTGCTCATTAAATTTGAGACATAGTTATTGGACAAAGCCTAGAAATTGTACTAGATACAGTTAAAATAATTTGCTAATGTGTCCTTTAGTTTTTGAAGCAAAAACAAACTATACAGCTATTTTACGTCTGCCAGTTCTTCAAGGTTACTCATAGGGAGTGGATATTTTTGTTTCTTTGTTTTGATTTTTGTTGCCTTTTATTGAACTTATCGCCTGGACCTGGACCTACGGTCAGTTGAGGCTCATGATGTGTGCTGTACTCTAAGCTCTGGTCCTTGAAGAGCATTGCATGCTGAGCCCCTCCACAAACTTAGCTCTTTGAGCCTCTCTGCAAATGGTAAACTCAGTTCATTCTCAGGAGTGATGATGGCTCACATGATAAGATTTTCTGCTGCGAGCAGATGGCTTCAAGCAGGTCAGAAAATGACTTGAGAAAGCAAGATAAGCAGAGTAGCTGGGAACATTTTTCATTTGATTAGAAACTGGCCATTTTTCACATGGTTTGAACTATCTGAAGGTGCCAAATGGGAGTACTAGAAATGTTTATATTGTTTTCTATGCTTAAAAATAGAAAGATGTTTATTATTCTTATTATCAGCCTTTGAAATCTTAAATCCAATTAGCTTATACTGGTATATAAAAGCAACATTAAAATAAAATTGTACTGTATATATGTTGTCTCTATATATACCTAATACAATTGTACTAAACTTAGAGTGTTGTATGATATTTAGTTCAGACTAAACACCCTCTTTCTACTTATCGATCTGTCAGGATGTGCAGCAAGAAAGAAGAGCAGTTAAAAGCTTTCAGAAAACATAAAAAACATCCAGGCTCTCCTTCAGACATACTTTCCATGTTATCCACAATGATTTTCCAAATTTATGGTGTATGGCTTTTCAGTGAGTAAACTGAAGACTTGGAAAGCTTATATTTTAGACCAACAACCCACAATTAGCCTTAGTACAACTGAGTTCTAAAAGTCAGTGCTTCCTTCTGACATTATCCATTAATGAGGACAAGTAGATATAAGTCCATCTAGTCCCTGTGTAAGAGAAAATAGGGTACAAATTACAAAAGCAAGTTGAAAGCTTATGCAGTTACTGACTGATTGGTCTAAGAGCAGTGAGCACCATCCATGCTATGGTACAACTTTTCTCTGCCTGGACTTGAATTATATTAACATTTAAGTGTTTATACTTATTAGCATTTTCTATCACATTTTATGTTACAGAATAATTATGCTAAATTTCTACATTGCTGTATATGATTATGAATTTCATCTGAGTTCTATCTAATTTGTCACAAGCATAAAAACAGGGAATTCAGTGGGTCTAAAATTAGATTTTTTTTCATTTTAATTTTGTCATTGAAAGTATGATTACAGAAAAGAAATAAATCTATCTGGAAACTTTCTGTTGGGATTATTCAGTTACCTGTGAATCCCTCTCCTTTCTGTTAAGGATTGACATAGTGACATTCATTTTAATCCTTGGAGGAAAGGAACTGCCTTATTATATATAATTTTAGTGAAAATAAATTCAACTCACAGTCACAGTTTCAGATTATATTGGCTATCCAATTGATGGGTTCAGATTGATACAGGAAATATGTTCTTAAATTGATATTACATTAGTAGCCATTCAAAGTAATTGTCACCATAAGAAACAAATGTAATTCTTTTATTTTCATTACAAATTAAAGTGTTTATTGTTCTCTGTGAAAATCTAATAGATTTATAAATTTCATAAATGTCTGGATTTTATTTTGTAAAAAAAAATATACCTATGCATATATGTTTCTGGGTGCAAATAATTTTATTATAATTTTAGAAAAAAAATGTCCATACCTATAATTATCAATATTATATAAAACTATCAATATAAGAGTTACTTTTTACATTTTGGAACCAGATATAAATTTGAATATGAGATAAGTAAGATGTGTTGATTTAGAAAATATACAGTCTGCCAAGAATTTCCACTGAGTTAAAGTCATTTAAGCCAAGTCTTTTTACCCCTGAAAAGGAAGGCAGAGTCTCTCTATGCATTATGGCTAGATTTCCAGTGTGTTACCTAATTATTTCACCATATACATCTTTTAGATATGTTAAGGAACAAACTATCTATTTCACTATCAAAATAACTATTATGTGTTTTATTAATAAATAGTCTATCATTTGTTACAATTGGTTAAAAAAGAATGACTTCATTTACAGAAAACAATGAAGTTATTAGTGTAAGTTTTTAACATTTTATTACTTTAGAATTAACTTTTATTCATAGAAAACCATAACAGCAACAACTTTCAAAAATAGTATGCATGTAATGTATCTATTTGAAATATTAATACTTTGTTAGTAGTAAAATTTATTTATTTTTTGTTCAAATAGATGTTTTACAAAGTCATTATTAGTTGCTTTCAAAATCTTTATAATATTATCTAAAACCATTTTGTTCATCTTTATTCTGTAATGAATGGTGTGTCTTCCATGAGATTATATATGTATTATTGGTACTGTGTCTGCTTCATGTTCTATAATTAATTGAAGTACATTAGGTTGACATATTTTAATACCAAAAGAGATGATAAACAAGAAGGGTATTAAAATAAGATAAAGCAAGAAATCTAATATATTTAACAATAATTTGTTTCAAATCATTTGTATTTTCTCAGAGAAATAGAATTTCCTTAGCAATTTCCAGAGGACTTTCACATTATGTTATTTGACTTTCAGTAAATCTCAGTGGAGTGGATATTGCCACAATGATACTAATTTTGTAAATGAGAAACTCAGCTTTAGAGGAGTTAACTATCATTTTGAACATACGGATCTAAATATTCATCTTTGCAACAGTTTTTTTTTAAACTCACCATATGCCAGACATGCTGTAAGCACTAAGCATGCAGATACAAACAAACTCAAAGTCCCTGACACAAGAGAGTATGTCAGGAAGACAGGCAGTAACCGAAGGCTTACATAAAGACACAGTGTCAAGTGTTGGTTAGAGAAGGAGGTGAGCCTAAGAATGAGAATAAGTATTGTGTGTGGTAGACTATTATTTCCGATAACATGAACACATAAAATCTTATGGAGAATGTGGGACCAAAGACACCAAGTAAGTGATGAACCCTGCTACGTGAATATATAGAGAGTATGTACTGTACTTGGGATCTGGAATGCCTCACAATGAAGCCCATTGCTTACAGCTTGTTTTCCCAGATTGATCAAGTTAAAGTGGTGTAAATCTTTTTTTTTTTTTTTTTTAATTTAAGTATTTTATTCAGATCGCATCTCAATTGCTATGCCCTCACTTGTATCTTCCTGTTCCCCCTCCGCCCCTTTTTCACCTTATTCCGCTCCCCTGGGCTTGTGACAGAAGTGGACCTCCTCCCCCACATATGATCATGGCCTTTCAGTTCTCATCCTTGTAGCCTGCTTACCCTTCCCTGAGTGCCACCGGACCTCCTCACCAAGGGGAAGTGGTCAAATATGAGGCAGCAGTGTTCATGTCAGAGTCAGTCCTCGCTCTCCACACAATTGAGGAGAACGTGCTGCTAATTGGCCAAATCTGAATAGGGGTTCTAGGTTACTGCATGCATTGTCCTTGGTTGGTACAGTAGTTTGAGCAGACCCTCCTCCCCTGATCTAGATCCCTTCAGCCTTGATGGTCTTTTTGTAGGATTTTAGAATCCTCTGGATCCTTCTATTTCCCCGTTCTCCCATATCTCTCTTATCTGGAGTCCCAATAGGAATCCCTGCATCTATCCCAATCTGCTAAGTGAAGATTTTCAGGTAACATCCCTGTTGGGCTAGTGTCCAATTATAAGTAAATATATATCATGGGTATCTTTCTGGGTCTTGTTTAATTCACTCAGGGTGATAATTTCTATTTCCATCCATTTTGCCTGCAAATTTCAGGATTTCCTTGTTTTTAATAGCTGAGCAGTATTACATAGTATAAAGATACCACACTTTCTGTAACCATTCTTTGACTGAGGGACATCTAGGTTGTTTCCAGATTCTGGCTATTATGAATAAAACTGCTGTGAACATGGTTGAGCATATGTCCTTGTTGTGTGGTGGAGTGTTTTTTGGGTATTTTCCAAGAAGTGGAATAGCTGTGTCTTGATGTAGCCCTACTCCCAGTTTTCTGGTAATTTCCAGATTGATTTCCAAAGTGGTTGTACAAGTTTGCACTCCCACCAGCAATGAAAGAGTGTTCCCCTTTCTCCACATCCTTGCATATGCTGTCACTTGACTTTTTTATCTTAGCCATTCTGATGGGTGTAAGATGGAATCTCAGGGTCATTTTGATTTGTGTTACTCTGATGACTAAGGATGTTGAACATTCTTTAAGTGTTTCTCAGCCTTTTGGTATTTCTCTGTTGAAAATTCTCTCTTTAGCTCTGAACTCCATTTCTTAATTGGGTTATTTGGTTTGGTGTTTAATTTCTTGAGTTCTTTATATATTTTGGATATTAGTCCTTTGTCAGATGTAAGGTTGGTAAGCTATTTTCCAATCTGTAGGCTGTTACTTTGTTCTCTTGACAGTGTCTTCTGCCTTACAGAAGCTTCTCAGCCTTATGAGGTCCCATTTATCAATTGTTGACCTCAGAGCCTGGCTGTTGGTGTTTTGTTCAGGAAGTTGTCTCCTGTGCCCATGCATTCCAGGCTTTCCCCCACTTTCTTTTCTTACTGGTGTAGTGTCTCAGGTTTTATGTTGAAGTCTTTGATTCACGTGGACTTGAGTTTGTGCATTGTGATAAATATGGATCTACTCGCATCTTTCTACATGTAGACATCCACTTAGACCAGCACCATTTATTGAAGATGCTATCTTTTTTCCATTGAATAGATTTGGCGTCTTCATCAAAAATCAAGTGTTCATATGTGTGTTGTTTTATGTCTGGGTCTTCGATTTGATTCCACTGATCAACCAGCCTATTGCTGTGCCAGTACCATGCTGTTTTAATTAGTATTGCTCTATAGTACAGCTTAAGATCAAGTATGGAGATTCCTCTGGAGGATTTTTTATTGTACAAGATTGTTTTAGCTATTCTGTTTTTTTTTTTCCATATGAAATTGAGAATTGTTCTTTCAATGTCTTTAAAAATTTCAACAAGACAAAAAAAGGAGATCAAGGGAATCCAAATATCAATAGCTGTCCTATATACAAATGACAATTGTGCTGAGAAAGAGATTAGGGAAACTACACTTTTCACGATAGCCAAAATAATATAAAGTATATAAGAGTAACTCTAAGCGAACAAGTGAAAGATTTGTTTGAAAAAAACTTCAAATCTCTGAAGAAGAAGATTGAAGATGACATCAGAAGGTGGAAAGATCTCCTTTGTTCATGAATCAGGAGAATTAACATAGTAAAAATGGCCATCTTACCAAAAGCAATTTAGAAAATCAATGCAATCCTAATCAAAATACCTACTGGTAAACATCTTAAAAGGCTGGGCATGGGTAGAACCAATGTGAACATATCCCTATATATCTTTTTAAAAATTTATTTTATTAATTTATTCAGATTACATCATTATTGTTATCTCCTCACTTTTATCTTCCTGTTCCTCCTTCCTTCCCTCTTTCACCCTTTCCCCTCCCGCAGGTCTGTGACAAAAAGGGGCTTATCCCTGTCCATCTTATCTTTCCGAGACAAGAATGCTACTCTGCCTGCATTTCTAATCATGATACACTGTTTTGCTATTGACCCCCAAAACAAGGGAGCAAACAGAATAAGAACTGAAACCTCTGCAACTGGGATCCAGGTAAAATGTTTTTGTTTAAAGATGATTACTGTAGCATTTTGTCAGAATAATGAAAAAGTGACTAACTCCTGGAAAAAGGAAATAAAATTAAAATATCAGGTCATGGAAGAATATTCATCATCTGTCACTGCCTTGTGAAGGTCTATTCTATAAGAAGGGCCCTACAGTGTATTCCAAAAGACATGGAAAACTTGGGGAGCATTCAGCAGTAAACACTGAGAAGTTGACTATTGTTTGAATATATCCCTAAGTTTTAATATAAGGAGACAAAATACTAAATGATATGTCTACCTCCTAACATATCAGAATGCATATAAAAAGAAAAATATTAAAATTTAAATAGTGATGAGTAAACAGTTGAATAATCTCCAAATTTTCCCAGATGGAGGAAGTAATAAATCATTTTATGTGTTGAATGAGCGCTAATAGGAACAGGTCAATATCTGCCTGAAAATTAATACTAACAATCTCCATTATTGTAGGCAATAGTAGGCAAATATTCTATTCACCACACTGCTGTGCTTTAAACATATTTTCCATTTACTAAAATTAAATTAATAACAAAATTATAAATTTGACCCAGAAAAAGGTGTCATTGCTTTCCATAAGAGAAAAGAGTAATTATTTTTAAAACAAATACCAGATGTCAGTCAGAGTGTTTTCTAAGTTTTAAAGCAAGGTGATAATTTAACTTTAATTTTTTTTCTTAGAATATTTTGCCAAAATGTAATATATTTCTTAAAAATCGTCTCATTGCTTTTTCTCTTTTAGCCAAAATTTTATAATGTAATTCAATAAAATAACCAGAGATATAACATAAACACTGACATACTTATATACCACTTGATTTAACTTACTAAAAACACAAACTAAAGAGAAGTTACAAAGATGAGGAATGAATTACTATATAACAGTCCACTTCAATAACTATTTAATCTCATCTTAAACTTTTTAGAAGGTATGTATGTATGTATGTATGTATGTATGTATGTATGTAGCTTTTCAAGACAGGGTTTCTCTGTGTATCCTTGGCTGTTCTGGACTCACTCTGTTGTAGGTATAATTCAAAAGCTGATTTCTATATCACCCCCATATGAGCCTGCAAACCTTGTTCTAAGAATTTCTTGTCTCAATGTTGTATACACTTTACTCTCCAATTGACCCCTGGT
The DNA here is from genome assembly GCF_903995435.1 of Acomys russatus. NCBI lineage: Eukaryota > Metazoa > Chordata > Mammalia > Rodentia > Muridae > Acomys > Acomys russatus. The sequence goes on from NC_067138.1 coordinate 85,354,826, forward strand.
ATGTCAGTAGAGCAGCTCATAGCCAATGGCTAAGCAGGGAAGAGAATAGGGCTAGAATCCTACAAGGCAGGGGAGGAGGAGTTAGGAGAGGGAGTAGGGGATCCAGACAAAGAATGCAGCAACAAGAAGAGGTGCAGTAGAGAGGAAGAAGATTTAGCTGGAGTAACAAATGAACTGAACAGCAAGTAATTCGGGGATGTTTGGCAAAGATGGAATTAGAATAACATAGAGGGTTATGAGTTATGAACAAACTTAAGCTGCTCAAGATAATTTGACTCCATCCTTTCCCATTTGGATCCCCTTGATCTCCTTTTGTTGTCTTATTGCTCTGGCTAGAACTTTAAGAACTATATTGAAGAGATATGGAGAAACTGGGCAGCCTTGTCTGGCCCCCGATTTTAGAGGAATTTCCTTGAGTATTTCACCATTTAATTTGATGTTGGCTATTGTCTTGCTGTATAGAGCCTTTATTATGTTTAGGTATGTGCCTTGTATTTCCGATCCCTCCAAAACATTAAACATGAAAGGGTGTTGGATTTTGTCAAATAAAGCTAGTTATCTTAGGATTGAATAATATTCCAATTTTTTGGTCCCCCCAAAAGGAAACGCTATATCTCAAATCGGCAGGAAGTTGTTTTAGAAAATGATGCCTCTTTCCCAAGAAGAGGTGGATGGTTTTTGGTGACTGTATAGATGATAAGTGTTTGTTATTGTTTTAAAGGGGTTGGTTAAAGGAATGATAGATAAAAGAGTCAATTATTGAATCTACTTTAAGACCAAAGAACATTAATGAGCCAAAAATGTAATATTGGCAAAGAAATTTGTATATTAATATAGATTAAGGTTATGTTTTGTTACAGCATGCTAAAGTACTGAGTTATGTGATTCTTAAAACTGCAATGTTACGTTCCCATTCTTTTGAATACCACTATTATCAACTGTATAGAATAGGTAAAAAATTACATATTAGTCATCATAAACCAAACTCATGGTTAAGATACTGGTTTAGTTAATTAAAAATATGTTTTCTATATTAACAGTTTGTTATTATAAACTATATTTATTCAACTAAAATGGAGAGATATAGGCATAATATTTTTGTGTAATTCAAATGCTGATTTATATATCCCCCATATCTGGCTACAAATCTTGTTCTAAGAATCTCTTGTCTCAATATTTTATAAATTCTACTCCTCAATTGTTCCTTGATATGTCAATAAAACAACTTATACCCACTCATTGAGCAAGGGAGAGAATAGGGCTTTACTTTCTGCCTGGTAGGGGAGGAGGAATTATAAGAGGAAGTAGAAGATAAACAAGAGAATTCAGTCATAAGAAAAGGCACAGGAGAGATTAAAAAGATTCATCTGGATCAAAGACAACTAAGAAGCAAGTAACTTGGGGATTTTGGCAAAGATAGAGTCAGGATAACATAGAGGGTTAGGAAGAGACTTAAACTGCTTAAGATTGTGTTGTAAAGCTTTATGAACAAATATTAAAGAGTCTCAATTATATGTGTGATAGCTGTGTTAAATGAGAAACTAAGAAAAACAAACACAGCTATGTAAAAATAAACCCACCACTTTGTAGGCTAGTCTGGCTATGAACACACAGTAATCCTATGCCTCCATGAGTGCTGGGACTAAAGGCACGTGCCAACACAGCCAACTTAGAGTGTATTTAAAATTGTAAAAATTTCATAAAATTACAGCAGGGAAAAACACAGGCTTTAGAATATATCTCTAAATAGTTGTCATAATTATCAAATCTCAAGGATATGTATTACCTATCAAAAGTTGTACAAATACAAATACATTTCCAACATATTTAATAAATGTCTTCTAATATATATATATATATATACATGTATATATATATATATATATATATATATATATTTTTTTTTTTTTTTTTTTTTTTTTTTGGTTTTTTGAGACATAGTTTCTCTGTGTAACCTTGGCTGTCCTGGACTCACTTTGTAGACCAGGCTGGCTTCGAACTCACAGAGATCCGCCTGCCTCTGCCTCTCGAGTGCTGGGAATAAAGGCATGTGCCACCATGCCTGGCTTTATATTTTTTTATAATGAACAATTATTAAGATGTTATTATCAGAACTGGATAGAATGGAATTATAGATCATTATATCTCTCTTTATATATATACATAATATAAATCAAACATTCTTTTTTAAAAATTTTTTTATTAATTTATTCTTGTTACATCTCAATGTTTATCCCATCCCTTGTATCCTCCCATTCTTCCCTCCCTCCCATTTTCCCATTATTCCCCTCCCCTATGACTGTTCCTGAGGGGGATTACCTCCCCCTGTATATGCTCATAGGGTAACAAGTCTCTTCTTGGCAACCTGCTGTCCTTCCTCTGAGTGCCACCAGGGCTCCCCCTCCAGGGGACATGGTCAAATGTGAGGTACCAGAGTACGTGAAAGTCATATCACACTCTCCACTCGCCTGTGGAGAATGTTCTGATAGTTGGCTAGATCTGGGTAGGGGTTTAAAGTTTACTGCCTGTATTGTCCTTGGCTGGTGCCTTAGTTTGAGCAGGACCCCTGGGCCCAAATCTGCCTGTCATAATGTTCTACTTGTAGGTTTCTAGGACCCTCTGGATCCTTCTACTTTGCTATTCTCCCATGCTTCTCTCGTTTAGAGTCCCAATAGGATGTCCTCCCCTCTATCCCAGTTTCCTGGTAAGTGAAGGCTTTCGTGGGACATGCCCTTGGGCTAGTATACAGATATAAGTGAGTATATACCATTTGATTCTTTCTGCTTCTGGGTTAACTCACTCATTATGATCATTTCTAGTTCAATTCATTTATCCACAAATTTTGGGAATTCCTTGTTTTTAATAGCTGAGTAGTGTTCCTTAGTGTAAATGTACCACAGTTTCTTTATCTATTCTTCTACTGAGGGACACTTAGGCTATTTCCAGGTTCTGGCTATTATGAATAAGGCTGCTATGAACATGGCTGAGCAAATTTTCTTGTTGTGTGCTGAAGCATCTTCTGGGTATATTCCAAGGAGTGGAATAGCTGAAATAAAACATTGTTCATAAAATATTTTTGAAATAAGTAAGTTCCTTATTTTTTAATTGAACTTAAGAAATAGTATATGTAGTTTTAAAATAAAGCCATGTCATATAAAGGATAAAATTTAAAAATAACATAAAATATTAATAGATTTCAAAATTTATATTTTTATTTCAATATGAAAGTTGCCAGCACATGCAAATTATAATTTATTTTTCATTTTATGAATGAAATCCTTATCCAGAATTCTTTCCAATTTCACTCATTCATATTTCTGATGCCATAAAATTTTCTCATCATAAAATACTGAAATATCATAGCATTAAGTGTCTTTAGGCCACAATAATTCCCTGCAATCCTATTAGCAGTGACATAGTTTAGGATCAGTCTAGCTGTTAAAGTATTATTGCATAAATTGTTTTTGAAAAGTAAGTTAGTTCTACATGAATTATGAGAGTTAATATGATTTATATATCAAACCTTTTATAAACTATAAATAATTTGATAGTTTCTAAAATTTCACATTGTGCATTTAAATTTCAAAAGTGTCTAATGGTTTCACATGTTCCTATCTCAAATTTTTTACTTTTATAGGATCTGAAGCAAAATCTCCATTGTGCATGAGAGATTAAGGAGAGGCGTAATGTAAGCCTGGTGTTGCTGGAACTTTTCAAATTATTTTTTCATATAAATTCTGTCACCTGTTTAATATGTTATGCTGCTGATAATTATATTGCTGCTAATTTATTCACATATGTTTGCTTTATGAAATGTAACTACATATATATATAGTACAGGATAACATAATATATATATAATATATAATATAAATATATATTATATATATATATATATATATATATAGTACAGGATAACATAATATGGCAGAAAAGTACTGTGTGAAGGTTACTGGGTAAAATTAGAGCTAAGAAAGTCAGATATTCCATCAAAACAGATGAATATTTTCATACCCTTAATTTTTAACTGAGAAATCAGGAATGGTTTACACTATGGTTAGCTTGCCCCTCCCAATACCATGCTTGTCACATTTGAATAGAGAAGTAGCCATGATAAGTATTTCAGCCCAAGAAGCAATGAGAGGTAGACCTTTAGTTTTTTGTTTGTTTGTTTTTGTTTTTTTACATGGTGAATCTGTATGGGATTGATAGAAAAACATTTTGAGTCCTTTGATCAAGTAGTGCTGGAAGAATTCACATAACTAAGAAGAAGTATACTAATTACAAAACAAAGGAAGAAACATGTTAGAAAAAAAAGGAAAGGAACCAGATATCACTCAACATTGCTCACAATTGGTATTGGACTGTTAACTGAATCAAGACTGAACTGTCCTTGGCTTTGGACTAGGGAAAAATATTACAAAGAAGTTTAAGAAGACAGAGTATTTTGATATTAAGCAATTTATTAAGTAAAAATAAGTGATCATATAAAGCAAAAAAAAGTGTTAATATATTGCATTTCATTTTCCAAAGTGTGATGCTCACCATATGAATATTTCATCTTAAAGACCGTACAAGTAAGCCTCTTTTTAATATTGTATTTGTGTCCCAATATGCTTATGTTTACAATACAATCCTTTACTAAAATATATTCTGCACCAGTTGTGGTTCTGTTTAGAAATCTTCATTTTAGCCCCACAATAAAAGGATTCTTTTTCTGTAGCCAGCCCCATGTGAAGTCCAAGAATGCTCCTCTACATTTTGATTAGAGTAAACAGGACATGAAAAGTACAAAACACTTCTACAAACCACTGAGATGGTTGCAACAAAGAGATTGTTAAAACCACTGTAGGGAGATCAAAGACTATACACACCTAACACTTGCATGTTCTAATCTCCTCATTCTCAGTGAATATATCCCCATGAAAATGACCACTGAATGTTCTGTAGCAACACAGTACATGATACAAGGTGCAGTAAAAATCATAAATTTTAATGGTTGCAAAACGGTTTGTTTTATTTTTATAGTTTCTAGTTTTCCTCAGTGTAAAAAGACAATATCTTTATTAAAATAAACACAGAATGCAAACACAAAATAATTATTTACCAAAATAAATAGAAATAAAAAAGAAAGCTAAAAATGTAACAAATACAATCACAAAGGAAGATTGTATCATTACAGGAGAAAATGACTGGCATATTGTCTATTTTTTTCCACTTTAAGAAATGTTCTGTGTTGTTTCTTGGTGTAGTATATGGATCGTTTTACCCTCTATCATGTCCTAATTATATCTAAAAAATGTGATACATATATAATTGGAATTTAATAGGACTGTAGCTCCTTTTTTTTTTTTCCAGAAGCCTAACAGGAGGGTAATTTATTGCTGATAAGTTTTGGATGTCTTCCATTCATCCTACTAAATAAGAATTGGAAATGTATTTGAAAACCATTGTCTTGGAGGAAGTTCCTGTTCTGAAAGCAAATTCCTATAAATCAAAGTCAGTGATTGTTTTTCTTATGTTCTGAATGAGTTAAGAACAGCATTACAGTGTTTAATCGTCCAGCCTATGAAAAATGTTGCTTAAGAAGTGCTGTCTAAAATTTTCTTCAAGTTAATTAGATACTGGCTGCACAATTTTAATGATAATATTATAACAACAGGTACATCACCTACTGGAAGAAGCATATATCATTAACAGTGTACTTCGGTGAAACTATGACTCGGCTGCCAGGCCAAAGTTTAATATTTGTCAGGATAAACAGTATTGTTGCGTTGAAGCTGCAGCATGTTTAAAAAAATAGTCACATGGGCAACCAACTTATGTTTACAGGGAATATTTCTTCCATTTTTCGTGCCCTAAAGAGTGTTCAGATATTATCTTTACTTGTACAATTATTATTACTAATATTTAAGATAGAAACTTCTTTCATGCAATACATCCAAACAACCATTCCCCCCTAGACACCTTACAGATTCTCCCAACCTCATCTTTCCCCATGATCCACTCCTCTGTCTTCCTTCAGAAAAGAACAATTCTTCAAGAGACCATAAGCAATTAGGACAAAACAAATTACTGTAAGATAAGACAAATACCTCCATATCGAATCGAGGCTGCTCAAGACAGTTCAATAGGAAGAAACAAGGACAAAAGCAGGCAAAAGAATCAGAGACACACCTATTCCCAGTGTTAGGAGTCCCAGAAGAGACCAAGCTAACAACTATAACATATACTCAGGGGATCTGCTGCAGACCCATGCATGTCCTGTGTTTGCAACTTCCATCTCCGTTAGCCTATATGCATCTTGTTGAGTTGATTCAGTGGGTCATATTCTTCTGGTGACCTGCATCCTCTATGACTCCTAGAATTGCTTCTATAACACCCCTCTTTCTTCGGTTTTTCGAGATAGGGTTTCACTGTGTAGCCTTGGCTATACTCAACTTACTTTATAGACCAGGCTTCTCTAGAACTTACAGCAATCTGCCTGCCTTTACCTCCCTGAGTGTTGGAATTAAAGCTGTGCATACGATACCTGGCGTTTTTTTTTTATTTTAAATAAGAATATATTAGAATTACTTAATCACCTCATGCTACACAGTACTTTATAAATACAAAGCAGCATCATGTCTAATCACATGCTTGAGTATCTCAGGTGATTGGTGTTCATTTTGACCATGATGATATCATAGGAGTAGGTATTAATCATGGCATCATCAGCACAATTCCTTGAATATATAAAGTCACCAATTTGAGGAATGTTAAGAACGGCAGATACATCCCATGATATAAAAGCATATATGGCTTCAAAGATGATATTCCTCTGTGAAGGAAGAGTATATATGTATTCCTAACACAAACCTACTAGAATTTATCAAATAATGCATAGAGAATGATGAGCAAAGGAAGAAGACTTCACTTAAGGCACATCCCTTATTGATTACATGGACTTTGAAAACTTTAATCGAATCATCACATGAGCTTTAATCATGGGCGTTTATAAACATCTTAAATTTCAAACTATTCCATGTAATGTATAAAGCTAATTTAAAATGCATTCATTGTTAATTCCTAGTCATCAGCTTTCTGTATCTAATTTTATAGAAGAAGAAAACTATGGTAAAATCAGTCATCAAAATATAATTTCTTATATGAATTCAGGTGCAGGAAAATGAAGAAAAAACACAACTTTCTTTTTTAAAAAAGAAATACATTAGCAATACAATGAGTACTATATATTTAAGAACTTCAGTCAGTAAATAACCAGTACATATCTCTCCAGTTAGATTTTAATTGAAACATAAGAGTGCATTTTTATGTATGAAAGCTTCTTATCTCACTCTTACTATTGGAATGTGAAGCCATCTTTTCCTGTTTTGTTTACATGTAGGGCATGGCATGAATGCCTTTTCTAAGTTCCTGTAGCTGAGTGTAAATTGGTACCTGTATGGCAGAGCATAGAAGGTAACAAAGAACCCCTTGTCTTAGTTAAGCCAGAAAAGATAGAAAAGATGAACTTAAAACAGTTCTACACAGCACATATAAAAACATCAGCTGAGTTTTAGCCAGTTGGGAAATTGATTTCTTTAGCTGAATAATTTTCTCTGTGTCACTATTCAATTTCAGGTGTTCATGAATTCCTTATCCTCCCCGTCTCTTCCCACCTATGCACCAAAGCCTCAGAACTTGCAAGATCTACAAGTGTGCTTGTGTCATGGTGATCAACATTGTCAGAGGGGTGGTGGTTCAGACAGAGGTATGGGAATTCTGATTCTGGTCTCTCAGTCGTGGGCTTATGATTGTTTTAAATAACTTTGTCAAAACAAGATGGAATGTGAATTTTTGTAATGGTATCTATCTCAGTATTATTGTTGTAAATGAGGCAGAGCCACAAAGATAAATAGCATAGTAAGTAACAGATGTTGCTTAGAGAAACATAGAGGAAATCATAAAGTCAGGTGTCTATAAGCTTTTTATTTAAATTTAATCTACAGGATAACCATGGCTGCCTGGGGAAATACCTCCTATTGGTTAATTACTGAATGCATGTTGAAGCTGTAACAGTGATGAGAAAAAAAGAAAACAGAATATTCTAAATGACTTATGATAAACATTAAAGTGAAGCTTAAAAATACACATTAATGTGTTGTATTCAATGTGTCCCATAAATCAGTAATAATATATAGAGTGCTCTTATTGTCTATTGATGACAAAAGTTGCTTTTATACCCTTTATTTTGATTTTATTGCTTAATATATGAACTTGTTTGAAAAACCTGCAAGATTTAACACAATATTCCAGATGAAATCACCAATATTGGCAATGACTCATTGCATATAATTTCCCAAATATTAGCAGGAAAACAAAAGTAGACAGGTGTAACTATATAAAACTAAAAGAGTTTTTCATAGCCAAGGAAGCAAAAGAATGTAAATATAACTTACAGAATAAAAAAATATTTAAAATGTCACATATAAGGGCTTAATTCATAAAATGTGTTAAACTACTATGATTCAATGTCAAAATGAAAAAAAAACCACATTAATATAATTTAGCCTCCTTAAAAACGTGTAAAAATCCACAAATGGTAATTTCTCTTAGAGAAGACTTCCATGTGGGCCTGAGGCAACTGAAAAAGTGTTCGTTATCACTGGTCATCAAAGAAGGGAGAATTGAAATGCCGGTGGAGCATTACCACACATGTGCTAGGAAGACTGCAGACACCAAAGACAAACAAAACAAGTGGTGTCAAAGCAAGTACAAGTAGAAAGCAGAGGACAGTTTTGGTATGGATGTAAAATATTCCTAAC